>NC_082684.1:93979860-94353018 GCF_949987515.2 Delphinus delphis | reverse complement strand
GTGGCTGAGAGTCCGCCTGCCGATGCAGGGGACACGGGTTCGTGCCCTGGTCCGGGAGATCCCACATGCCACGGAGCGGCTGGGCCCGTAAGCCATGGCCGCTGAGCCTGTGCGTCCGGAGCCTGTGCTCCGCAACGGGAGAGGCCACAACAGTGAGAGGCCCACGTACAGCAAAAAAAAAAAAAAAGAAAGAAAGAAAGAAAGAAAAAAGGGAAAGGGCTCAAATCAATAAAATTAGAAATGAAAAAGAAGAAGTTACAGTAGACACCACAGAAATACAAAGGATCATAAGAGACTACTACAAGCAACAATATGCCAATAAAATGGACAACCTAGAAGAAATGGACAAATTCTTAGAAACGTATGGATTCCCAAGACTTAACCAGGAAGCAACAGAAAATATGAACAGATCAATTGCAAGTGCTGAACTCAAACTGTGATTTAAAAACTTCCAACAACAACAACAAAAAGTCCAGGACCAGACGGCTTCACAGCTGGATTCTATCAAACATTTAGAGAAGAGTTAACGTTTATACTTCTCAAACTATTGCAAAAAATTGCAGAGGAAGGAATAGTCCAAAACTCATTGTATGAAGCCACCATCACCCTGCTACCAAAACCAGACAAAGATATCACAAAAAAGAAATTAGAGACCAATACCACTGATAAACATAGACATAAAAATCCTCAAGAAATACTAGCAATCTGAATCCAACAATACATTAAAAGGATCATACATCATGATCAAGTGGGATTTATCCCAGGGATGCAAGATTTTTCAATATTTGCAACTCAATCGGTGTTACACACCACATTAACAAATTGAAGAATAAAAACCATATGATCATCTCAATAGATGCAGAAAAATCTTTCAACAAAAATTCAACACTCATTTATGATAAATACTCTCCAGAGAGTGGGCATAAAGGGAACCTATCACAACATGATAAAGGCCATCTATGACAAACCCACAGCTAACATCATACTCAATGGTGAAAAGCTGAAAGCATTTCTGGTAAGATCAGGAGCAAGACAGGGATGTCCACTCTTGCCACTTTTATAAACATAGTTTTGGAAGTCCCAGCCATGGAAATCAGAGAAGAAAAAGAAATAAGATGAATCCAAACTGGAAAAGAAGTTAAACTGTCACTGTTTGCAGATGACATGACATAGAAAATCCTAAAGATGCTACCAGAAAACTACTAGAGCTCATCTATGAAGATGGTAAGGTTGCAAGATACAAAATTAAAACACAGAACTCTGTTGCATTTCTATATACTAACAATGAAAGATCAGAAAGAGAAATTAAGGAAACAATCCCATTTACCATTGCATCAAAAAGAATAAAATACCTAGGAATAAACCTATGTAAGGAGGCAAAAGACCTGTACTCTGGAAACTATAAGACACTGATGAAAGAAATCGAAGATGACACAAACAGATGGAAAGATATAGCATGTTCTTGGATTGGAAAAATCAATATTGTCAAAATGACTGTACTACCCACAATCTACAGATTCAATGCAATCTCTATCAAATTACCAATGGCATTTTTCACAGAACTAGAACAAAAAATTTTTTAAATTTGTGTGGAAACACAAAAGACTCTAGCCAAAGCAATCTTGAGAAAGAAAAACAGTGCTGGAGGAAGTAGGCTTTCTAACTTCAAACTATACTAAAAAGCTAAAGTAATCAAAACAGTATGGTACTGGCACAAAAACAGACATATAAATCAATGGAACAGGATAGAAAGCCCAGAGATAAAACACACACCTATGGTCAGTTAATCTATGACAAAGGAGGCAAGAATATACAATGGAGAAAAGACAGCCTCTTCAATAATTGGTGCTGGGAAAATGGGAAAGCTTCATGTAAAAGAATGAAATTAGAACACGATACACAAAAATAAACTCAAAATGGATTAAAGACCTAAATGTAAGGCCAGACACTATAGAACTCTTAGAGTATTATAGGCAGAACACTGATTGACATAAATCTCAGCAAGAGCTTTTTCGATCCACCTCCTAAAGTAATGAAAATAAAAACAAAAATAAACAAATGCGACCTAATTAAACTTAAAAGTTCTTCACAGCAAAGGAAACCATAAACAAAATGAAAAGGCAACCCACAGAATGGGAGAAAATATTTGCAACCTAAGTGACCGACAAGGGATTAATTTCCAAAATATACAAAGAGCTCATGCAGCTTAAAAAACATAAAGAACGCAATCAAAAAATGGGCAGAAGATCTAAGTAGATATTTCTCCAAAGAAAACATACAGATGACCAAAAAGCACATGAAACAATGCTCAACATTGCTAATTATTAGCAAATGCAAATCAAAACTACAATGAGGTACCACCTCACACCACTCAGAATGACCATCATCAAAAAGTCTACAAATCATAAATGCTGGAGATGGTGTGGAGAAAAGAGAAGCCTCCTGCACTGTTGGTGGGAATGTCAATTGGTGCAGCCACTATGGAGAACAGTACGGAGGTTCCTTAAAAAACTAAAAACAGAACTACCATATGATCCAGCAATCCCACTCCTGGGCATATATCTGGAGAAAATCATAATTTGAAAAGATACGTGGCCACCAATGTTCACTGCAGCACTATTTACGATAGCCAATAAATGTCCATCAACAGAGGAATGGATAAAGAAGATGTGGACATATATACAATGGAATATTACTCAGCCATAAAAAAGAATGAAATAATGCTATATGCAGCAACATGGATGGACCTACAGATTATCATACTAAGTGAAATAAGTCAGACAGAGAAAGACAATTATTACATGATATCACTCATATGTGGAATCTAATTTTTAAAATGATACAAATGAACTTATTTACAAAACAGAAACATTTTTATAGATATAGAAAACAAACTTATGGTTACCAAAGGGGAAACACGGGGGAGAGGGATAAATCAGGAGCTTGAGATGAACATACACACGCTACTATACATAGGATAGGTAACCAACAAGGACATACTGTATTGCACAGGGAACTCTACTTAATATTCTGTGATAACCTATAAGAGAAACGAATCTAAAAAAGAATGAATATGTGCATAGGTATAACTGAATCACTTTGCTGTACACTTGAAACTAACACAATGTTGTAAATCAACTATACTCCAATAAAATTAAAATTAAAAAAATAGAAAAGATCAATAAAACTTAGAGCTAGTTTTTTGAAAAGATAAAACTGACAAACCCTTAGCCAGGATCACCAAGAAGAAAAGGGAGAGGACCCAAACAAACTAAGAAATGAAAGAGCAGAAATAACAACTGATACCACAGAAATACAAATAATTATAAGAGAATACTATGAACAATTATATGCCAACAAATTGGACAACCTAGAAGAAATGGACAAGTTTCTAGAGACATGCAGCCTGCCAAAACTGAGTCAAGAAGAAATAGATAGTTTGATAAGGCCAATCACCTGAAGTGAAATGGAATCTTTAAAAAGAAAAAGAAAAAAAAACAACTCCCTGCAAACAAAAATCCAGGACTGGATGACTTCACTGGAGAAGTCTACCAAACATACAGAGAAGAACTTGTACCAATCCTTCTCAAAATATTCCAAAACCCTGAGGAGGAGGGAATACTCCCAAATTCATCTATAAAGCCACCATCACCCTGATATCAAAACTAGAAAGAAAGAGAGAAAGAAAGAGAGAAAGAGAGAAAGGGAGAAAGGGAGAAAGGGAGAAAGGAAGGAAGGAAGGAAGGAAGGAAGGAAGAACGGAAGAAAGAAAGAAAGGAATAAAGGAAGGAAGGGAGGAAGAAAGAAAGAAAGGGAGGGAGAAAGGAAGGGAGAAGGAAAGAAAGAAAACTACAGGCCAATATCTTTGATGAATACAGATGTAAAAATCCTCAACGAAATATTAGCAAACTGAATCCAACAATACATAAAAAGGATCATAGACCATGATCAAGTTGGATTCATTTTAGTGTTGCAATTATGGTTCAACATACAAAAATCAATGTGACACACCACGTTAACAAAAGAAAAGGCAAGAACCACATGATCACCTCAATAGATGCAGAAAAAGCATTTGACAAAATTCCACACTCATTCATGATTAAAACTCTCACCAGTGTGGGAACAGAGGAAACATGCCTCAACATAATAAAAGCTATTTACGACAAACCCACAGCCAACATAACACTCAACAGTGAAAAGCTGAAAGCATTCCTACTAAAGCTGAAAGTATTCCTACTAAATTCAGGAACAAGACAAGTATGCCCACTCTCACCAGTCCTATTTAACACAGTGTTACATGTCCTAGCCACAGCAATCAGACAAGAAAAAGAAATAAAATGTACACAAATTGGAAGGGAAAATGTAAAACTGTCACCATATGCAGATGACATGACACTGTACAGAGAGAATTAAAGTCTTCACACAAAAACAATTAGAACTAATGAATGAATTCAGAAAGGTAGTAGGATACAAGGTTATATACAGAAATCTGTTCCATTTTTTTACACTAACGATGAAATGACAGAAAGAGAGAGTAAAAAAAAAAAAAAAATCCTATTTAAAATCACACCCCCCCACAAAATACCTAGGAATAAACTTAACCAAGGAGATGAATGACAAATAAGCTGAAAACAATAAAACATTGATAAAGGAAACTAAAGATGATTAAAAGAAATGGAAAGATATCCCTTGCTCTTGGATTGAAAGAATTAATACTGTTAAAATGGCCATACCATCCAAAGCAATCTACAGATTTAATGCGATCCCTATCAAAATATCTATGATATTTTTCACAGAATTAGAACAAATGATTCTCGAATTTATACAGAATCACAAAGGGCCAATAATTGCCAAAGCAATCCTGAGGAAAAAGAACAAAGCTGGAGGCATAACCCCTCCAGATTTCAGATTATATTACAAAGCTACAGTATTCAAAACAGTGTGGTATTTGCACAGAAACAGACATATAGAGATCAGTGGAACAGATAGAGAGCCCAGAAGTAAACCCATGCACCTAAGGTCAATTAATCTATGACAAAGGAGGCATGAATATACAATGGAGAAAAAACAGTCTCTTCAACAAGTGGTGTTAGGAAAGATGGACAGCTACTTGTAAATCAATGAAATTAGAACATTCTCTCACACCTTATACAAAAATAAACTCAAAATGGCTTAAAGACCTAAATATAAGACATTAAAACTCTAAATATAAACCATAAAAGTTCTAGAAGAGAATAGAGGCAAAACATTCTCTGACATAAATTGTAGCAGTATTTTCTTAGACGAGTCTAATCAAACTAAAAAAGCCTCTGCACAGCAAAAGAAACCATGAACGAAATGACAAGTCAACATATAGAATGGAAGAAAATATTTGCAAGTGATGCAAATAAAAAAAGGGGTTAATATCCAAAACATACAAACAGCTTATACAACTCAGTATCAAAATAACAAACAACCCAATCAAAAAAATGGGCAGAAGACCCAAACAGACATTTTTCCAAAGAAGACACACAGATGGCCAACAGACACATGAAAAGATACTCAACATCAGTAATTATTAGATAAATGCAAAAATCAAAACCACAATGTGGTGTCACCTCACACTGCTCAGAATGGCCATCATCAAAAAGTCTACAAGGGCTTCCCTGGTGGCGCAGTGGTTGAGAGTCCGCCTGCCGATGAAGGGGACACAGGTTCGTGCCCCGGTCCGGGAAGATCCCACATGCCATGGAGCGGCTGGGCCCGTGAGCCATGGCTGCTGGGCCTGCGCGTCTGGAGCCTGTGGTCCGCAACGGGAGAGGCTGCAACAGTGAGAGGCCCGCATACAGCAAAAAAAAAAAAAAAAAAAAAAGTCTACAAATAATAAATGCTCGAGAGTGTGTGGAGAAAAGGGAACCCTCCTGCACTGTTGCTGAGAATGTAAATTGGTGCAGCCACTATGGAGGACACTACAAAGTTCCTTTAAAAACTAAAAATAGAGCTTCCATATGATCCAGCAATCCCACTCCTGGGTATACATCTGGAAAAACGAAAACTCTAATTCAAAAAGATATATGCACTCCATAGTTCATAGCAGCACTATTTATAATAGCCAAAACACTGCAACAAACAAGTGCCCATCAACAGATGATTGGCTTAAGAAAATATGGAATACACAATGGAATATTACTCAGCCATTAAAAAAGAATGAAATATTGACATTTATAGTAACATGAATGGACCTAGAGAATATTATATTTAGTGAAGTAAGTCAGAGAAAGACAAATACTATATGATATCACTTATATGTAGATTCTAAAAAATAATACAAATGAATGTATATACAAAACAGAAACAGACTCATAGACATAGAAAACAAATTTAGGGTTACCAAAGGGGAGGGGGGGGAAGGAGGGACAAATTAGGAATATGGGATTAACAGATACAAACTATTAGACATAAAATAGATAAGCAACAAGAATTTACTGTATAGCACGGGTAAATATATTCAATACCTTGTAATAACCTATAAAGGGATTTAATCTGAAAACATATATGTAACTGAAACACTTTACTATACATCTGAAACTAACACAATATTATAAATCAACTATACTTAAATAAAAAATGACCATTAATGTTAGGCTTCTCAATTGAGACCCTCAAATGAATCGGAACCTCAAAGACCCTCAGAGAGTCAGGGCCTTCAAGAGCATATGGCTCAAGCCTTGTCTCCACCCCCAACTCTACTCAATGTGGAAACTGAGGCCTAAAGAAGCTTAACGTCTTCCCCATGATAGACAGATGGGTAGGGAAAGAGCACAAGGGACACTGGTTCCTTGTCCAGTGTTGTTTCTGCTACATGGAAAGGCTGAGAGACACTGAATGCAGAAATCTGTCCTGCCATTCTTACTGCAGGTGAGACCAATAATAAATGACAATGGCAGGAAACTTTTACAAACTGAAAATTAATAAAAAATTGTAACTTAGGACAATCATTGCTTACTCCTACCCTGGAGAGCACTAAGATTGAACTTTGGCTGCTTCTTTTGTATAGATCAGCCCTTGCCCTGCTCCTCTTAGCCTCGTTTGCCTTCTTGCATGAATCATCTGTGACTTGGTCTACATGACCAGAGCTGGGACATTTCCAAGAGAACTGCTGGATGCAGGTACCTACAAACAGGATCATTTTAATCCTTTTGAGTCCAATGCTGCCCCAGCTTTTACATTCCCTTCATCACCACCTGTTAAGTCATTTTCGGTTTTCCAGTTGGCTACTCATGTTTCCAATGATATGCGTTCTGATCGGCACTCTCTGAGACCTTTATGAGCATGTTCCCTGTCAGGCCACTTGGGTTAAAAGCATTTAACAACAGCAGGGGTAGAAACAGCTCTTATAAAACAACCTGCTTTTTACTCAGTCTCAGGAAGATGTACCCTCAATGCTGATACTTTCTCAAAGCTTCTAGCTGTTAACGATACGAATGCAGGTAATTTAAAAGTGGCCATAAAGGCAATCAAAGCAGCTTCCCTCTGTTAATCACAAGAAAACAAAGGAAATAAAAAAAGAGTTAATCAACCCACCCCTTTCAAAAGACCTTGCAATTATAGACCATGGAAATAAAGGTAACTTAAGTTCATTAGGATGAAACAATTGCATGTTTTCTTGTTAGGAATTAATCATATCTCAGAGGTTCAGGAGAAATTCTTTACATGATTTTTACTGTTTTCATGGACTTAAGGAATGTTATTGCTGGAGCAAAAAAGATCTACCATCTACAAACCCTAAAGGCTTAGAGGTTAAGAATTCTGCCTAAGGCCACACAACTCATGGACACCAAGACAAGGAAGGAACTCAGTCTCCTGGTTCTCAGCCCAGTACATGCTCACTCAACTGTCATTTTCCCCTCCAGAAGGCTCAGGCTACACTCTGCACAGCATGTTGCACTGTTCGCTGGTGGTACTACCAGCCCAGGGATGGGGGTCTAAATTTCAGTTCAGCACTGCATCTAATTCCTGGAGTCATCTGCCTGTCCTCTGTTCCTAGCCTGACCCCAGTGCTCTGGTCCTACAGCATAAAGCAAGACAGTGTCTCAGAAAGGCTGTGCTAAGTGAGGCAGAAATGGCAAAGGACATTCTGCCCATTGACGAATGCAGCTGACTGCTTCAACACTTCACTCCAAAAACATCTGGATGTGGGCCAGACTTGGTCTACTTGGCCTATATTCTAGTTATTCTTTTCCCCATGAACTATGGTTCTATTAATTACAGGGGAAATTGGAGGAAATAAATTGGCACATGAAGTTTTCAAGTCTTCCTTGTGTTATTAAGGAACTGGAATCAAGCTAGTGGCACTAATACACTGATGAGATGCACAGATGTGGAGACACAAGCTTAAACCTCCCTTTTTTTCTTTTCCTTTAAAAATTTTTTTTACTCTGGTAAATACACTTAACACAAAATTTACCTTCTTAATTATCTTTAACTGTACAGTTCAGTGATATTAAATATTAATTACATTCACATTGTAGTGCAATCATCACTAATATCTCCTGAACTCTTTTCATCTAACAAACCTGAAATTCTATACTCATTTAACAATGACTTCCCATTTCCTCCACCACCCCCAGCCTCTGACAGCCATTATTTTACTTTTTTTCTTTTGTTTAAAATTTTATTTTTTTTATACAGCAGGTTCTTATTAGTTAACCATTTTATACATATTAGTGTATATGTGTCCGTCCCAATCTCCCAATTCATCACACCACCACCACCCCCTGCCACTTTCCCCCCTTGGTGTCCAGACGTTTGTTCTCTACATCTGCGTCTCTATTTCTGCCCTGCAAACCAGTTCATCTGTACCATTTTTCTAGGTTCCACATATATGCATTAATATACGATATTTGTTTTTCTGTTTCTGACTTACTTCACTCTGTACGACAGTCTCTAGATTCATCCACATCTCTACAAATGAGCCAATTTCGTTCCTTTTTATGGCTGAGTACTACTCTATTGTATATATGTACCACATCTTCTTTATCCATTCGTCTGTCGATGGGCATTTAGATTGTTTCCATGACCTGGCTATTGTAAACAGTGCTGCAATGAACATTGGGGTGCATGTGTCTTTTTGAATTATGGTTTTCTCTGGGTATATGCCCAGTAGTGGGATTGCTGGGTCATATGGTAATTCTATTTTTAGTTTTTTAAGGAACTTCCATACTGTCCTCCATAGTAGCTGTATCAATTTACATTCCCACAACAATGCAAGAGGGTTCCCTTTTCTCCACACACTCTCCAGCATTTGTTGTTTGTAGATTTTCTGATGATGGCCATTCTGACTGGTGTGAGGTGATACCTCATTGTAGTTTTGATTTGCATTTCTCTAATAATTAGTGATGTTGAACAGCTTTCCGTGTGCTTCTTGGCCATCTGTATGTCTTCTTTGGAGAAATGTCTATTTAGGTCTTCCGCCCATTTTTTGATTGGGTACTTTACTTTCTGTCTCTGTGATTTTGGTACCTGTGAATCTAATACCTCATATTAGTGGAATCATACAGTATTTGTCCTTTTATGACTGGCTTATTTCAGTTGGCATAATGTCTTCAATGTTCATCCATTTTGCAGCATGTGTCAGCATTTCCTTCTTTTTTAAGGTTCAATAATATTTCACTGTAATATACCATATTTTGTTTATCCATTTATCTGTTGATGGGCCCCTGGGTTGCTTCCACCTTTTGGCTACTGTGAATATGCTGCTATAAACGTGGGTGTAATAGAACAGGGAGATCAGCTCAGTGCTTTGTGACCACCTAGAGGGTCGATAGGGAGGGTGGAAGGGATATGCAAGAGGGAGGAGATATGGGGATATATGTATACGTATAGCTGATTCACTTTGTTATAAAGCAGAAACTAAGACACCATTGTAAAGCAATTATACTCCAATAAAGATGTTTATAAAAAAAAAAGTGGGTGTATAAATATATCTTCATGTCCCTACTTACAATTTTTTTGGCTATATATACAGAAGAGAAATAGCTGGATTATATGGTAATTCTATTTTTAATTTTTGGAGGGACAGCCATACTGTTTTCCATAGTGGCTGCACTATTTTACATTCCCACCAGCAGTGCACCAGTTTCCAATTTCTACACGTCCTCATCAACACTTGTTAATTTCCATTTTTTAATAGTAGCCATTCTAATTAGTTGAGGTGGTCGAAACCCTACTTTTAATCCATAATCTTCTATTGGATTCCTTCTTCTGCCTCTGCTCAGAGACTTGGCCTTCTAGAGAAGGGACTCAAGTCGGGAATTCTCTCAATGCTGGTATCTGGTCTACAGAGTTCAAGAAAAACCAACACAAACATCAGCTTTTCTTCCTTAGTAAGGGCTTTACCTGTCTGATTTAAATACTTGCCTCAGGGCAGATGTTGAAGGACCACGCTGGAGAAAGTAGCCTATGAAGATGGAGAGTGTGGGATGAAGAACCTAGAGAACACACTGAGTACGGGGAGGCTGGTGAGAGGACCAGGGTGGGTCATGGGATGGGAAAGAGGAAGGACCAGGAGGTGCTGGCTAAAGGTGGTTATCCCGGACCCTCAGAAGCAGAGTGTGCTGAGATCTGGTGCTGGCCAGACTTCCGCAGGACACAGACAAGCACAGGGAAGTTAAACCATAAACCACAGGACTGTCCGAGTATAAAACAGTAAATAGAATTATTTGGGAACCCAGTTATCCTCAGAAGCCTTGGACAGACTTTGAACATTTATATATTTTTCCAACTATTTGCTCCATATAATTTTCAAGTGATTCTCTTACTTTTGCTTGACTGACATAGCTTGAGGGTGACCCTAAAATTATATTGTCAGTTAATGCTCTCCTAGAAGATTCCATTTGAATTATTTCCCTAAATCTCAAGTTATTAGACAATATAATGAAAACATTTATTAATGTCTATCAAGACCAAGGGTTCTCACTAGCTACCAGGTCTTCCATCCTTCAGGAGGCTGATTACTTCCCCCCAGGGTGCTGGATGTGGCACCTAGATTATACCTCTACTGTTGCTGCTCTTTTAAAACTTGGCTGGTATCTGTGAATTTGGTGCTTTATGATGAAGAAATAGGTGCCCCTAATGCTGTGCTGAGGAAGGTTCCTGTCTGAGGCTCGTCTACAGATGCTGGGGCCAGTGCTGCTCCATCCTGTACTGCAGCTTCTGTTCCTCAAATCCCTCACCACGGAGCAATCACATTTGCGTGAAATGTCTTTGCTGCATGTAATTTCAGTGATTTTTCCAGACAGAATGCTGAGCTGAGTAGGAGTGTGATTCAGTGTAGCCCAAGGGGCTATCACTTCTGAGAGGAAAAGACAGGAACTCCAGGGGACTGTGTCGAGGACACAGGGATGTGTGGAGACTTTCTCTTTGACAAAAATGAGCCCCATCAGGGCACCAAAAATTCTTTTCAAATATTTCCCAGGTGACTAAGTGAACAAAGCCACAACTGTGCGTGCACTTACAATCTGCCTGAAACATCGTCACCATGTAGTTGTAATTACAGTGCACTACACTACTTCCCCCCTTATCCTGGGGAAACAATCCACCACCCCTAGTGGATGCCTGAAAACTCAGACAGTACTGAACCCTATATGTGCAATGCTTTTTTCCTAGGTATACATACGTGTGGTAAAGATTAATTTATAAATTAGGCACGGTAAGAAATTAACAGTAACTAATACTAGAACAAATATGATAATATCCTGTAATAAGTTATGTGAATGTGGCCTTTTTCTCTATCTCAAAATATCTTGTACTAATTTTATGACTTTTCCAATTTAATAAGCATTTACCACACATTGTGGCCGTAACTTTTTGTTTGTTTCTTTATTTTTGGCTGTGTTGCGTCTCTGTTGCTGCTCACGGGCTTTCTCTAGTTGCGGTGAGCGGGGGCTACTCTTCATTGTGGTGCACGGGCTTCTCATCGCGGTGGCTTCTCGTTGCGGAGCATGGGCTCTAGGCACACGGGCTTTAGTAGTTGTGGCACACGGCCTCAGTAGTTGTGGCGCACAGGCTTAGTTGCTCCACAGCATGTGGGATCTTCCCGGACCAGGGCTCGAACCCGTATCCCCTGCACTGGCAGGTGGATTCTTAACCACTGCCCCACCAGGGAAGCCAAGTGGCCATAACTTCTGCAGTTTGAGATCAGACAGCAAAACTAGCATGAATTTCTTTTTCCTTCTTCACAATTTCACAGACAGAAGATTCTTTCTTACCATAGATCTTAGAAACCTCAGCATACATTTTTTTTCTTTACTTAGTAATTTGAAAACTTTCATATGAAGGGAGCACTTTACATCTTTTCTTTGGTATATCCGATTTGCTAGCATTGCTACTCTTGCACTTGGGGACTTTATTGAGGGTGATTTTAAACCCTTTTAAAATAAGGGTGATTTTAACACAAGTATCATGATAACATGATAGTGGATGGAAACTGAGGCAGCTGTGAAGTGATCAATGGGGCAGGATATGCTGGACAAAGGGGTGATTCACGTGCTGGGAGGGACCAAGGCAGACAACCCGAGATCCCATCAAGCAATCAGAATGACACTCAAGTTAAAATTTATGAATTGTTTGCTTCTGGAATTGTCCATTTAATATTTTCAGACCCTGGTTGACAGCAGGTGCCTGAACCTACAGAAAGCAAAACCTCTGATAAGGCAAGATCGCTGTACCTTGTAATTTTATTGTAACAATCTTAAGCAGTGTTTAAATCCTTAGTGGTGTTCAGAGTCTTTGATTATTTTAGATGGGCCATCGAAAGCATTAACAGTTCAAAGTGTGCCATGAACATAGAAAGTTGGACAATTTTTCTGATATTGTAACTATGTTCTACTTTAAGTAGGAAAACAATACTTCTCGTGATGCTGAGAGCTGAATACCATTCCTCAGAGCTCCCTGGCTGTCAGCATAAACAAACATATTTATTGTGACTGTGTTTTGGTAAACATGATGTTGACAAATAAAGTGCTAATAATTTTCTTCTTTTGTACCTTGTAGAAACTCCTTAAAAAGCCCAATCTCTATTGTAACTATGAACATTAGTTTTATCTCCATAGAATCCAGAAGTAAGAATTTACAAGCTGGAGTTCACGATGAGATAAACACAGATATGGAGAGTCAGCTTTTAAACATTTTACAGCAATGTGACACAGCCACATTATTTAAGTACATGACCAGAGGACTTGTCTCAGTGAAGAGACAGAGACTGATTTAAGCGTTTTTCATTTCATTTTCGAATCTATTTTTGTTGTATTTTTTAAATATCAGACCATCATGGGTTGAAATTAAGAAAAATAATTTGTCGTTCACCACAGGTGCCCTACCTTAGGCTCTATCTGGGGATGAATAAATGTGTATGCTGTATGTGTGCTCAGTAAAAAACAATTTTTGGATGCTCTTGTTTTCCCAGATAATGGCAGTAGTAACTCTGTGAGCCAAAAGGTGTATGCTGGAACCATAAATTGGAAACTACCAAACTGTCTATCATTCATAGACTGGAAAATAAATTACATTTTCATACAGCAGTGAGATGAGCAAACTACAGCTACATTCAATATGAATCTCAAACAGAATGTTAAATGAAAGAAGCCAGACACAAAAGAATGCAGATGATGTGGTTGCCTTTACATAAGGATCAAAGGCAAGTGGCACTACGGTGTTAGCAGTTAGGGTGGTGGTCACCCTTGGGGTCGTGACTGGCAGACAGCACAAGCTGGTTTCTGGGGTGCCAGTCAGGTTCTGTTTCTTGATCTGCTGCTTAAATGCATATGCATTCACTTTGTGAAAATTCACTGAGCTGTGCCTTTTTCTACAAGTTTTATATTACATTTCAATAAAAAAATAAAAACAAACAACAACACAAGCAGATCTTGGAATCTTCACACAGCAGGTTTCAGGGAGAGCACTGAGACACATGGCACCCACCCCAGTGCCAAACAGGGGTAGAGTGACCAGGGAGTGAGGTGTGACCACCAACTCCATAGCTGACTTCCTAGGGTAATCAGCCAAGTCACTCATGTCAAGATGTGGTTGGATTAAAGAAACTAAGCAGGGATTTCTCTGGGGGCGCAGTGGTTAAGAATCCGCCTGCCAATGCAGGGGACACAAGTTCGATCCCTGTTCTGGGAAGATCCCACATGCTGTGGAGCAACTAAGCCCATGTGCCACAACTACTGAGCCCGCACACCACAACTACTGAAGCCTGTGCGCCTACAGCCTATGCTCCACAAGAGTAGCCACTGAAATGAGTAGCCTGCGGACCGCAACGAAGACCCAATGCAGCCAAAAATAAATAAATAAATAAATAAATTATTTTTAAAAAGAAACTAAGCAGTGCCATGGCACCTTCATTTCCTGAGTGCAGGCTGACTGTTGCAGCAGAACCAGCTGGCCTGGGTTTGAATTTCGGCTCCACCACATGACTGAAAAGCATAACCCTGGGTCAGTGCCTTAAACACTCAGTGCCTCAGTTTCCACATCTCTAAAATAGGGGTAGTGATAGGTTTGACTACATTAAATTTGGATCCACATCCCACACAGAATTAGCAAGTAAGGGTTTGGTTCTGTTATATCTATGTACCAGGCACTTTAATCCTTACATCCATTGTAAGAAGTGGACTCAGTGAAGGAGGGATTTCAATGAGGCCACATGCCTAGTAAATGCAGAATTGAGGTCTGAACCCCAGGCTTGCCTGGTTCCCAGCCCACAATCTAAGGCTTCCTGACAAAGAGGGAAAACTCTCTCTTAGAAACCAGGAAATGGAAAAGATGACCAAGAAAATCATTCAAGTGTGAGGAAACATGTAAGATTTTGGAATAAGTAAAGGAAATTATTGGATAGCCTTTCAATGGGATGTTAGAGCCTTCTCAAATTATTCGATTCTATGAGGGCTTCGTGCCTTTTTTTGCCTTTAGTTACTTTACAACTCTGAAAATTATAAATAAGGGATAGCAATACAAAGAATTCTTGACTAAAGACATGAAAATAAATTCTGGACCCCCAAGAAAATAATACAGCAAGTTTCAAGTCCATATACAAAGTTACTTCAACATTTCTTTACCCCATACAAACCTGTGGTCTTTTGAATTCTTCTTTGAACCAGTTACAATATCTTATAAGTGCCCTCATTCAATCAGTGAATTTGATAAAATCTTTCACATGTGTTTGTTTTACGTTTGCATGAGAATCATGATTTTAATTTTTTTAATCCTCTAACACACAGAGGAGGACACGTTCAGGTTTGTGCCCCAGCATCTTCTGAGGAAGGTACACTGTTTGCCATAAATACAGTATTTTAATGGACACCCAAGTAGCCTATCTTTATTTATTTAATTTTTGTCCTCGCAGTGCAGCTTGTGGGATCTTAGCTCCCCAACCAGGGATTAAACCCAGGCCCTCAGCAGTGAAAGTGCCAAGTCCTGACCACTGGACCTCCAGGGAATTCCTATAAGTAGCCTATTTTTAGATTCGGCCATGAATGTTTCTATTTTATGAAACTCTGTATTTTTTTAACTGACATAAGTTTCAGCCTAAAGCCACATCTCTTTGAAATATTTTCTAGATCTTTGTCCTTACAAATCAATACTTTGTCTCTCATACTATAATTCCAGTCAAAGATGTCCACAGTCTGAGAAACATCTACACTGGACAAGTATATTATTAGACATATCAGTGTTCAGGTTGAGGTTTTCCTTTGGAAAATAACTTGTATATTGCAGCTGGAGGATGTTTCCTGAGCTATTATGCCACCAAAACCTCCTAATGAAGAACAAGAAATGAAATAGTTGGATAAGGGTGTTGGCACTATAATGTGGACCAAGGTGAAGGACCTAGAAATATGGATGGAGGCTGCCTTGAAATGACTGAAATTCTCTGTCCAGAGAGTCAGGAATGGGGAGATGAAGAATTTATTGACCATGCATCCAGGAGTAGAGGGTAGGCTCAGCCCTCTTGGATGTTCCAATCCAGACCCTGACCATCCTAACAGAGATTCCTGAGTCCTTGGAATACACCGGGGCCTCTTTCAGCTCCCCATCATGGAAGGAGGGCGAGAGAGTGCAGGTCACAGTGCCACTCCCCACCTATGCTCAACTGAAGATGCGTCCCTCTCTAGGAGAAACCAGCTGAGACATCTGCCCCTGCCTGAAAGTTCTGGGGTCTACCACCCCCGCCCTCATTCGAATTTAGACATTCCCTGTCCCTGGCTGTGTATGGCCCCTGAGATGTTCCATGGTGCTGTTTGAAACAAAGGAACAAGAAGTTTTTAGGGCTAAGGAACACATTGCGCTCACCAGGAGGCCCCAGCAGCTCCTAATGGAATCAGTATGGGCCATGACACAGACTCCTTCATTTTAATTCCTGATCTGCTACCAACTGTGATATCGTAAAAAGGTGCTTCACCTCTCTCATGAGGCCCACATTTCTTCATCTATAAAGTGCAGATAATACCGTATAGGGGTGTGGTGGCCATACTGAAAGTATGCACAAAGGAAAGTATTATGAAAACACCCAGTACAATTATTGGTCTGGCAATATGTTGATGCTAGCCTTGAACAGTCTAAAAATAACTTTCTAAAAATAAAAAAAGATGCTAGGAAAATTTTATGAGAATTCATCTTTCCACTTGTATAATTTTCATAAAAACTCTGGAAGTGTTAGCATGTAAACAATGCCAGATACTCATTTTCTTTATAAATATATCAGCTTTACAAAACAGAACAAACCCAAGTAAATTATATGCACATGATTAATTATAAACCTTTTGTCTCATTGATAAAAGCTTATCGAAATGTGAATTAGGAATGTAAGGAGCATCCTTGAACTTTCTGATCCATTTCTTCAAGCTTAATTTCAAAAATCTTAAGAACCATACATTCTCCCTCCCTGAACTAAATTCAAAGGAAGAGAGAGAATGAAGAATGAGCCAAACCCCAAGACTTGGGGATGTCTATGGTTAAAAAGTTGGGGAAGAATGCTCCAAGTCATTGCCATTCAAAAAAATAAAAATTAAAACTACTAGAATAGCTAAAATTAAAAGGACTGAAAATACTAAATGTTGATGAGGATGTGAAGCAACTGAAACTCTCATAAACTGCTGGTGGGAGTTTAAAATGGTACAACTTTGGAAAGGTTATTTTCTTATATAGTTAAGGATGTACCTATTGCACATCTGCATCAAAGTTTTTGCTCAAAAGAAACGAAAATGTATATCCACAAAAAGACTTGCATAAGAATATTCATAGCAGTTTATTCATATGGTCAAAAAAGAACACAACCCAAACTAATACCCCCAGGAAAATAGATAAATGAACTGTGGATAAGATACATACTACTCAGCAATAACCATGAACAAACTACTGACAGATGATGTATGAATTTCATAGACATTATGCTGAGTGAAATAAGCCAGTCATAAAAGAGTAGACAATGTATGAATTTATTTACATGAAGATTTACAAAAGACAAAACTATCTATAGTGAAAAAAAATCAGAAAAGTGGTTTACTCCGGAGAGGCATAAGGGGACTTTCCGGGGTGATGGGATGTTCTATGCCTCAGTAGGAGGAGTATGTGTTTGTTCCTGTGCCAAAATATATCAGATTGTACACTTATGTGCATTTTACCCTATATAAATTTTACCTAAAAAATGACTGAAAACAAATGCTGAACTACAGTTAGTAGACTGCATTTCTCAGTTCATGGGTTAGTAACTCTGAAACTACTTTCTGTGTATCCTACTTTTGAGCAAATGAGTAAATTTTTTAAGAGGACTCAGGGTCAGATTTCTTACTATCAGAGAAGAGTTACAAACATGGATAAAGGAAACATTAGCATGTTCCCTGAGGTTATAGATTGAAATTGGAGGTATCCGTATGAACTCAAGCTTTTTAACAGATAAATAGGTATATAAACAATTTTCTAGCTCAGCCCACTGAGAGCACTTAAAGCAATGACACCCCAATAGCAACGAACACATCTAGCACTTATGTCTTGTTTTCTAGCTACCATTCTTCACTAAAATGACCAGGGCTCCTTGGAGAAAAGCCTTGTATTCCAGAACTGGATCATGAAAAGCACAAGATGAGCCTGGGACAACTTTTTGTACCAGAAACTAAGGAGATGCTCAATGAGTACTTGGGGAAATGACCCAGGATTAGCTCAAAGGATCTTCTACAGGACAAATCTGCAACAACTTGAGCATCAGTAATAA
This sequence comes from Delphinus delphis, assembly GCF_949987515.2. NCBI lineage: Eukaryota > Metazoa > Chordata > Mammalia > Artiodactyla > Delphinidae > Delphinus > Delphinus delphis. The sequence continues at coordinate 94,334,774 of NC_082684.1, read as the reverse complement.
AAGTGTGTTATACTCCACTGTATAAAATAAGAATCCATGAAAGCACACTGTTATGAATAGATACATACATATACACGTAGGGGAACAGAAAAGCTCTTCCTTATAGAAAAATGCTAATTCAGAAATATAGAAGGAATGGTAGAATTAAAAAATCATCAAAGGACACTAAAACTAGTTTGATAAGGGTGAAAACTTAATGAGGAACAGATATTTATCTAGTCTCAAAGTACTTCCTTACAAATTATTTACTTCTTACAAAGGGAAAAATGGTAACTTTATGGTGGAGAAATTTGGCAGACGCCACCTGTTCCAGTTACTAGGGCTACATAATAAATTATCCCCAAACTCACCACCATTAATCAGCCATTTATTATGCTCGTGGATTCTGGGGTTTAGGAATTTGGACAAAGTACATCAGGAATGGCTTGTCTCTGCTCCATGATGTTGGCGTTCTCAGCTGGAAAATGTGAAATCTAAAGGCTGGGATCATTCAAAGCCTCCTTTACTCACATACATCACGTACTTGATGTCTGTCACTGGGAGCTTCAGATCTTCTACGTGTGGCAAGTTGGGCTTCCTCACAAGTTGGTGGCTGCCTGGATTCACTACTGTACAGTTACTACTTCTCACTTTGTTATTAATAAGTAGCTTATAGGGAGAGAGTTTGAAACTGTATAAATACTGTGTATCTCAGTCATGACTTTTCCACTCTTTAGCATCTACTGATGATTTTTGCCTGCAACAATTATAGTTCTAGTATTGTTGCAAACTCTGTTTTTTTAATAAATTTATTTATTTTTGGCTGTGTTGGATCTTTGCTCCTGCGTGCGGGCTTTCTCTAGTTGCGGCGAATGGGGGCTACTCTTCATTGCAATACGCCGGCTTCTCATTGTGGTGTCTTCTCTTGTTGTGGAGCACAGGCTGTAGGCACATGGGATTCAGTAGTTGCAGCACGCAGGCTCAGCAGTTGTGGCTCTCGGGCTCTAGAGTGCAGGCTCAGTAGTTGTGGCGCATGGGCTTAGCTGCTCCATGGCATGTGGGATCTTCCCAGACCAGGGCTCGAACCAGTGTCTCCTGCATTGGCAGGCGGATTATTAACCACTCCCAACACCAGGAAAGCCTGCAAACTCTATTTTTAAATGCCAGTTTACTTCACATACATCTACATTTCTTCAAGAAGTCCAAAATCCAAACAGAGTATAGGTTGAATCTTGGAAGCATAGAACTCATTTGTTTGGCTCACTAGACTTCATCTTTGATAAAGCCCCTAGTTTTTCTAGTTGGACAATCTTTGTTAATCCAAAAGGCAACCAAAAAAGACATCTCATACATTTAATTGCATTTCTATTATTAAACACTGAAGTTGAGCATCTTTTCATATTTAAATCATTTATATTTCCTTTTTTAATAACTATTTGTTCTTATCATTTATCCATTTCACTTTTACTTGCAGGAGTTTTTTTATATATGAAGAAGTAATTATGGAACAAAGAAATATATTATGGAAGATAGCTCTTTATCAGTTAAACAGGTTGCAAGCATTTTTCTCAGTTGTGTTTGTCCTTTCTCCTTTCTCCTGAGTATTCTTTCTTTTTGGGGAGGGGGGACCATAGCAGAGTTTTAATAGGTACCACTTTGGACATTTTTTTTCTTGAATTTTATTTTATTTTTTTATACAGCAGGTCCTTATTAGTCATCAATTTTATACACATCAGTGTATACATGTCAATCCCAATCTCGCAATTCATCACACCACCCCCACCCCACCCCTCCGCCGCTTTCCCCACTTGGTGTCCATACGTTTGTTCTCTACATCTGTGTCTCAATTTCTGCCCTGCAAACCAGCTGATGTGTACCATTTTTCTAGGTTCCACATATATGCGTTAATATGAGATATTTGTTTTTCTCCTTCTGACTTACTTCACTCTGTATGACAGTATCTAGATCCATCCACGTCTCTACAAATAACCCAATTTTTTTCCTTTTTATGGCTGAGTAATATTCCATTGTATATATGTGCCACATCTTCTTTCTCTATTCGTCTGTCGATGGGCAATTAGGTTGCTTCCATGACCTGGCTATTGTAAACAGTCCTGCAACTAACACTGGTGTGCATGTGCCTTTTTGAATTATGGTTTTCTCTGGGTATATGCCTAGTAGTGGGATTGCTGGGTCATATGGTAATTCTATTTTTAGCTTTTTAAGGAACCTCTATACTGTTCTCCATAGTGGCTGTATCAATTTACATTCCCACCAACAAAGCAAGAGGGTTCCCTTTTCTCCACACCTTCTCCAGCATTTGTTGTTTGTAGATTTTCTGATAATGCCCATTCTAACTGGTGTGAGGCGATACCTCATTGTAGTTTTGATTTGCATTTCTCTAATAATTAGTGATCTTGAGCAGCTTTTCATGTGCTTCTTGGCCAGCAGTATGTCCTCTTTGGGAAATGTTTATTTAAGTCTTCTGCCCATTTTTGGATTGGATTGTTTGTTTTTTTGATATTGAGCTGCATGAGCTGTTCATATATTTTGGAGATTAATCCTTTGTCCGTTGATTCATTTGCAAATATTTTTTTCCATGTTGAGGGTTGTCTTTTCGTATTGTTTGTGCTTTCCTTTGCTTTGCAAAAGCTTTTAAGTTTCATTAGGTCCCATTTGTTTATTTCTGTTTTTATTTCCATTACTCTAGGAGGTGGATAAAAAAATATCTTGCTGTGATTTATGTCAAAGAGTGTTCTTCCTATGCTTTCCTCTAAGAGTTTTATAGTGTCCGGTCTTACATTTAGGTCTGTAATTCATTTTGAGTTTATTTTTGTGTATGGCGTTCGGGAGTGTTCTAATTTCATTCTTTTACATGTAGCTGTCCAGTTGTCCCAGCACCACTTATTGAAGAGACTGTCTTTTCTCCATTGTATATCCTTGCCTCCTTTGTTATAGATTAGTTGACCACAGGTGCATGGGTTTATCTCTGGGCTTTCTATCTTGTTCCACTGATCATTTTTCTGTTCTTGTGCCACTACCATATTGTCTTGATTACTGTAGCTTTGCAGTATAGTCTGAAGTCAAGGAGTCAGATTCCTCCAGCTCTGTTTTTTTCTCTCAAGACTGTTTTGGCTATTCAGGGTCTTTTGTGTCTCCATACAAATTTTAAGATTTTTTTGTTCTAGTTCTGTAAAAGATGCCATTGGTAATTTAATAGGGATTGCACTGAATCTGTAGATTGCTTTGGGTAGTAGAGTCATTTTCACAATACTGATTCTTCCAATCCAAGAATATGGTATAGCTCTCCATCTGTTGGTATCATCTTTAATTTCTTTCAACATTGTCTTATAGTTTTCTGCATACAGGTCTTTTGTCTCCCAAGGTAGGTTGATTCCTAGGTATTTTATTCTTTTTGTTGCAATGGTAAATGGGCGTGTTTCCTTAATTTCTCTTTCAGATTTTCCATCATTAGTGTATAGAAATGCAAGAGATTTCTGTGCATTAATTTTGCATCCTGCAACTTTACGAAATTCATTGGTTAGCTCTAGCAGTTTTCTGGTGGCATCTTTAGGATTCTCTATGTATAGTATCATGTCATCTGCAAACAGTGACAGTTTTACTACTTCTTTTCCAATTTGTATTCCTTTTATTTCTTTTTCTTCTCTGATTACCATGGCTAGGACTTCCAAAACTATGCTGAATGATAGTGGCAAGAGTGGACATCCTTGTCTTTTTCCTGATCTGAGAGGAAATGTTTTCAGTTTTTCACCATTGAGAATGATGTTTGCTGTGGGTTTGTCATATATGGCCTTTATTATGTTGAGGTGGGTTCCCTCTATGCCCACTTTCTGGAGAGTTTTTATCATAAATGGGTGTTGAATTTTGTCCAATGATTTTTCTGCATCTATTGAGATGATCACATGGTTTTTATTCTTCAATTTATTAATATGGTGTATCACCTTGATTCATTTGCGTATACTGAAGAATCCTTGCATCCCTGGGATAAATCCCACTTGATATTGGTGTATGATCCTTTTAATGTGTTGTTGGATTCTGTTTGCTAGTATTTTGTTGAGGATTTTTGCATGTATATTCATCACTGACATTGGTCTGTAAGTTTCTGTTTTTGTAGTATCTTTGTCTGGTTTTGGTATCAGTGTGATGGTGGCCTCATAGAATGAGTTTGGGAGTGTTCCTTCCTCTGCAATTTTTTGGAAGAGTTTGAGAGGATGGGTGTTAGCTCTTCTCTAAATGTTCGATAGAATTCACCTGTGAAGCCATCTGGTCTTGGACTTTTGTTTGTTGGAATATTTTTAATTACAGTTTCAATTTCATTACTTGTGATTGGTCTGTTCATATTTTCTATTTCTTCCTGGTCCAATCTTGGAAGGCTATACCTTTCTAAAAATTTGTCCATTTCTTCCAGGTTGTCCATTTTATTGGCATAGAGTTGCTTGTAGCAGTCTCTTAGGATGCTTTGTATTTCTGCAGTGTCTGTTGTAACTTCTCCTTTTTCATTTCTAATTTCATTGATTTGAGTCCTCTCCTTCTTTTTCTTGATGAGTCTGGCTAATGGTTTATCAATTTTGCTTATCTTCTCAAAGAACCACCTTTTAGTTTTATTGGTCTTTGCTATTGTTTTCTTTGTTTCTATTTCATTTATTTCTGCTCTGATCTTTATGATTTCTTTCTTTCTGCTAACTTTGAGTTTTGTTTGTTCTTCTTTCTCTAGTTCCTTTAGATGTAAGATTATATTGTTTGAGATTTTTCTTGTTTCTTGAGGTAGACTTGTATAGCTATAAACTTCCCTCTTAGATCTGCTTTTGTTGCATCCCGTAGGTTTTGGATCATCATGTTTTCATTGTCATTTGTCTCTAGGTATTTTTTGGTTTCCTCTTTGACTTCTTCAGTGATATCTTGATTATTTAGTAACGTATTGTTTAGCCTCCATGTGTTTGTGTTTTTTACGTTTTTTTCCCCGTAATTGATTTCTAATCTCATAGCGTTGTGGTCAGAAAAGATGCTTGATATGATTTCAATTTTCTTAAATTTACTGAGGCTTGATTTGTGACCCAAGATGTGATCTACCCTGGAGAATGTTCCATGTGCACTTGAGAAGGAAGTGTAATCTGCTGTTTTTGGATGGAATGTCCTATAAATATCAATTAAATCTATCTGGCTTATTGTGTCATTTAAAGCTTGTGTTTCCTTAATAATTTTCTGTTTGGATGATCTTTCAACTGGTGTAAGTGAGGTGTTAAAGTCCCCCACTCTTATTGTGTTACTGTCGATTTCCTCTTTTAGAACTGTAAGCAGTTGCCTTATGTATTGAGATGCTCCTATGTTGGGTGCATAAATATTTACAATTGTTATATCTTCTTCTTGGGTTGATCCCTTGATCATTATGTAGTATCCTTCCTTGTGTCTTGTAACATTCTTTATTTTAAAGTGTATTTTATCTGATATGAGTATTGCTACTCCAGCTTTCTTTTGATTTCCATTTGCATGGAATATCTTTTTCCATCCCCTCACTTTCAGTCTGACTGTGCCTAGGTCTGAAATGGGACTTTTTAGACAGCACATATATGCAGCTTGCTTTTCTATCCATTCAGCAATATGGATAGAAAAGCATCCATATTGCTTTTCTGTTTGTTTCAGGTGGAGCATTTAATCCATTCACGTTAAGGTAATTATTGATATGTATGTTCCTATGACTATTTTCTTAATTGTTTTGGGTTTGTTTTTGTAGGTCCTTTTCTTCTCTTGTGTTTCCCACTTAGAGAAGTTCCTTTAGCATTTGTTCTAGAGCTGGTTTGGTGGTGCTGAATTCTCTTAGCTTTTGCTTGTCTGGAAAGCTTTTGATTTCTCCATTGAATCTGAATGAGATCCTTTGTGGGTCGAGTAATCTTGGTTGTAGGTTCTTCCCTCTCATCACTTTAAGTATATCATGCCACTCCCTTCTGGCTTGTACAGTTTCTGCTGAGAAATCAGCTGTTAACCTTATGGGAGTTCCCTTGTAGGTTATTTGTCAATTTTCCCTTGCTGCTTTCAATAATTTTTCTTTGTCTTTAATTTTTGCCAGTTTGATTACTATATGACTCAGCGTCTTATGACTCGGCATGTTTCTCCTTGGGTGTATCCTGTATGGGACTCTCTGCACTTACTGGACTTGGGTGGCTATTTCCTTTCCCATGTTAGGGAAGTTTTCAACTCTAGTCTCTTCAAATATTTTCTCGGGTCCTTTCTCTCTCTCTTCTCCTTCTGGGACCCCTATAATGCGAATGTTGTTGTGTTTAATGTTGTCCTAGAGGTCTCTTAGGCTGTCTTCATTTCTTTTCATTCTTTTTTCTTTATTCTGTTCCACAGCAGTGAATTCCACCATTCTGTTTTCCAAGTCACTTATTCATTCTTCTGCCTCAGTTATTCTGCTATTGCTTCCTTCTAGTGTAGTTTTCATTTGTTATTGTGTTGTTCATCTCTGTTTATTTGTTCTTTAATTCTCTAGATCTTTGTTAAACATTTCTTGCATCTTCTTGATCTTTGCCTCCATTCTTTTTCCGAGGTCCTGGATCATCTTCAGTATCATTATTCTGAATTCTTTTTCTGGAAGGTTGCCTATCTCCACTTCATTTAGTTGTTTTTCTGGGGTTTTATTTTGTTCCTTCATCTGGTACATAGTCCTCTGCCTTTCATCTTTTCTATCTTTCTGTGAATGTGGTTTTGGTTCCACAGGCTGCAGGACTGTAGTTCTTCTTCCCTCTGCTCTCTTCCCTCTGAGTATTCTTTCTTATGCACACTTTTTTGTTATATCTATGTAGTAGAATTTACCAATTTGTGTGTGTGTGTGTGTGTGTGTGTGTGTGTATGCGTGCGTGTGTGTGTGGTTTATTAAAAGATCCTTTCACATTCAGCTATTATGAGTCAAATCACTCATACTTTCACATACTACATTTATTATTTTATTCTTCTTGGGATTTCTTGGTCTATCTGGAATTTAATTTGGTGTTTCAAGTGATTTAGAGATCCAACTTTTTTTTCATATAATGATCTAGTTGTCTGAACACCGTTAAATGAATGTTATATTTTCCTTAACTGATGCAACTTTAATAATGTAATAAATTCCCAATATGTATATGCCTTACTTTCTATTCTATATTAATGATCTAGTCATGTAATTTTACCATGTTGTTTTAATTATTATAGATTTATAACATAATATTTGGTATGACCAGTACCTTTTCATTTACAGTTTTCTACAATTTTTCTCTCCAAGAATATGTTTCTTTTTCATGTGACCTTAGATTCAATTTATATGCATAAAAATGTGAATTTTGTCATGAAAGTAATAAAGTTTTGATTAATTTAGGGAGACTTTACATCTTTTGATATGGATATATCAGTATGAAAGTCTTCTCAAATATACAGAATCTCAAACATAGCAGACCTTTTTGATGCTCAAGGCTTCTTCTGTAACCTCCTTTTTTGGTGTGCCTAATTTAGCGTTTTAAATGTGTTTTTGGTGTATATCCATTTATATGATTACATTTATTCAGGGAGGTATTTTACCTGTTTTGTCACTATTGCAAGTGAATTCTTTTCTTCCATCCTGTCTTCTAACTGATTGCTGCATCTTTATGGTTAAATGTTTATAAATAGTTAAAAGAGTTCATAAATTCCCTAATGATATAAATTCATAAATTTATATCACTTAACAGAAGGAAGAGAATTTAATTTCTTTCTATACAAATCACCAACACACTTAGTAGAAAATGAATCTAGGTCTACATACAAAAACAAAAGACCATTTTGTGTCCTCTTCTTTTTTTTTTTTTTTTTTTGCTGTACGCGGGCCTCTCACTGCTGTGGCCTCTCCCGTTGCAGAGCACAGGCTCTGGACGCGCAGGCTCAGCGGCCATGGCTCACAGACCCAACCGCTCCACGGCATGTGGGATCTTCCCGGACCGGGGCACAAACCCGTGTCCCCTGCATCAGCAGGCGGACTCTCAACCACTGCGCCACCAGGGAAGCCCTGTGTCCTCTTCTTATCCAATCTTAAAACATCTTCATGAGGGAGATGTTATGATAATCCTCATTTTACAAGAAATATGAGACCAGTGCAGTTTGATGGCTCACCACAGCTCCACAAAATCAATGATTCTGTTCAGGCAGCTTACACAAACTTCTAGGTCTTCAACTGGTTCAAGAAGTCACCCCTACCACAAGGCTTTCATCCTTGTGTTTTGTGTGAAAATCTATGTAGGAAGAAAGAGGAAAACAGTGCAGTTTCTTTCAAACCTCAGAAAAGGTAGAAATAAACTCCACAAAATCCTGGAACAGAAGCTGAGGCAGATGGACAGAACTCAGAAAGAGAGCCAGCTAGAACCCCTGGAGGGATGAGCTTCTCAGGAAGTCAGGCAGGACAGTGCCTGGTTAGAGAAAAAAACAGTTGCTACATTTGTTTGTATGTTTATTCTGAATGCTTTTTCCACTCCATATATATATATCTTTGGTAAATTTTCAACTGTTTTATATAATGAAGTTTTGTGTGGTGTTTTACAAAGAGAAATCTATTTTTATGGAGCTAGAATATGGTGAGGCTGATTTTGTAGCTTATCAAAAAGCAGGTGCTCTGCAGGGAGGCAAGTGAGCCTCTGTGGACACTTAGTGAACATTTCTAAATGGGAAACAGCAAAGGAAGGTTCCAAGTGACAGCCACTGAGAGGCCAGGGTAGTCTGAGCAGGAAACCCATAGTCGTCATTTCTGAATAGAAGTACATGGTATTTGAAAGATCTTGAAAAATTCCTTGCAGTATTTAAGGTGAAGCAACACAAATAGAACAGGAGCTCTCACCTGATCTATGTGCCATGCTTCTCTTCTGCTCTGCAATATGATTTCCACATTTTCTCCTAACTAGAGTGCTGCTTTGTTGCCCTAAATATCCGTACTCAGTGTACGGACCCTATGAGCTGACCGTACTCTGTTCAAACCTGATTTACTTGATTCTTCCACCTTCAAACCTGCCTTCGCCTGTGACACGTGCCCTCCTTGTTTTCCAGCTACTACAGCCTGTCATCCAAGCCTATCATTTTTGCTTTCAAAATAAATTAAACCTTTCTCCTCCAGCTAGATCCCAATCCTGGCTTATCAGGCTCTGGGATCAGGGCTCATATTCACAAGTCACAGTGTGGAATGAAGGAGTATAAGTTGTAGAACTGAGGCACCTATTGCCCTAGCTGCAGGAGTGTTGGCATCTTATGGCTCAGATTAATTTTCCTCTAGGACTTGCTCTCATTTGAAGAGAGTGAACTCACCCAAAGCCATGACCCCTTCCCATAACTCACATCTAGTGATAACCCACATCCAGTGATGGATGCAAGGAACAAAGCCTGGGTCCCTTACCTTGATACAGAACAACTCTAAGGGACCACTCCAGCTCCAGGGCCTCCCATGGGACTGGCTGACCTTGTCACTCTGCATGGCAGCTCAGCTCCCTCTTCCTAATCCTGCTTCCTTCACTCCACCATAGGTGTTCATCCCAAGAGCACTCCCAATGCACACAAATCTCTGTCTCAGAGTCTACTCTCCAGAGAACCTGATCCACAACAGATACCCTAGGCAGCCTTGTTCCCATTCAAACAAGAGCAGATAGTACTAACATAGTTTCAGAAAGACTGTATCAATCTGAAGGAAGTTGGTCAGCCATGGAAACCAGGTAAGGTAGTTGCTGGCAGTGCTCACTCATGCACGTGCTGGAAGAAGGGGCCTTGTCAGGGCCTTATAAGTTGTGTTCTACCTGGAAAAACATTTCTCTCCTGGGGAGCTGGATGTGTAGGGCTACTGCATCTGGTGCCATTAGATGAACCCACATCCTATAACTAAATCCTCTTTCCCATTTCTCATGCTCATCAAGAAGCAGTGTGATTCTCATCTGCCCTTCTGTGTACCTGCAGACAGAAAGTGCCTGGATGCGTGGTCCATCTGGCAGTTACACTTTCTTATTTTCAATTATCATATTCAGGCTTGGAGTCCACCACTTGAAAATTCCATCAGCCTGAGTGGACTGACGGGTGCTGAGAGAGTGGGGAAGATATATGTGGAAGCCCACAAGGCAGAGCCTAAAACTTGGATGACAGTCAATCCACCATGGTAATGCCCTTCTGGGGATCTCTTGGTACACAGTCAACTTCTTCTTACGATATTTTAGCCTAGACTTTCAAATGTCCATAGACTTAACTCAGAGGGAACACAGAAACAGTTCTGCTTTCCCAGTGCAGCCCCTTCTCAGACCAAACTCACTAGGAAACAAACCTCTTTTCCTTCAGATGTCAGGGGAGATGGCTGTTGGGAGGTTAAAGAGCTTTTTCACAAGCAAAGGAAAGGAAAGGAATTGAGAGCTTCCCCTGGAGTGAGCAAGGACCAAGGCCCTCCTGTGAGGAGATATGGTTGGTATATTAAAGCAAGATTTCTGTAAGTAGAGATGATTTTGCTGGTAACTGCTTTCTGAGTTCACTTTAAACCTCAACAGTAAATTGATTGATGTTGGTGAATAAAAATTCACATTTTAAGGCAAGACTAGATAAATTTCAACATAAAGCTTTTTCTCTGCCCTTTGGCCCCTTTTCTCCTCTGCAGTGTTCACTGTACATCTGCATTATGCATTAACCAGACCTCCCCAATGGCAAAAATACCTGCTTAACCATAAAGATCACTTTTTCTTCTTCTGACGTCAACCAGGTAACTCCTTAGAAGATAACATTCTTTCCTCAACGCTGTAAGGTGTCACAATGACCCACTACTCACTTTTTACCTGTGGATATCTTGGTAATTTTTATGTACACTAACATTATATCATTTCCCTTAAAGATAGCAGTTGATGATCACACTGGTCAGATGACCTGGGGAGACACTGGGCCATACCTAACAGAAGTTCTTAGCTTAAATACTTACTTGTGACCCTATTAATATTATTAGCTATATTGCTTGTACTCTGCCTCTTTTAGAAGATGATTATTTCTTGCATTACCAAATGTGTGACTGAGCCTCAGATACAATTATTGATGATTAGATGACTTGAATCTATTGACCAAATATACAGTCCTATAAGATCAGTGATTTTAATAGTGTAACTCCAGATATGAGAAGAAGCAACAAGACAGAACCATTTCCTGGACCATAATGGACTAGTAAGACAGGCAGTCCAGAGGCTTTTGGCTACTGTTAACAGGGCCTAGTCCAGTAATAAGTGGCCTATCAATGAAATCCCCACCTGACATGGGCATAAACATTCCTAGTCCCTTGGGACAAATTGGTCATGAAATGCCTCCAAACCTTGGTTGAAATTAAAACCTAAATAAACGGAAGGGACTGTAAAATAAAGAATGTTACCCACCGTCCAGTTCTACAAGAATTAAATTATTAGCCACTGCCATCACTGACATGCAATGTACCCTGAAAGGAATTCAGGGTGAGGATCAGGGTGAGGCACCCTATGCTAAGGGAAAACTGGCAGAACAAGACTTTAGATAGTTGGATATTTTCAACAGAAAATTTTTATGAACCCAGTTTCTTATATCTTCCCATAGTTAGAAAAGCACTGAAGCCATTAACTGTTTCTTCCTCATGAATAGTAGCAATCTTCTACTGAGATGACTGCTTCATTTCATGTACACTTTTGCCAAAATCCCAAGTACACTGACCTCTCCCTGTACCTCTTTGAAACAGTTCTCAGAGTTCTTGGAGCGACTGTCTACTGGGTTATTATCCTCAGGATTATTGGCTCGAATAAAATTTTCCATCTCTTTCTTAGATCGACTATCGATTAACTGTTTTCACTGACAAAACTCTATGTAAGTAAGGAGTCAAAATTGTGTCTGCCCAGCTGCTTGATGCCTAAAGAACATCCACTTAGCTTCCAGTCCCTGAGAGCAGGAGACCAGGCTAATACCTTCCAGATACTGTCTTTGAAAAATGGAATTCTGGATGGACATTTTCTGTCTCTCACAATCTGGCGTTTCTTTGTGGGGAGAGGGGTCTTTTCCAAGTCTCTGCTTTTGAAAACTGACTTCAAAACAGAATTTAGGAAATCACTCTCATCTCTACACCACCTCTATCTCCTCCCTAATCTCTCTCCTCAACACCGCATTACATCCTGCTCCTATATGGCGTGTGGGGTCCCCAGAGGTCTACTGGAGGAGAACATGTACGACCTCTCGTCATTTGGTCAGTTGAGGTGACTTTCTTCTGGACAGGTGTCTGTGTCAGCTGGACCTGGTGACATGATGGTAGAGATGCCGGCAAGGCCTGTCTCAGAGTGGCAGTGCTGGTGGAGAGCTCCTACTATCTCCCCAAGGCCCTCTCTTGCTCCTTAGGCAAAGGAGGCTCAGGGAGTGTTGTGAGCAGAGCCCAGAACTGATTCCTAGACCAGGGCCCCTTCCACCAGGACATTTGCTGAGCTGTTTCACTCATGCGCTAATCAATCACACATTTAGACAACTACTTAGTCCACAAATGTTCACTAAGCCCCTACCATGGGAAAGCACAGAGCCTGGGTCACTAAAAGGAGCAGGAAGAAGTGTGGGTGCTGGTGGGGGGAGCCACAGATGGGCACATGCAGAAGGACACGATGTAGACCCTACAGTAGTAGCCCGTGCCTGCAGGAGGCCTTAGCTCCCAGGTGACAGAAGAGGATTCGAAAGGTCATATGAAGGGCCAGGGGAAACATCCCCACCTCACAACTTGGTAGAGGGCTCCAGGCCCTTGGAACAGAGGACAGGCACTGCCAGCCAGGACCGGCTTCACAATCTGTGGGACCCAGAGCAAAATTAAAATCTGAGGCCCTTTGCTCAAAAAAAAAAGTATTAAAATCAAGACAGTAAGAGCAGAACATTAATCCAAGCATGGGGCTCTTCTAAGTACAGGACTCCATGTGACTTCACACGCCCATGGAGCTGGCCCTGATGCTACTCATATTTACCATTTCATTCACAAAGCCAAGGAATGTCAGACCACCCAGTACCTAATCCAGGCAACTCCTGAGCAAAAAAGGAAGCAGAGGCCCAGAGAAATGAAGTGACTTGTCCACGGTCTCACAGCTGGTTACTGGCAGCCAAGTCTCCTTAGAAAACAGCTACACCCTGCTTTGCCAATCAGAATTATATCCCATAGATTTGTCTACCTGCTTGTTTACTTCCTACTGTAAAGTTGGCTAGGTATAGGATAAAAAGAAGAAAATATGCTCATTTGTACATAAAATAAGGCCCCCCCAAACCTGAAGGCAGAACCCTTTATCTGCCCCAGATTCTCCAGCCACCACTGCTGGCTCCTCTTTCTGGGGAAGCAGCCCAGGTCCACCCAGGAAGTCTCTCCATTGTCCAGATGCTCAGGCATGGCGCATGGCACTCCACCACATGACTGGCATCTTTCGAGGGTCTCCTGACCATCCTTGATGAGGGTGAGGGGAGACAGAGCACAAATCATGACCTGTCACCGCTGAAAGGACCATGGAGATGAGCAGAATAACACTTCCATTCTATAGATCAGAGACCTGAGGCCCAGAGAAGGGCTGTGGAGAGCTAGGAGAAGAACAAAGGTCTGCTGGTAGAGAGCTCCCCAAATGCCAGTCTTGGCTCAGAAACTGTGTGTGACCATATTGCTAGCTGTACTTCCTTCTCTACAACATTGGGAGGTAAGCGGAGAAGAAAGACAAGAAGGTGTGATGAAAGCGGCTTCTGAGCCAGATAGACCTGGACAGTTCTGCTGCTTTCCAGCTGTACAAGTTTTGCTATCATGGAAATACTAAGTCTCAGTTTCCCCATCTAAAAAATGAGCATAGAATGTACCCCACACATTGGATGCAATGAGATGGCCTAAGAGGCCCTGATCCTGCCATTATAGTATGTGCTCAACCAAGGTTGTGTCCTGCCCACCCTCCCTCTCTTCCTCTGCATCAGGAGTTCCAGCTGGGGCCACATTGGAAACCTTTCATGGGTGGTGTGAGGTGAAGCATCCCAGCATCTAGTTGCATCTCCGGAAAGATATGGACCTGAAGACCTTATGAGAAAAGACTTTAACCATGTATACAACTGGGGTTCTGACTCACTGGCAAACTAGGGTTCAGTGGGAAGCGACAGGGAGAAGCAGAGGGATCCTCATTATGGATCAGCAAAGGCCTGGCATAACATCAGACACACCCAGAATGCCCAGAAATCTTTGAGGGAAGAGGGAACCTTGAAATAGCTGCTAAGACCCTGTGCACCAGCAGGGGAAGTTAATAAGTAGTAAAATCCATGAGTTCCCATTAAGGGGGGGTCTCCTGGTTACTCAGGGTGCTGAGGCCTGCAACTGTCTCCACCCCACACAATGCCATGAAGAAGCCTACAGGGGCCCCTATGGGTGGGGGACTCCAAGGATTGCCCACTGGCCATTTCTGTCACCAAAGCTGCTCCTTTCCAGCTCACCACTCATGCGCCCTCCTCCATGTAACTTTCATCCCCTCCTGCCTTCACTCCTGCTGACTCTCAGCTTAAAAGCCCCTTTGTACCCAAAGAAGTCTTCTCCTGCCTCAGCGCCTCTCCTTGGGGAAGCTCTTCTCACCCCATCAGCAGGAACCTCGTACACATTTGTGGTCCTTCACACTGGCCTGGATCTCTCTCCCGTGGCAGCCTCTCCCTGGGGCTGGGACCCAGGCCTTTGTCCCCAGACACTGTGAACCTCCTGGGGCAAGAAACTTTAAATTGGTCACCTCTGTACACTCCTCAGTGCCTGACACAGTGCTGGTGAGTGTCTTTGGTTCAATAAAATGAGATAATTGGGTCACTAATTATTCCACACATGTGCAAGTCTCTGCCCTCTACATTTCAGTCCCAGCGTTTGAGAAAAACAGAAAAGCAGGGCAAGAGGCCCAGATGCATCCCTTCCTGTGCTGAGAGCAGCATTGGGGGAGTAAGCAGAAGCCCACTGTACCCTTCCCCACCTCCTGCACCACACACACCAACCAGCACATGCACACTGCAGAGCCTTCACTGGTTTCTGGGCATTTCATTATCTTTGTCATGTTTCCCATGGCCTATGGGTCACAGAAAGGGGTCACACATGAGGTCACTGGGAGGGTTTACACCACAATCTCTCTGCAATTCACTGGGGAAATCCACCCTGGCAGACCCACCACCTACAGGTTTTCCACAGCCCTGGTCTCCCAAGTGCCAGCCCTCAAGATCCCTTGCTTCCGCATGTCCTCAGACACTTGGAGTTCCCCAAGGCTTCCATGTCCTGAGCAACCCTCCTACCCAGAAACACCTGTCTCTGAACCTGTGTATCCAGCCTTGGCTCTCTCTGCAGTGCCATGGACTCTGATTACAGACACTCTCATCAGAGTTCCTGCAGGGGATGGGAGCACATTTAAAACAATGCACACGGGCTTCCCTGGTGGCACAGTGGTTGAGAGTCCGCCTGCCAACGGAGGGAACACAGGTTCGTGCTCCAGTCTGGGAAGATCCCACGTGCTGCGGAGCGGCTGGGCCCGTGAGCCATGGCCGCTGAACCTGCACGTCCAGAGCCTGTGCTCCGCAACGGGAGAGGCCACAGCAGTGCGAGGCCTGCGTACCGCAGAAAAACAAAACAAAACAAAACAAAAAACCATGCACACGAGGATGGAGGACTGAGTTCTGGAGCATAGGCACTTCTGCAGAGAAAAGAGGGGGTGAGGGCTTGGACTTAGTTGTACAGTTCTAGTTCTCTAAAGTGACGGGCAGGGGTTCTAAAGCCAATGTGGCAAATAGGAGGGGTGTCCATGGTTGGCAAAATAGTCTGTGTGTGTGTGTGCACGCATATTTCACAATTTAAAATTTTTAAAAAGAACAAAAGCACTTGAGGATTTAAGTACAACATACTTCAGAAACATATGACAGCAGTAGGACTCTCCTAGACCTTCTGTTCATTCTTAGGCATTGGAATAATTTTGGCCTCAGTCTGCTCCCCAAATCAGCTCCCCTGAGGGACCTTCCTCCCCTCCTCTTCCCTAGCCAACCCTGGGCCCCTGTTCCTTCTTCCCTCCTGCCTGTGGCTGGCCTGCACCCCTTTCTTCCTGGCGCCCAATCATCTCTGCTTCCAAGACCAAGCCTGGCCCAACCAGCCCCCAAATTCTCCCCCATCCTGCACATTCTTACCTTCTTCCCAGTGGCCCTCAGGCTGCTTAGGGCTGCCAGCCACAGAGCCCACACTGAAATTAACAAAAGGAATGCCTACAGAATCCTCACACATTCCTTCAATCTCATAGGAAGGAGGGTGTGGCCAAGAAGATCCTGAACTCCTTTCCTCCCAGGGTCACACCAAAATTACAACTATTTACAGAGCAACTACTGATGAGAAAGGTCTGAAGACTAGCAGAAAGGATCTTCTACAACTAAAGATATAAAGAAGGATCCACAACGAGACAGGTAGGAGGGACGGGAGACATGGTTAAGATCCCTACACCCCGGGTGGCCAACTCACTAATGAGAGGATAATTATGACTGCAGATGTCTTCCCCAATGAGTCAGGCGTATGAACCCCACATTGGGCTCCCCAGCTGGATGTTCTACACCAAGAAGATGAGCACCCCCCAGAACTTCTGTGTTTTTGTAATGGCTAAAATCAAACTTATTTATTTTTTTCTTTAGTTTTTATTGAAATATAGTTGATTTATATGTATATACTTTCTTAGATTCTTTTCCATTAGCGGTTATTACATGATATTGAGTATAGTTCCCTGGGCTATACAGTAGGTCCTTGTTGGCTATCTATTTTATATATAGTAGTGTATATATTTTAATCCCAAACTCCCCTTTGGGATTGATCCCTCCCCCAACCTAGGCGCTTTGGTAACCATAAGCTTGTTTTCTATGTCTGTCAGTCTGTTCCTGTTTTGTAATTAAGTTCATTTGTATCTTTTTCTTAGATTCCACATATGAAAGCAATATCATATGATATTTGTCTTTGATACTAACTTCACTTAGTATGTTAATTTCTAGGTCCATCCATGTTGCTGCAAATGAAATTACTTCTTTTTCTTTTTTTTTTTTACAGCTGAGTAAGATTCCATTGGTATATTCCATGTAGTATATTCCATATGCCACATCTTCTTTATCCATTCATCTGTCAACGGACACTTAGGATGCTTCCATGTCTTGGTTATTGTAATAAATAGTGCTGCTATGAACATTGGGGTACATGTATCTTTCCGAATTACAGTCTTCTCTGGACATATGCCCAGAAGTGGGATTGCTGGATCATATGTTAGCTCTATTTTTAGTTTTTTAAGGAACCTCCATACTGTTTTCCATAGTGGCTGCACCAATTTACACTCCCAACAGTGGTGTAGGAGGGTTCCTTTTTCCCCACAACCTCTTCAGCATTTATTATTTGTAGACTTTTTCATGATGGCTATTCTGACCCATGTGCAGTGATACCTTACTATAGTTTTGATTTGCATTTCTCTAATAATTAGTGATATTGAGCATCTTTTCATGTGCCTGTTGGCCATCTGTACGTCTTCTCTGGAGAAATGTCTATTTAGATCTTCTGCCCATTTTTTTGATTGGGTTGTTTGTTTGTTTTTTTATATTGAGCTGCATGAGCTGTTTGTATATTATGGAAATGAATCCCTTCTGGGTCACATCGTTTGCAAATATTTTTTCCCATTCCTTAAGTGGGCTTTTTGCTTTGTTTATCATTTCCTTTCCTGTGCAAAAGCTTTTAAGTTAAGTTAGGTTCCATTTGTTTATTTTTGTTTGTATTTTCATTACTCTAGGAGACAGATCCAAAACGATATTGCTGCGATTTATGTCAAAGAGTGTTCTGCCTATGTTTCCCTATAGGAGTTTTACAGTATCCGATCTTACATTTAGGTCTTTAATCCATTTTTAGTTTATTTTTGTATATGGTGTTAGAGAATGTTCTAATTTCATTCTTTCACATGTAGCTGTCCAGTTTTACTGTGCTGTCCAGTTTTCCCAGCACCACTTTTGGAAGAGACTGTCTCTTCTCAATTGTATTTTCTTGCTTCCTTTGTTGTAGATTAATTGGCCACAAGTGCACGGTCAACGCACTTTATTTCTGGGCTCTCTATCCTGCAGAACATTTGGCTTTAAGGCCAGTAGCGCTACTTCTGGGAGAGCCAGAGGTCTGTGGAGAATAGAAAATCCAGTCCTAAAAGGTGCATATAAAATTTCACATGCTCTAAGTCCAAGGGCAGAAGAAGTAATCTGAAAGAAGCCTGGGTCAAACTCA
Source organism: Delphinus delphis (assembly GCF_949987515.2). NCBI lineage: Eukaryota > Metazoa > Chordata > Mammalia > Artiodactyla > Delphinidae > Delphinus > Delphinus delphis. Next base: position 94,316,527 of record NC_082684.1, on the reverse strand, counting down.
CATGTTGATCTTAGAGAGCCTCCCAGAGAGGCAAGAGGCAACTGAAACTCAGCCTAAGAACTTAGATACTGGCAGCAGTCACTAATGAGAGCACATCCCACTAAGAGAACACTGGTGCTGGTAATCACCATTGTGGAATTCTCTGTCTAGATTATTAGTACAGTGCAGTGACTTGCCCTTGTCCACTTGCGAGTCTGCCTCAGTCCCGAGAAGCCCCAGTCCAGGCAATTAGCTGGGCAGGGATACTGCCCCACTCACCAACAGGCCTGCTGCCGAAGGACACCCTGCGTACCCAGTAGCTCCAGGACTGGCCCTACCCACCAATAGGCCAGTAAAGCCCCAGGACCCTGACACTAGCCATCAGACCCAGGCCCACACACCAGAAGGCCTACATTAGCCCTAAATCCAGCCTCACCAACCATAGGTAGGCCTCAGCACTGGTCCCAACCACCCTCAGGTTGACGCCCACTCCTGAAACCCAGGGCACTGCAGCCAGAGACCCTGGGACCCAGCTCTGCCCACCAGAGGGTCAGCACTAGCCCTGAGGCCCCTCCTCAGCCCTGCCACTGCCCACCAGCCAGCTAACATCTACAACAGAAACTCAGGACCTTGAAGCCAGACACAGAGCCACCCACCAGTGAGTTACCCCTAGGCCTGGGACTGTCCTCACCCTCACTGGGTAGACAATAGCCCTGGGAAAACCATGGCACTACAGCCAGTTGTGTCGGGGTCTGGTGCACTCACCAGTGGGCTATCACTAGCTCTGGGTCAGCCCAGAGCCCACGGCCACACAAGTCAGGAATTGGCCCTGCCCACCAGTGGGCATACACCAGGCCCAGATACCCCTAAGCCATGGCCCCCCCCATCAACAGGCTGATCCAACTCTGGAAGCCCTGAACCTACTGCTGGCCACCCCGAGACGAAGCTTTGCCCACCACTAGACCAGCATTAGCCCAAGGACCCCCTTTCCCAGGGCTCTGTAGCCAATCATTTCATGACACAGCCCTGCCCACCTACAGGGGGCAGCCTATGCCCAAGGCAGGGCCTGGCAACCCACCTGACACAGGTGCAGCTACACCAACCACCACGCCTACAGTAGTCAGCCTGCCACAACAGACAGACCCACGCAGTTCACACAGAGGGCACCACTAAAGCTTATTGCTTGGGTGACCAGAGGGGAGTGCACTGATGGGCCCCATAGGACATTTGCTCATAAGGCCACTTTTCCAAGATTGAAAACAAAACCAACCTACCAAACATATAGGAATAAAAATGGTGAATTAGGCAAAATGAGGCACCAGAGAAATATGTTCCAAATGAAGGAATAAGATAAAACCCCAAAAGAAGAACTAAGTGAAGTGGAGATAAGCAACCTACATGATAAAGAGTTTAAGGTTATGGTCATAAAGATGGTCAAAAAGTCAGAAGAAGAATGGATGAAGAGAGTGAGAAGTTAGAAGTTTTCCTTCTTACTGGAAAACCTTACTCTTTGGGGGAAGTAATTTTGAACAGGAAGGGGGTGAGGGATTGCTTTTTTTTAAAAAAAAAAAAAAAATTGATTTGGCCTCCAGAGGAAAAGATTGCCTAAACCAGGTGCTGATGAAGTCACAGAATGACTCCACCTCTGGAATGAGCTTCATTTTCATGTATTTTGGTAAGAAATTTGGCTCTCAGTTGAGAATTCAGTCACTCTACCTGTTCAAGGGCAAGATGATAAGGTTCTATCAGACCAAATGTCTAAACAAAACTGAGACTCTACCAAGGTCAGAAATGCTACACTTCAAGCCAATAGATCTCTCTTGGGCTTGCTTGTTTTGACTTGTAACTACAAATTTGTCTTGTCTAAATGTCCAATCATATTATAAAACAAAGCACCCATCTCTACAGTACAGCATCCTCTGAAGCAACAGGAGTCCTAGATGTACCTTTGGGGATTCTCTAATTTTTCTGCCACTCTGATTTCCACAGGACTTTAAATTGCTTCCCTTGAGATCAAGCAACACAAGATGGTTTTGGAAGTGCTGAACTCAGTGCATTATAACATCATCAGCATGGTGACCGAAGTTGTGCCTGTTGCCAGCATTGCAATCCTGCTGCTCACTGGCTTTCTTCTCTTGGTTTGGAATTATAAAAACACATCCTCAATACCAGGTAACACAGTCATTTAGTTCTGTATCTAAGGAGAGTGTTTCCTTGGGCTTTTCGTCCATGAAAGTAAAGGAAATTTGCAAAACAGCGAAGAGTAAACCTGAGGAGATGGCTGAAGCCCAAGGCATATTAGCAAATGAATTCAGGTGAACATTTTTCTACCAATTATCTGCATATATTAAATGAAAGCATTAAAAAAATCTTAGATAATCCCTTCCAGGCTGCATTTTGTTTCGGTACAATAGACTTGGCAAAAGTATCCTTTAAAGTAAATTTAAGATGTGGTGGAACAAGGTAATATTCCAGGTTTGGGATTTTTTTAATTTAAATTCATTCCAATTTTGGTCTAAAGGTGAAAATGTCTCTGGAATGCTTTCTGTACTCCTTTCTATCTCCCTCCCACTTTACCTCATCCATGTCCTCTGCCCTCTCCCTTTCTTGAACCTATTCCTTCTCTTTATCCCATTCTTTATTTTTTTTTTATCTTTGGGCATGGTGGTGATGTTGGTGCCACCACAAGGGGTAGATGGGACCTGGACAGTGGATGAAAAATGGGGATCACTATAGTTCCCTTGAAAATCCAAAAAAAATCTTCCACAAGCTCTGTGGACCAATCAAGAGTAGAGTATAATATAATTATCCAGATAATCCCAGTAGAAACAACACCACTCTACACTATCAGATTAACTCAGAACTCCCAGAAATATCAGACGGCTTTGTAGTTTCTTGGAAAATTCCTCACGGCAGGCATGTGTTCCCAGTCCCATAAAAAATTCTGTAAGTCAATCATCTACATATAATGTTATTAGAACAATCCTAAGATTAAGACCCTTTGACCCCAAGACTCCCAAACTTGTTTTGCTTATATAGACATTAACAAAGACTTTCCACTAAGGGCAAAAAGAATACCCTGATAATCTTTTCCACATTAACCCAGCTACTTCAAAGTTAAGGAATAAACCTTGTTTGCCAGATTTGGGTTTAAACATCCAATTTAAATGATTCACCCAAAAACTTAGATTATCTAAATTATCAGCACTGTACTGTCTCAGATAGTTGTGTGAGTTTTGGCTGAACGACTATTTCACTGACAGAATGGAATTAAAGGAGTAAGATACAGAAATGGTATAACTTTACAATAAAGCTCGTAAAACCATTCCAACAAGCTTTTGACGAACTTTTCACCACCACCACTAAAATCAAGCTACCAAGTTTGTTCTCTGATACAAGCAACAGCAACTCCCCTGGCTGCTCACCAGATTCACACTCCTCACAATTCTGTCATTGCCTACGTCAGCAAGGGTGTAAGAGCCACGGCTCTTCACTAAAACCACATCACTAGACTCAGACTCTGGTCTAGACACAGATCAGACACACTGCCTCATTCCTCAGTGCTTAGCTTTATTTTGTCTAATGAGATTTAGCTTAAGATTCTCTTCTTAAACCAAATCCTTTTTGAAGGAAATAAAAAAGAAATGCATGCTTTTTGTTGGGACATTGTCTTTGCAGACCGTGTTTCTCACAGTTAAAAAGATGACACCCAAACCACAGACTAATTCAAACCCACCCATTCCATTGACTGGTGCTTTCAAACCCAAAGTTTTCAGACAAAACTACGCAGCCAGACAGACCTGTCAGCTTGTCACTTGTCCTGGTTTTCATGCCTGTTACAAGAGAGACTGATTGACTTGTATTTGAAACTCATTGACACCATTTAACACAGCAAGAATAGAGTAGACACCTATTTCAGTCCGTTCAGACCGAAATGCTTGAGACCAAATGGAACTGGAGTGGTGTAGACTCTGGACTACTTTTTACTCATGGAGCTGTGAAGAGCATCATGTTAACTTGTGTTGTTGTTTTAATCATTTTGTGTGTGTGATTCACCTATATACATCAGAAGATATAAAAGGACATCCAGATCAAAAGAACAAGAATAGCAGTTAATTTAAAGCAATCGCTCTTTTTGGTGTTGCAGAAATACTGACTGATCTGATGACTTTCCTAGGTCCTGGCTACTTTCTGGGAATTGGACCCCTCATTTCCTACTGCAGGTTCCTCTGGATGGGGAATGGCAGTGCCTGCAATTACTACAACAAGACGTATGGTGAATTCGTGAGAGTCTGGATATATGGAGAGGAAACCCTCATTATTAGCAAGTAAGTCTGTTAATAATCGGGGACATATTTAAAAATCAAGGCTGGAATTTTCATATTAAAAACTAAACAAACTTATTTCGATTTCTTGATGTCTGTTGCTAAAGATGTGTTTTTACTACTTTTTAAATGAAGGATGATGCCTGCAGCTCAGGATCTAGGACAGTGCTTCTCACCCTGGCTGCATATTAAAGTAACCCAAGGAGCTGTTCAAAACCCCAATGCCCAGGCCACAAACCCAACTTTTACAGTCTCCTGGGAAGGAGGGACCTGGGCTTCCGTAGTGTTTAGAGGCCCCCAAATGATTGCAACGTGCTACAGAGCTTGAGGAGGAAAAAAGGTAAGAAGCTTCCAGAGTAGAGGGCCTTTCCCTGGGGAAACACCTAAGCAGGTTGGAGGAGTTCTGTCTAATTTTCCTACCCTTAAGTGTAGTTCAGGTGCTGGGAGTGCAAGACTAGACATGGAGGGAAGAATGAAGCACATGAGAAAGGACCAGAGGACCAGGACAGAAATTGCCCTTAGACACTAGGTACTTAGATCACCAGATAAATTCCCAGGAACCCTGACCAGTTGCTGAAATAGGATCCTCCTTACAGTGCAGGTAGCATCTGGCAACTGCTGTCTTAATTAGGAAAGTGACCTTAGTGACCCTGACAGGGTCAGGTGCTGATTCATGCTGAGAACATGACAAAACTCACTCTGCCCTTCCCCCAGCTTTCCCAGTTCTTTCCCCTTCCTGTCCTCACAGGCTTTTCTCTGGTTGGAGTCTCTGTGTTCTCCTTAATTGCCTCCCAGCCGCTCAATTTTCTTAAGGGATGAGCTCCCCGCAGGAATAGGACATGTTTGTCCCCATCTTCCCTTGCCTGCTCTTCAGGTCCTTCCAGAACTACCCATACCTCTTAAAAAGACCCCACTGGATGTCAGAAAGCTCTTTCTTTTTCTTTGAATAATATGCCAGGTATTTTCTCTTCTGAAAATTTTGACGTCTGTAGTTATTACACCTGTGTAGAGATTATGGGCCAACTTTTCCAAGCAGCTTAGTTCTGAAGTGGGGGGCTGCAGAACTTTGGAGCACGATGGGGTGGGAGTCAGGCACCAGTGCTGCCACGATTCTGCCTGAGCAACTGGGGGTTATGGGGAGAGATCCACCTGATCACCTGTAGATAAAGTATGCATGATTCCCCAGGCAGAGATGCGCTAAATTATTGAGGTTCTACGGAAGTTATGCATGACACTATATGTCATGTGTATATGTTAGTGTTTGCCATGAATATCAAAAATAGAATGTGAATAGCATCCATAAAGAGGAACTGGCATTTAACATGATAAATAGGATGATATTTGGCCATATGTTAGCAATTAACATAACAGTTAAGGTTATAGAATTTGTATACCTGTTTTAGTCATTTCCGAATTTATAGGAAATTCATTCTTTTATTCTGTAAATGTACATTTATTTATTAGAATTTATACTAAGCACTGGATGACCCTAAACTATCATAGAAATTATTGGCTCTCCATTCATTCATTAAATAAATATTGAGAACTTATTATGTACAACAGGTATCATGAACAAATCACTCCCAAATCCCTACCCTTGTAGAGGAATATATTGTTGCAGTATTAATATACCAACAATAAAAGGCTAAAACATAGTATTATCAGTAGGGTGAACAACTGTCTTGGTTTATTTGGAACCAGAGGATTTCCCACGTTGTGGGATTTTTAAGCTGGGAAACCCAGGATGGTTGTCCACACCATTATCAGGTAGATATGGGCTATATGGAAGATGAGGTGGGTGGAGCAACTTCGGGATGGGGAGAAATCAGGATTCCATTTCAGATATTTTGACTTCACTTGCCTAGTACTGCTGAATAGGATATTAAGAAGGAAGTTCTAACCATTCAGACCTTCGACTGTAGTCAGAAACTAGCAAAGGAAGCTGAGAAGGACAACCACACAGAGAAGGGAAAACCAGGAGAGTGTGGAGGTCTGAAAGCCAGGAGAGAATGCCTGTCAGGGAGGATGGAATTGTCAACTCTCCAGATAGTGCCACATGACTGGACAGAGATGTGAGCATTGCATTTAGCACCAGGGAGGTCATGGGTGACCTTGACAAGGGCAGTTTCTATGCAGTGCTGGGAGCAAAAGTCTGACCACTGTAGAGAATGGGGAGAGAAGAATTGGAGGCAGCAGGTACAGACACTCTTTTGCCATAAAGGAGGCAGAGAAATGAAAGGGATGTTAGGTCCAAGGAGCTTTTATTTGTTAAGATACAAGATATTAACCATGTGTGTTTTGATGGGAATGATGAGTTACAGACGAAAGTGTTGATGCAGCAGACAGGAGAAGTGTGCCAGGTGAGATGACAAGGGGGTCCAGGTAACAAGTGGATGCGGCCTTGAAAAGGGACCTGGAAGTTCACCCACAGTAACAGGAGGGAAGGTTGAATATATGGGCACTGATCCTGGTGGTTGGACTTGCAGAGGTTCCAGTTGCTTCTGTTTTCTCAATAAAATAGGAAATGAAGTCTGTAGTTGAAATAAAGGTGAGAAGTACAACACTGGGGGACAGAGGAGACAGGATATAACAGTCATCCAGGAAAGTGAGAGAGTGACTGGACTTGGGAAATGTAGTAGAATTGCCAGCTGCACTAAGGGCTCACTTGAATTTAACTGAGACCTGCCAGTGTTTGTGTGTGTGTGTGTGTGTGTGTGTGTGTGTGTGTGTCCATGTGCATGTATGTTTTTTTCCCTGGCCCCATTCAACTGCCAGGTGCAAGCACAGAGTAAGCTAAACTGAGAGCTGGATTTAGCCAGGGTTGAGGTTTTACCAGGCAACTAGGACAAAGTAAGCAGAGGCTCAAGGGACTTGAGGATGCATGGAAGGGAGAGACTCTAATGATCGACAAGAAAATATTTTTCCAACTTTCTAGTATGAAAAGTTCAAATGAACAGGAAAGTTAGAAGAGCAGTCCTCCGCCCTTTTTCCCCATGACCTTGACCTTCTGAAGAGACCACATCAGTTGTCTTACAGGACGTCCCACATTCCAAATCTCTCTCAGTATCTCATTATGGTGTCATTGAACATATTCTTCTATTCCCGGTATTGCTTATAAACTGAACACTAGGTCTATAGGCTCTATTCGATTCAGGTTAATTGTTGCGTAATAATACGTTCCTGTTAGTCCTAGGCACTTCACATTGCATCACATCAAGAGACCAGGGAAGGTGTTCCCATATTAGAGATACTAAATTTGGTCAGCTTAGGGTGGTTACAGTCAGAACTCTCTGTTACAAAGATTCTTTTTCTCTTGCAGTGACCTCAGTATCAAACCTGGGTAAGGATATTAGAGGGCAAAGGACAGGGAAAATGTGGTAGGATTGATGGAGTATAAGTCACAGGCACAGAACAGGTCTACACAAGGCATGTGTTTTTGAATGTTTGGTATCAAATATTCCATTGATTGTCTCCCCCCTATTTCTAGTACTTATCAATCTTGAACCTGACCACAGGTGTGTGAGTTCTTTAAACTCAGAACGGGAGGGTGGCTTTTTCTTTACCACCTAAGGACTTACTTCCTGGCTACTTTTCATTTTGAAGAGACGTTAGGTTTGCCATCTTTGGGGATGTCTTTTGACTTCAGTCATGTTTCAAGAAGAATAATTACCCCAGGGATCAGGCATCTTACACTACCCACTGTTCCTTCTGAGGTTGGGGACTCACACTGTCTCTCCTCAGTGGTAAGAAGTCCTCACTCTCCCAGCCAGTCAGTCAGTCAGTCAGTCAGTCAACGTAACATCTCCCTCACCTGGTGTTACAGGCCGGCCCGCATTGTGGGAAGATCTCTAATGTTCTCCTGAATATCAGGGGAGCTCTGGGCTGGCAACCCTAGTTCATCACCAACCTTCCCTTCTTCACTTTCCTGATTTACTCCAGTTAGATAAAGCCAGCCTACTTTTGATAAGTGACCTTATTTTAAACTGCTCATCCTTGGTGACACTTTGCTTGCTGTGTGTATCACTTCTGTCTTCCCTACTTTGTTTTTTGCCAAGTCAGAGCCTCTGTCTCAGGATAACTGAGATGTTGGCGCCCCCTAAAGGACAACTGACTTAATCGTTCGCTCTTTATTTGGGTTGAAGTTTTTAATTGACCAGTAATTCCTCAAAACATATGGACAGACCAATGTATTTTATGATATACTCAAAAGCTCTACAGGTCAGAGCAGAAAAATAGTATTCTGTTTGTCAACTAATCACTTAAAATTTGTAGATCTGAGTTTGTGAGTAAAGAGTATACAAATTACTTGCTGCTTTAATTACAGAGTGATTTAGGGGACGGTACGAATAGCTAGAATTCTGAAGTCTATTAGTTAATAAGAATTTCAGTCCCTTCTATAGCATGATGTCATATACAGGACAAAATTTTATCTATGTATCAGTCAAATTAATTCCCTGGAATACAAACTGAAGTATCTGGATTTGCGTATTGAAAATACAATAGAAGACATAAAGCCACCCCATCTTTTATCCTGAAGAGACTAACTATCCATTTATCCTTTATGCTCTCAAATGTTAAATTATTTAAATGATCGATTTATACTTCCAATGCCATAGCCTAATTTATAATCAATCTTATTGAAACATCTTCTCAACAAAGTGAGTCTCTCTGCAGAAGAATTCTAAGAATTCTTCTGCAGAAGAATTCTAAGAAGACAATATTCTCCTCACACACGGAGGCCCCATGACGTCTTCAGCTAGGATTTTACAACATGTTATAATGCTCATTGCCTTATCGTGCCCCAATTAGAGTAGGATTTGGGGCAGGAAGCAAGACCTGAAGGAGGACATGGGTGGGGAGGGGCTGCCTGCTCCTTCCTAGTTGCTCTGAAGACCCAGCTCAGGCCTTAAGAGCCAGGCCTGGGGGTGGGAATAGAGGGCAGAGCAGTGGAAGAGGAACCAGGAAGTTCAAGGAAGCCTGGGTTCCTCGCAAGGTCCCAGGGTTGCCACAGCAAGGGCTATCTAATGGCTCAGCGTGTCCTATGTCCTGGGAGAACTCTGTGACCCTGGAGACCTTGATGAATCATGATGGACGCAGAGCCCCAAGACAGCTGCTGTCACCACCACAGAGAGCCTTCCAGGCCAGCCCAGCCAGCCAAGCCCAGGGCCAGAGGTGCCCAGGAGATGTCCTTCAGTCCTATAATGATACTCCCCTGGAGGGGCCAGGCCTGATTAGGGCCTCTGGGGGACGGGTGGTACAAGGCAGAACTGCTGCTTCCAAACTAAAGAGATAAGACTTCAGGTATTCCAGCAACTTCCGATTATGAGGCTCACTTCTGCATGGGGAGCACTGTCTGGAGAGGGACTGCTTGGAGGCTGGAGGCTCTCAGGAATATGGTGGTGTGGAGGGTTCAGTTTCTTACAGCCTTGTAGCTCTGACAACAGTAATGGGGAGTATTTTAGTGACTTGGAGTTAGATAAGGGGAAATAACGAATAACTCTGTGTGTGTGTGTGTGTGTGTGTGTGTGTGTGCGTGTGTGTGTTGATCTTTAGTGATGCTCAAACAGAGAGCTAGCAGTAGAAATGTTTCAACGGGAGAAGGAAGTTCTTGTGCTAACACAAGTGCTTATTTAATCTGAATACTAGAAATTATGCATTGCATTTAGATCAACAGGCATTTGGTATGAGAGCCACCTGGTAGGCAAACTCATCACACTGAGTTCTCCTGACCCTCAACAAGTAACTCCAAGGTTTGCTTTCTCTACAGGTCCTCAAGCGTGTTCCACGTAATGAAGCACAGTCACTACACATCCCGATTCGGCAGCAAACTTGGGTTGCAGTGCATCGGCATGCATGAGAAAGGCGTCATATTTAACAATAATCCAGTCCTCTGGAAAGCTGTTAGAACTTACTTTATGAAAGGTATTCAGATGTCTGGCTACATTCTGCTCTTTTGTCTATGAATATGCCTTCTTGAAATCATTTTTAACTTCTGCTGCTTCACAGTTTTGAAACAGTAAGAGCTAACATTCATTATACATGTACTATGTAGTAGGCACTGTTTAAGCCCTTGATAACTTTAATCCCACAGCAACCCCATGTGTTAAATACCCTTATCACCTCCATTTTACAGCTGAGAAAACTGAGGCATAAAGAGTTTAAATAGCTTGCCCAAGTTTCCACCAACAGCAAATGATAGCACAGGATACAATTCCAGAGCCTACATATTCACCCAACACAAACTCTGTCCTTCTTGTTGACCCACAAACAATTTCATGAATGTGAAGGAGAATTGGCACCCTATATACTTAAGATCACTTCAGTTAAGAACTTAGTATGTCAGCCATATAGTTGATTTAGCATAACCAACATGTTTGCTGAATCATTGGCTGACATCCCAGATATCTTAAAATAGCAATTTGCAAATAAATTACAGAATTTTAGAACTGAGAAGAGTTGTATATGTCATTCCATCCAGACTCTGAGTTTTATACTTAAGGAGTACATTTCTAGAGAGCTTGTGATTTTTCCTCCAGGCAACATAGCCAGGTATGGAGGAGCAGAGACTGGATTACAAACCTCCTTATCTAGTGGTTTCCCCCTTTACTATATATGCTGCTGGAATGGAAGCCTTTGGCTTCAAACTATACATTCATTACCTTACAGTTTTATGGGTCAAAAGTCTGACATGGGTCTCACGGGGCTAAAATCAAGGCACTGGCAAGGCTGTGTTCCTTTCTGGAGCCTCTAGGGAGAAAGTGTTTCCTTGCCTTTTCCAGGTTCTAAAGGCTCCCCATTCCTTTTATACATTTGAAATGTGGTTTATACATTTGAAATGTGGCTTCAAGCTCTTGAACGTAGAGGCAAATCATACATCAGTCTGGGAGTGATAAACAAAGCCAACCCTTCCATGCAAAGGACTGATTCATTGAGGAATCATTTATCTCACTTGTGATTGTGACAGTCACCCAGGAAACAGCATCCTGGCCTTTCATACCTCCAGGTCCCTCCTAAAGTCAGAACGTATGCTGCCAACCCAAACTTCCTTTTTACACATGGGTGGAAATGCTTAGACTCTAGGACCACTCACCAGGTTTCCTTTCTTATTTGCAAAGTGTGCCTTCAGGGGCTTCTGCAGCACAGCTGATTTGCTTTGTTTGAGGGCTCTGACTTTAACAGCAAGTCTGAATAAAAAAGACGTAAAAAAGAGAGATTACTCCTAAAGAAAGCTTAGAGCAACCTTGAACAAACAGAGAAAGGAGGACTTTAAGAGTTAAACTCATGTTAGACCACCTACCATTAGGACCACTAGATGCTCAGATGGTCAGGAGCCAAGAAAGAGAGAGATCAGAGCCAGTTCACTCTACCTGGTTTCATTCATTCATTCATCTATTCATTCATTCATTCCTCCTTTTGACAAATATATATCAAGGGCCACCCTGTACTATGGACTTGAAGTACAATGCTAATAGGTTATCACTGTCCCCAGTGTTCCCAGTCCTGTGAAGAAGACTGTTCAACCAACAAAGTTTTGTTTTGTTGTTATGACATTGATTGAGTACAATTAATCTGGATGTAGTTTGAAGAGAAACCAAAATTAAGGATACATTTGGTAGTTTATAAGACTAGGACTTTACACATATGAACTACAATTAAACAGGAAGCACCTTAGATCTAAAAAGTAAGATCCAATTTGAATACTTCTGTAGCAATATTCTGCCACTCATTGAAACATAAAATATCACCCAAGAGAAATCCAAACCTTCTTTAGAGAGAAATGTACATAATATAGAAAATTACTGATTTGTAATTTATGATCACAAATACTAAATGTTTCATTTGCAATCTCACAAATGATTTGTCATAGGTAGAATAAAAGTTTAATTGTGAATCATTTGTTTTAAAAAGATTTGTCATTCATTCATTCATTCATTTTTAATCATAAAAGTGATACTTTCTAGTAGACAATTAGTAGAATATAGAAAAATGAAAAGAATATGAAAATTTCCACCCATTTACTGAATACAAATTTGTCGTCAGTTAAGCTCCAAACATAAAAAGCCAAAATTGCCTGATAGTTTGTGTGCCCTGGAGTTGGAGGCGGCTCACTCTGACGTGTACCCTTCAGCTTTGTCTGGCTCCGGCCTAGTGCGCACGGTGACCGTCTGTGCTGATTCCATCACCAAGCATCTGGACAGGCTGGAGGAGGTCCGCAACGAGTCGGGCTATGTGGATGTGTTGACCCTCGTGCGGTGCATCATGCTGGACACCTCTAACAAGCTCTTCCTGGGGATCCCCTTGAACGGTACTGAAATTTTCACTTTTTTAAAAAATATATTTATTTACTTTTTTTTTTTTTTTTTTGGCTGTGTTGGGTCTTCGTTGCTGTGCGCAGGCTTCCTCTAGCCGTGGCAAGCAGGGGCCACTCTTCATTGTGGTGTACAGGCTTCCCATTGCTGTGGCCTCTCCTGCTGCAGAGCACGGACCCCAGGCACGGAAGCCTCAGCAGCCGTGGCAGGCGGCCTTCAGCAGTTGTGGCCCGTGGAGTCCAGAGCGCAGGCTCAGCAGCTGCAGTGCACCGGCCCAGCCGCTCCGCGGCATGTGGGATCCTCCCGGACCAGGGCTCAAACCCGCATCCCCTGCACCGGCAGGTGGACTCCCAACCATTGCGCCACCAGGGAAGCCCTGAAATTTTCATTCTTATGACTTGACATTCAGCCCTGTATTAAACAGGGCATGAGAAGAAGGATAACGGACTCAAGCAAAGATATGTTCTTTTGCATACTGCTCTTCTTAAAACCCTTCTAAGTATTCCCAAATATTTTTCCTGGTATGTCTGCCTTGTTCACTTATAAGGTCATAAATATCCACAGAAGGGGCCATCTTCTATTTCTTTTGTATCTCTCTTCATTGCTCTAGAAAATAGGATTCTACCCACAGCTGAAGCTTAACAGATATGATCATTTGATTTGCTCATAAATATATCCTACCACCAAACCTATGTATTTAACCATTACCAACCATTCTTTTGGGCATGATATAGACATATATATGTGTATATATGTATGTATAGTTATATATATACACACACAAACACATAGACACATTCCATATATCTACACACACACATAAATGTACATACACACCTCTCCCTCAAAGCCACTAAGTATGAAAATTTTGATTCTATATGATGATAAGGGTACTGAGGCTGCTGGAAATGATGATGATAACTAACATAAATTTAGTATCTACTATGTGCCAAGCAGTATAAAAACTTGCTTCACATAAACTTTGTCACTTAGCATTTATAACAATCCTTGTGCAAGATGTCTCACTCAAGAAACTGCTTTCCTCACTATATTACAGAATCAAATATTAAACACATACATGCAACTCTACCGCCAACAAAAGAACAAACATTAATCATGTGGATTCATTCCATTCTGCTGCTGTCAGCTTAATGTAATTTCTCCTGACTTGATTTCTAGCAATGCTCATTGATTCATACATTCATTCAACTAATATTTATTGATTGCCTATTTTATGCCAGACTTAGGTTCTGGGGATAGACCAGTTGGACAAGACGAAGTCCTTGCCTTCAAAGAGTTTACATCCTAGTGGGTATATGGACAGTAAACAACTAACTATATATATTAGGCTATAATATATTAGGTTATAATAAGTGCCTTAGGCTATATATATTAGGCTATAATATATTAGGCTATAATAAGTGCCTTAAATAAACAGGGCTTCCCGGGTGGCGCAGTAGTTGAGAGTCCGCCTGCTGATGCAGGGGACACGGGTTTGTGCCCCGGTCTGGGAGGATCCCACATGCCACGGAGTGGCTGGGCCCGTGAGCCATGGCCACTGAGCCTGCGCGTCCGGAGCCTGTGCTCCGCAATGGCAGAGGCCACAGCAGTGAGAGGCCCGCGTACCTCAAAAAAAAAAAAAAAAGTAGAGCAAAGGGCTAGAAAGTGAAGGGGGAGGTCAGTGGGAGGCTGAAGCTCTTGTGGAGACAAAGGGTGGTCAGGAAGGCCTCTGTGGAGAGGATGTCTGAAAATAGCCCAGATGAAGTGTGACGATGAGCCATGTGCAGATCTGAAGGAAGAACATCACAGGCACAAGAACAAGGCACGAGTTTCACACTTGTCCAAACCAGCTGAGCTATCACACCTGCTCCCTGATTGACCACATTTGGACAAGCAGGCAAGCGATAAGCCCTCCCTTTCTCCGCTCCACTCTCCTCGCCTCATCTCCCCGGCTCTTTAATGATTCCTTACCAGAGTCATAGGAACCCCATCTGATTGACATTAGGATGGGAGCCCCATTCACTCTGAAAGTCACAGCCTCTTGCCTTATCCCCTTTCACACAGGGACTCTGAAAGTCCTGTTTGCCTGTTCCATGTACATCTCTCCTAAGATATGACAGGTACCTATTTTAGAAGTCCCTGCTCTTTGGTTCCCCACTAGCCTTGACTCTTAGGAGGGATCAAGTAAAGGGAATTGTACAGCTCTCTGTTAACTTATGGATGCAGACTGCGGTCTAAGAACCTTCATAACCCATACAGACTTATGTGTATTTCCCTCTGCTCACCGGGTCCTTGTTAAACTCTCATTTGGCCTGAGGGACTCAGTGCACCAAAGAGGAAAGGACATGGCCCTGAGGTCAGACAGAATCGAGCTCCAGCCTAGGGACTTCCTGCCACTCTGGCTGTATGACGTTGGGCAAGCTTCTTCATTTCTATGAACTGCAGTTTCTGCATCTTCATGTCTCTTCCCTTCTCTTGTGTGTAATTTGAAAAAAGCAGGCGTTTTCTTTTCTCTAGTATTCAATTTAATTCAAGAACATCCGTTAAGATCTGACTGTGCACAAGACTCAGGACAAGGCATTGAAGATTCCAAGATGAATTCTACACTCTGGACTGAAATATAAACAGAGTGGGGAGGCTTTTTGCCTTTCCAGGCACCAGAATTGAGGCCATAACAGCATTAATTACTTCTCATTTCAAACGGTCAGGTAAACAGAAGGGAGTTGGAGGCTCAGCCATGGAGAAGCGTGTGAGATTCTAGGCTGTGTCTCTAGCACAAACTTGAAAACTGGCAAATCTCTGGTTAACGTGGCCAGTTTAGATGCCAAGCAGAATAAATTAGTGTTGATTTGTTTAGTGGCATTCCCCTGGCTGAAACACCCAGTGAAGGTGGAACCTTGACCTGCTTAGAGTCCCAGATGGTAGGAGAGTCTACAGGGGATCTTCTCTGAACAGTGTACCATTCTTGGGCTCACATTTTTCCTCATCTGTTCTGATCTTTTTCTGTTTTTCCAGAAAGGGCCATCGTGGTTAAAATCCAGGGTTATTTTGATGCATGGCAAGCTCTCCTTCTCAAACCAGACATCTTCTTTAAGATTTCTTGGCTACGCAGAAAGTATGAAAAGTCTGTGTAAGTAACATATTTTGGAATATTTATTGCTGAGATTGGATTGATCTGTGTTGTGTCTTAGTTATTGCTGGCCTCTTCGGCAAGCTTTCTCCTCTCCAGACCGCAAGGGAGCTGTTAAGTTGCCGGTGAAACACTTCTTACAGCAATTTGGCAGCATGTGGCCAGACCACAGAGGAAAGGAAGACTTTGGCCCAGGGCAGTTTTCCCCTAGGAGGCTGAGAGCTCCATCTCTGGAACTAGGACACTGCTGTGTATTTTGAGTTGAAGAGAAGGGTTGGCTGAACCTATCCTTATCATTAGTCAAAATTCTCTTTGCATGTCTGGAAAAATGGAAACATAAATCATTTTATTGTTGTGTTGCTTCTGAATGAATTTAACTTAATTCAATTTGTCAGAATTGACAGTAGTTGCAAGAGAATTTTTTTCATGATGAACTTTTTTAAGACATGTTGTTTGTTTAGTTATGCATCTTATATCTTGGGGGATCCTAAAACTGTCATTAAATGGCTTTGCTTTGGTGTCAGACTAGTCTAGCAGAAGACTAGACAAATGCCCAATGACCTACTGGATAATCAATGGTTTTCAGAGTGTAAGTAGCCAGCCAGTATACATGCCACCTCTAACCACCAGTGGAAAGCACAGGGGATCTAAAGGTAGACAGACCTGGTTTGTATCCTATCTCTACCACTTAGTAACCAAATGTCCTTGGGAAGTTCTACAAAGTAAAATATAACATACCCTCCGTGGTGGCAATACAGGTTAATGAGATCCTCTATGAAGGGCAATCAGCACAAAGCATGACACATAGTAGGCAATAAACATGGTAGTTTTCCCCATCCCTCTGTTCATATCTTTCCCAGATGTCCCTGACTATCTTAAATTCTCCATCTCTACAATTTCCCAAAGTTGTTTGAAGAGCTAACTTCATCCTGTTTGCGTGTTTTGAAATTCAGTAGTATTAGTCTCCAGGTAGTCAGCTTGATGTTGCTTTATGTATTTCAAGCGGATGATGAGTATTAGGTGGATGATTTGGACACCTGGTCCTTTAAACATTTCTCTTTGTTTCTACCGGAGTTTATTGTGACTTGAATCGGTAAGATAAATGGTTCATCTCTTCACTGCTGTCAGAATTTGTGGTCGTCTCAAGAGTCTTATTGGTCCGCAGTTAAACTTGGTCATTAGTTTAGCTTCAGTATGGTCAGCAGGCCCATAGAAACTTACTGCATGAGACTGTATAACAGTTTCTCTTTGGTTTCTTTAAAATTATCTCAACAACATTCCCTCTCTATATAAATTTGCCAATGGTTAGTTCATTATGTACTATCTCCTCTGATCTAGAGCAGTAAAAACCTAAAGAAATCTTTTAATCTCCTTCCCCTGCATTCCATTGCAATAATGCTGATACTTTTTTTGAGGCATTATTGACATATAACATTATGTTAGTTTCAGGTGTACAGCCTGATTCAATATTTGAATATATTGAGAAATGTTCATCACAATTAATCTAGTTAACATCTTTTACCATACATAGTTACAAAACTCTTTCCTTGTGATGAGAACTTTTAAGATCTACTCTCTTAGCAACTTTTAAATATGCAATACTGTATATTAACTGTAGACATCATGCTGTACATTACATCGCCGTGATTTATTGATCATATAACTGGAAGGAAGTTTGTACCTTTGACCCCCTTCACACATTTCACACCCAACCTACCCCCAGCACTCATGGCAATCACCAATCTCTTCCTGTAAAACTGAGGTTGGGATTTCTCCTTTTGTTATTGTTTTTTTAAGATCCCACATATAAGAGAGATCATATAGAATTTGTCTTTCATACCAATATTTTAAAAAATATATTTATGTAAAGGTTTCTGGGACATCTACTTCCATCCCTATTTATTCAATTTTATATTTTTCCCTCTTTGAATTCCCAATATTAGCACAGTACTGTTTTCTACTTTTTGTTTTGTCAAATGTAGGTTTTTCAGTCTCAGAATACATTAAATAAGTGTTTGTGGCCTGGACTAGGAACGTAGCCACCATTATTTTCGTACAAACAGAGGAATTCTTGCAATATAATTTGTAAGTCAGAGACTTATTTCCTGTAAACTGACATTTAACTCAATTCTCCTAGTTTTTAATGACATACAAATTCAAATACATACATTTAAGCAGAAGCAAATTTTAACCTGAATAGGAGGAATCCCAGTGGATATTCACAGGCCCCTGATTCTGGCCCAGGGAGGAAGGAGATGCTTAGAAGTGGATGCAGCTCCATCAAGAAATTCTCTAGGAATTCAAAGTCTAGGGGCATTTCAACACATCCCAGGCCATTTGGGAGCCACTGCTTAGGTAGGAATGCTATGAGCATTCTAGCCCACTATTGAATAAATGTAGGAGATACTCAACAAATATTTGCTGAACAAATGGATGGGTAGGTAAATGAATAAACGTGAATATATCCCTGCTGTATGTCTGGAATGGTGAGTGTGTGTGTGTGTTTGTGCGCGCGCCTATAAAGCATACTTACAGAGATAAACAATAGTAGGCATCCTTATTTAGAATGACACAATGAAAATACTACCCTGAAGAATCTCCCTCAGAATGTTTAAACATCTTCCTTGAGATGCCCCCCCAAAAAACTTTTGAAGATAGGAGGTATCTTAAAGAATCCTCTGTTACTTTTCCTGTTGAACTGAAGTAAACATAGAGGCTATTTAGGTCAACAGAGTATTTAAGCGTGTAGGCAACTGTTTCAACAAGAATTTGAAAGAAAGATTTACTGTACATTTAACATAATACAGAATACCGTTCCCTGAGATTGGGGAACAATACAATTATATGTGAATGCATACACTTAAAGACAAAGTCAAAGATAACAGAATTGAGATCTCAAGGTGGCCTTACTGTTCATCTAGCCTGATCCCTTCACTTTAAAAGAGACATAAGACTCAGAGACTTAAACTAGGTTACGTGGAACGACAACAACCTGGACCAGAACCTGACCCTTTGTCGAAGGTGTTTTTCCCTCCTGCACACTGTCAAAAGGCATATGTATATTGATGCAGACAGTCATTCGTTCAACAAAGATTTACTTAGTGTTACTATGAGGCAGAAACTGCAAGGTATGAGATAAATATCAGGAAAAATACTTTCTGCCTGTGTAGAAGAGGAACCTCAAACTCAATTGTCTTCGAGACTATGCAGATAAAAGTGGGCTGGGTGGATGTAAGACACAGGAAATGGAGGTGCCCGTGGGAGACTGGAGAGTGCATGCTCCCACTAAAGGCATTCACTGGCTTTGGTTTTTGATGTTTAACTTAAGCACTGTGCTGGCCCAATCAAATAGCAGAAAACATAATTGGATTTAGCCATTTGGTACCAGTTTTCATCCCTTAACTACAGTTACAGCCTTGATTTTGCTACCACTGCCGAGATACATGGGCTAACTCTGGTTCCTTAACATGATATAATATGTAATTTAAGAATATTTGTGAAGAATTAAGTATAAATTCAGTTATTCATGAGCACTAATGGCTTCCACTAAAGCAGATCATTTTACTTTTAAACATGGCAAACAAATCCATTTATCTAGATGTCATATCTGTGTACAAGTAGATAATATTTACACTGTTTTTTCCAGCGAGGAGCTGAAAGAAGAAATGGAAATTCTGGTAGAAAAAAAAAGACGCAGGATTTTCATAGCAGAGAAACTGGAAGACTCAATGGATTTCACCACTGAGTTGATTTTGGCTGAGGTACAGACCTGAACTGACCCTAATTCCCACACAACATACGTGTATGACTGTATCAGTGTCTAAAAATTCTCTCCTGTTAACTGTTGCATGTTTCTGCTTTGACTATATGCTCCAGTATTTCTATAATGCCCAATCCAATAGCCCCCTATTAGACAGTCAGGTAAGATTGAACTTTAAGACTGAAACGTCTGTGTTTCTGCACAATAAAAATAGGAAAACTGGGGAATCCAAAGACACTGAACACATAGATATTTCGTTAAGTTCTTCAGCTTTGAGATGAAGATTGTTAATGCAAATGTCCATCATCAGACACAGAGACACATAATTTCTATGATTTCACTTTGTTGAGGTTATTAATCCTTGAGCGCCACCTCCCCTCCTGTTCTGAACCGTTCATTCACGTTGCCAATGTTTCTCCCCGCTTTCAATTGTTCAGAAACGTGGTGACCTGACAAGAGAGAATGTGAACCAGTGCGTATTGGAAATGCTGATTGCAGCACCAGACACCATGTCCGTCTCTGTGTTTTTCATGCTGTTTCTCATTGCAAAGCACCCCCAGGTTGAAGAGGCAATAATGAAGGAAATCCAGACTGTTGTTGGTAAGAATTTATCAAGCAAATAATAGAGATTAGAAAACAATTCCTTCTGAATATCAGCTTCTAGGTCCTAAGAATCTTATGTCAAAATCTTTATTAGAATCCACCCAGAGAACAACAGAGCAAGTCAATGTGTCGTATTTTCATTATGCCAAACAGGTTTCTGTGTTTTTCTAATATAAAAAAAAATACACGCTGGCTGGAAAAAAATCCAAATAAGAGAGAGGTGTATAAAGCAGAAAGTATTATTTCCTGATCCCTTCCACTCTCCTTCCCATTCCCCAGGGGGAATCACTGTTAATTTTTTTTTTTTTTTTCTGTACGCGGGCCTCTCACTGTTGTGGCCTCTCCCATTGCAGAGTACAGGCTCTGGACGCGCAGGCTCAGGGGCCATGGCTCACGGGCCCAGCCGCTCCGCGGCATGTGGGATCCTCCCGGACCGGGGCACGAACCCATATCCCCCGCATCGGCAGGCGGACCCTCAACCACTGCGCCACCAGGGAAGCCCCACTGTTTATATTTTCATGTGTATTCTTCAAGGTCTTTTTTGATGGGCACATAAACACATATATGCGGTTCTATTTGTCTGTGTGTAAAAAAACATGGGATCATCCACAAGGATTTGCTACCTTATCAGTGACAAAAGGCTTTTGACGGTCCACCCAGGGAAATGGCTATCATTTTCTGCAGTGTTTCTGGGTTTCAAGCAGCCCGTTCTTCCAGGTGGTGGCAGAGGGAGGAGGAAAGGGTGATGATAGCAGAGGCAGGGGAGCGATCAGTTTCCCTCCCCCACCCTCTCCTCCTCCTCTGCAGGAGAGCCTCCAGGTCCCTGCTCAGCTCTTCCCCACTCTGTCCCCTCCCTGCTCTGCCATTGCTTCAGCATCACTCTGCCACTGCTTTGGATATCCCCACCCTTCCCTGGAGACACTGCCACGTTCAGAAGAAGTCAGAATTGCTTTCTGGAGAAAACAGAATGCCTTATTTGGAGTGTGCTTCACATAAGTAATCTCTTTAGGAACACATTTCAGACATATGTGAAGAGGTATCAGTAATGATATAGATTGTTCTTTCTTGACTTTACAGGTCTCTGTGAAACAACCTATTTTGTTCTTAAAAGGCACCATGTATTTTTTAAACTTTTTATCTTATTTATCTTTAAAACCATTTGAGTGCTGCTTGAAACAGATGACAAGGGGAAATTTCATACACGGATTAAATATGTGAAAGGGTTCTGCAGACGCGTTGCCATAGGAGGGCCACTGCCTGGGAAGGTAGATAGCAAGGAGCCAGAATGACATCCGGGTTTCAAATTCTGGAATGTTTTCTCAAGCACCCTTTTCAGGTTATGGGTTCTGTGCCAGGTGCAAGGGCACCGCGGTGAACAAGCCAGTGCCATCCCTGCAGTCCTGGGCTCTCAGTCTCGTGAGAAAAAGAGAATTCAAGAAACAAGCTCAGTGGAGTGAGAGAGAGTCACAGAATGATGGGGGTACAGGCAACACAGGGGAAACTGCTCTTGAGATCATAAACCTTTAATACAATTTCCTTGAGACATGAAAAGTTCTTGTGCCCCTTGATATCCCCCTGACACGACAGTCCTCTTGAAAGATAAAACTGGGACAACCACTAGTACATGTATACTTGTTCCCCCTAGACCCACAGGACTGGTAATTACTTCTAAAAGTATGCCTTTTGTTACCTTCTCCATCATCTGCCCTCTAACTCCCCACCACAGATAAATACACCCATTAGACTCTTGCTGTGTTCGAAAAGCAGTATGTGAGGGGCTGTGTTGTTAAAGTTCTCTAACCAAGTGAGACCACTCCTGAATAACCTAACTGTACAGGAGACAGAGCTGCCTCAGGACCCTGGGTTGACTTTCATTCTGCAAAAACAGTAGCCCATTTCAGGATGCTTTGAAGTTTTGCCAATTCTGAGAGTAATCCAAGCCTCTCTGACCAGTGTCGAGCCAAGCTGAGACATGGAGGTGTCCATCAATCCCCAGCTCACCTGGAGCTGATGAGGCACCCCATTTGTTGTGGTGGAGAGAGGGCGTTCTTGCCACTTTACCACCCAGGTTGTCCTTGATGAGATGAGGAGGAGAGACTAACAGTGATATTTTTCTCTTTTTTAAAAAATTTTCTTTACTTTTTTATACAGAAGGTTTTTATTAGTCATCCATTTCATACACATCAGTGTACACATGTCAATCCCAATCTCCCAATCCATCACACCACGACCCGCACCCCCCACTGCTTTCCCCGCTTGGTGTCCATACGTTTCTTCTCTACATCTGCGTCTCAATTTCTGCCCTACAAACCAGTTCATCTGTAGCATTTTTCTAGGTTCCAAATATATGTGTTAATATACGACATTGGTTTTTCTCTTTTTGACTTACTTCACTCTGTATGACAGTCTCTAGATCCATCCACATCTCTACAAATGACCCAATTTCGTTCCTTTTCATGGCTGAGATATATTCCATTGTATATATGTACCACATCTTCTTTATCCATTCATCTGTCGATGGGCATTTAGGTTGCTTCCATGACCTGGCTATTGTAAACAGTGCTGCAATGAACATTGGGGTGCATGTGCCTATTTCAATTACGGTTTTCTCTGGGTATATGCCCAGTAGTGGGATTGCTGGGTCATATGGGAATTCTGCTTATAGTTTTTTAAGGAACCTCCATACTGTTCTCCATAGCGGCTGTATCAATTTACATTCCCACCAAGAGTGCAAGAGGGTTCCATTTTCTCCAAACTCTCTCCAGCATTTGATGTTTGCAGATTCTCTGCTGATGCCCATTCTAACTGGTGTGAGGTGATACCTCATTGTAGTTTTGATTTGCATTTCTCTAATAATTAGTGACGTTGAGCAGCTTTTCATGTGCTTCTTAGCTATCTGTATGTCTTCTTTGGAGAAATGTCTGTTTAGGTCTTCTGCCCATTTTTGGATTCGGTTCTTTGTTTTTTTTTAATATTGAGCTGCATCAACTGTTTATATATTTTGGAGATTAATCCTTTGTCCATTGATTCATTTGCAAATATTTTCTCCCATTCTGAGGGTTGCCTTTTTGTCTTGTTTACGGCTTCCTTTGCTGTGCAAAAGCTTTTAAGTTTCATTAGGTCCCATTTGTTTATTTCTGTTTTTATTTCCATTACCCAAGGAGGTGAATCAAAAAGATCTTGCTGTGATTTATGTCAAAGAGTGTTCTTCCTATGTTTTCCTCTAGGAGTTTTATAATGTCCGGTCTTACATTTAGGTCTTTAATATATTTTGAGTTTATTTTTTTGTATGGTGTTAAGGATTGTTCTAATTTCATTCATTTACATGTAGCTGTCCAGTTGTCCCAGCACCACTTATTGAAGAGACTGTCTTTTCTCCATTGTATATCCTAGCCTCCTTTGTCATAGATTACTTGACCATAGGTGTGTGGGTTTATCTCTGGGCTTTCTATCTTCTTCCACTGATCTGTTTCAGTTTCTGTGCCAGTACCATATTGTCTTGATTACTATAGCTGTGTAGTATAGTCTGAAGTCAGGGAGTCTGATTCCTCCAGCTCCATTTTTTTCCTTCAAGACTGCTTTGGCTATTCAGGGTCTTCTGTGTCTCGATACAAATTTTAAGATTTTTTTTGTTCTAGTTCTGTAAAAAATGCCATTGGTAATTTGAGAGGGATTGCATTGAATCTGTAGATTGCTTTCGGTAGTACAGTCATTTTCACAACATTGATTCTTCAAATCCAAGAACATGGTATATCTCTCCATCTGTCGGTATCATCTTTAATTTCTTTCATCCGTGTCTTATAGTTATCTGCATACAGGTCTTTTGTCTCCCTAGATACGTTTATTCCTAGGTATTTTATTCCTTTTGTTGCAATGGTAACTGGGAGTGTTTCCTTAATTTTTCTTTCAGATTTTTCAACATTAGTGTATAGGAATGCAAGAGATTTCTGCGCACTAATTTTGTATCCTCCAACTTTACCAAATTCATTGATTACCTCTAGTAGTTCTCTGCTGGCATCTTTAGGATTCTCTATATATAGTATCATATCATCTGCAAACAGTGACAGTTTTACTTCTTCTTTTCCAATTTGTATTCCTTTCACTTCTTTTTCTTCTCTGATTGAAATGGCTAGGACTTCCAAAACTATGTTGAATACTAGTGGTGAGAGTGGACATCCTTGTCTTGTTTCTTATCTTAGAAGAAATGCTTTCAGTTTTTCACCATTGAGAATGATGTTTGCTGTGGGTTTGTCATATATTGTCTTTATTATGTTGAGGTAGGTGCCCTCTATGCCCACTTTCTGGAGAGTTTTTATCATAAATGCTGTTGAATTTTGTCCAAAGCTTTTACTGCATCTATTGAGAAGATCATATGGCTTTTATTCTTCAATTTGTTAATATGCTGTATCACATTGATTGATTTGAGTATATTGAAGAATCCTTGCATCCCTGGGATAAATCCCACTTGATCATGGTGTATGATCCTTTTAATGTGCTGCTGGATTCTGTTTGCTAGTATTTTGTTGAGGATTTTTGCATGTATATTCATCAGTGATATTGGTCTATAATTTTTTTGTAGTATCTTTGTCTGGTTTTGGTATCAGGGTGATGATGCCCTCATAGAATGGGTTTGGGAGTGTTCCTTCCTCTGCAATTTTTTGGAAGAGTTTGAGAAGGATGAGTGTTAGCTCTTCTCTAAATGTTTGATAGAATTCATCTGTGAAGCCATCTGGTCCTGGACTTTTGTTTGTTGGAAGATTTTTAATCACAGTTTCAATTTCATTACTTGTGATTGGTCTGTTCATATTTTCTATTGCTTCCTCGTCCAGTCTTGGAAGGTTATACCTTTCTAAGCATTTGTCCATTTCTTCCAGGTTGTCCATTTTATTGGCAGAGAGTTGCTTGTAGTAGTCTCTTAGGATGCTTTGTATTTCTGCGGTGTCTGTTTTAACTTCTCCGTTTTCATTTCTAATTTTATTGGTTTGAGTTCTCTCCCTCCTTCTCTTGGTGAGTCTGGCTAATGGTTTATCAATTTTGTTTATCCTCTCAAGGAACCAGCTTTTAGTTTTATTCATCTTTGCTATTGTTTTCTTTGTTTCTATTTCACTTATTTCTGCTTTGATCTTTATGATTTCTTTCCTTCTGATAACTTTGGGTTTTGTTTGTTCTTCTTTCTCTAGTTCCTTTAGCTGTAAGGTTAGATTGTTTACTTGAGATTTTTCTTGTTTCTTGACGTAGGTTTATATTGCTATAAACTTTCCTCTAAAACTGCTTTGCTGCATCCCATAGGTTTTGGATCATCCTGTTTTCATTTTCATTTGTCTCTAGGTATTTTTTGATTTCCTGTTTGATTTCTTCAGTGATCTCTTGGTTATTTAGTAACGTACTGTTTAGCCTCCATGTGTTTCTGTTTTTTACCTTTTTTTCCCTGTAATTGATTTCTAATCACATAGCGTTGTGGTCAGAAAAGATGCTCGATATGATTTCAATTTTCTTAAATTTGCTGAGGCTTGATTTGTGACCCAAGATGTGACCTATCCTGGAGAATGTTCTGTGTGCACTTGAGGAGAAAGTGTAATCTGCTGTTTTTGGATGGAATGTCCTATAAATATCAATTAAATCTATCTGGTCTATTACGTCAATTAACACTTGTGTTTCCTTATTAATTTTTTGTCTGGATGATCTGTCCATTGGTGTAAGTGAGGTGTTAAAGTCCCCCACTCTTATTGTGTTAATGTCGATTTCCTATTTTATAGCTGTTAGCAGTTGCCTTATGTATTGAGGTGCTCCTATGTTGGGTGCATACATATTTATAATTGTTATACCTTCTTCTTGGATTGTTTCCTAGATCATTATGTAGTGTCCTTCCTTGTCTCTTGTAACATTCTTTATTTTAAAGTGTATTTTATCTGATATGAGTATTGCTCCTGCAGCTTTATTTCATTTCCATTTGCATGGAATATCTTTTTCCATCCCCTCACTTTCAGTCTGACTGTGTCCCTAGGTCTGAAATGGGACTTTTTAGACAGCACATATATGCGGCTTGCTTTTCTATCCATTCAGCAACCCTGTTTGTTTCGGGTGGAGCATTTAATCCATTCACGTTTAAGGTAATTATTGATATGTATGTTCCTATGACTATTTTCTTAATTGTTTTGGGTTTGTTTTTGTACGTTTTTCTTCTCTTGTATTTCCCACTTAGAGAAGTTCCTTTAGCATTTGTTCTAGAGCTGGTTTGGTGATGCTGAATTCTCTTAGCTTTTGTTTGCCTGTGAAGCTTTTGATTTCTCCATCGAATCTGAATGAGATCCTTTGTGGGTCGAGTAATCTTGGTTGTAGGTTCTTCCCTCTCATCACTTTAAGTATATCATGCCACTCCCTTCTGGCTTGTAAAGTTTCTGCTGAGAAATCAGCTGTTAACCTTATGGGGGTTCCCTTGTATGTTATTTGTCAATTTTCCCTTGCTGCTTTCAATAATTTTTCTTTGTCTTTAATTTTTGCCAGTTTGATTACTATGTGTCTTGGCGTGTTTCTCCTTGGGTTTATCCTGTATGGGACTCTATGCACTTCCTGGACGTGGGCTGCTATTTCCTTTCCCATGTTAGGGAAGTTTTCGACTATAACCTCTTCAAATATTTTCTCGGGTCCTTTCTCTCTCTCTTCTCCTTCTGAGACCCCTATAATGCGAATGTTGTTGTGTTTAATGTTGTCCCAGAGGTCTCTTAGGCTGTCTTCATTTCTTTTCATTCATTTTCTTTATTCTGTTCCGCAGCAGTGAATTCCACCATTTTGTCTTCCCGGTCACTTATCCGTTCTTCTGCCTCAGTTATTCTGCTATTGATTCCTTCTAGTGTACTTTTCATCTCAGTTATTGTATTGTTCATCTCTGTTCGTTTGTTCTTTAATTCTTCTAGATCTTTGTTAAACATTTCTTGCATCTTCTTGATCTTTGCCTCCATTCTTTTTCCAAGGTCCTGGATCATCTTCACTATCATTATTCTGAATTCTTTTTCTGGAAGGTTGCCTATCTCCACTTCATTTAGTTGCTTTTCTGGGGTTTTACCTTGCTCCTTCATCTGGTACATAGCCCTCTGCCTTTTCATCTTTTCTATCTTTCTGTGAATGTGGTTTTTGTTCCACAGGCTGCAGGATTGTAGGTCTTCTTGCTTCTGCTGTCTGCCCTGTGGTGGATGAGGCTATCTAAGAGGCTTGTGCAAGTTTCCTGATGGGAGAGACTGGTGGTGGGTAGCTATCAGTGATATTTTCTGACAGATGACTGCACTGGATACCAGAAGAGAAAATTTCTGTGAACATCATTAATCTCACCATCTCACTTGACTAGAGGAGAAAATGAACGTCTTCTAGAATTCAGAGTAGGGGACAAAACTCAAGAACCACACAGGTGGCAATAAATGTTTGAAGCAGATTAGGTTGGTCTACATGATGCTGCAGAGAGGAAGTTCCTCTAAAGGGCTCATCAGCCACCCACCCTCAGCTAACTATTGTCATGTGGGGATGTGAGTCCAATGTAACCTGTTTTTTAATTTCTATACAAATCCAGACATTTGTATGAAATCTCTCAGATGTTAAGATAATTGACTTCAAATCTGAATTTTCATAAGACACTCTGTGGACCAAACATAAAATATTTTACAATTATATATATAAATTTTTTCAACCAAGACCGAACTGACCTATAACTATACTGATCTGAAACTATGAGTTTTATGCCCATCACATGTTGAAACTAACATGACCTACTTTGTCCTTTTTATCTGATCCCACAGCTGAAAGAGAAATAAGGATTGATGATATGCAAAAACTAAAAGTGGTAGAAAACTTTATTTATGAGAGCATGCGGTACCAGCCTGTCGTGGACCTGGTCATGCGCAAAGCCTTAGAGGATGATGTCATCGATGGCTACCCAGTGAAAAAGGGGACTAACATTATCCTGAATATTGGAAGAATGCATAGACTCGAGTTTTTCCCCAAGCCCAATGAATTTACTCTTGAAAACTTTGCCAAGAATGTAAGAGCCCTTCCTTAAAACTGTGTGTGCCACTCTTGAAAATCTCAACTCTTAAGTGCTCTCTGTTTCTGTGTTTGCACCATGTATATTTCATTCTATTTACTCATTCTCTTCACACCTCACCAGGAAAACACATTTCTCCTAGCTTGGAACATGGCTACCATGTCTGTCCTCAAGGCAAGGAGGCTGGCTCTCCAGCTCTCAGAAATGTCTTCATGGAGGTACACAATAGGTCAAAAGGTGAACAATTCAGGCCCTTAATTTGCTTAAAATGAGGCAAATTTTCTTTAACCAACCCATTTAAACTTAACTTTTCCATTTAAACTTATCACCTTGTCACCATGTAGATTCAGCCGTAGCATCATCTAAGTCAAGGAAATCCACTTCTGCTTCAGATGGAAATCAAGTGAGAAGAAAAGATTTGGTTTTGGCAGTGGGCCTTTGGTTTCTCAAATGGCCCCACAAGCACTAGGCCTCATTCTATATACGACTTTGTAATTACAAGAGCCTCAGCTTCTTCTTTTTCTGTAACTGAGGTGTACTGGAGATTCTGCCTCCATTATGTCAATTCTAGGCAATGACTTTTTTAACCTGAATTATCCTGATAGTTCCCTCTGTGTCCCCTTTTTCCATTTGCATATGGAAATATGATCTTAGTTAAACCAGTTGTCTAATTCATTCCATTTCTAGATAAGCAACCCACGCCATGTTGGCAATTGGTCAAAAATAACTTACTGAGCGTGTATTAAGTGCCAGGCACTATGTGAGTCCAAATGGGGACAAGACAGGCAGAGGTGTCCCATTAAATATTTGTATAACTAAATATATTTAGATCCTTGGCACTAATAGACAGGGAATCCACACCTTTGCCTAAATTTGTCCTTGTCATCATGTTATATGCCCTGGCACAAAAACAATCTTTGCCTCAATGACTGGCAGAACAGCAGTAAAGCCATGGTCTTCCCACAGAGCTAGCTGAGTATTTACATGAAAAGCAAAACAGGGGATTGTTTGAAGTTGTGTCCGTAACACAAAGGGTGAATCAAACTGGAGGGAGAAAGAGGCTTATCTGAGTTACAGTCATTCCTCTCCGTGAAGGAGCAGTATGGCCAAGTCGCCGAAACCGAGCATTCTGACTCACAGTGTTTTCAGGGTGAATCAAACAGATATGCATGACTCTAGCCTTTACTTCTCGGGCTAATTGTCTGATCATGTTCCTAGGTTCCTTACAGGTACTTTCAGCCATTTGGCTTTGGGCCCCGGGCCTGTGCGGGAAAATACATTGCCATGGTGATGATGAAGGTCATCCTGGTCACACTTCTGAGACGCTTCCACATGCAGACATTGCATGGTCAATGTGTTGAAAAGATGCAGAAGAAAAATGACTTATCTTTGCAACCAGATGAGACCAGCGACCTGCTAGGAATGATTTTCATCCCAAGAAATTCAGACAAGTGCCTCGACCACTAAAAAAGTTTGGTCAGTCCCTGCCCTGGAGCACTTCTCAACAGTATTCCACATGGAAACCACCCACCTTTGCCAGGTAGTCCTCCTCCCATGAACAACCGTGGCCTCTGGCCTTTTATACACTTACCTCCTGTGGGGTGTTAGCGAGCCGGGAGACACCGGTCATCTGGGCGCATCCAAACCAGAAACCAGACTGCAGGAGAAAATACGGAGGCCAAGATTTGTGCAGGAAACTGCAGCCCTAAAGGCCCAGTTCCACAAAACGTGCTTTGGGAAAGACAAGCCATCAGCAAGACTCACGCCCGACTCCTCACTGTCCTGCCCTGAGATGGGAGCTTTGTAATGACTGGGGCAGAAGCATTCAATTCCATTACAAAGGCCAGGCTGACACTGGGTACCTAGGGCTAAACACACCCACTAGTGTGAATAAAGGGCTTTTGATTTTGTTTTCGGTGGGTTGGGTACTGCAATATTCACACCTTTGGAGAAATACTTACAAATTCAGCATTTGCCTTTTCCTATGAATTATGTTAAATTAACTCTTGTTTAACCTCATGTGATTTAACTGTGGCAAAAGTTCAATGGAAGACTGTGGTTTCCCAGTCTCTCAATTTGTGCCTCAACCAGATTATATATGTGTTCTAGGAAAGAAATTCATACAATGGGTTTGAAATTAAAATAAAATTCCTTTTTTTCATGTCTGCATTGTTGTTTAGTTCCATGAATGCCCTAAGAAAGAGAATACCCTAGGCAGTAGCACCTATTAACTCTTATCACAGGTCCATGATTTGGGGGAGGGGAAGTCTCTGAATCTATATCTAAATCTACAACCCAGTGAGTTCAAACTTCTAAGGAGTGCTCCTCATATACCATTATCCTTCTCCCTCAACATTTCTCCTCATCTTACTTTCCATGGCCCCAAAGAAAAGAGCAACAGATCAGTAGAGAACATGGCCAGGGCAGATCCCCTACAATCACATTTTATCCTAGCTCAGATTTAACAATTACCTTAGAGATTTAACAGTTATCTAGTTTATCTAATCATTACATGTAGTCAGGGGTAAAATGCAAACTTCGGAATTAGCTCTTGAGAGAGAATAAAATAGATGAGTGAATTTTCCAAATACCAGTTTCTTTCTGTTATATCACCAATATGGATGTGTATACTGAAGGCCACTTAAAAACTGAAAATTTAAACTCATTTATACACTTGTAAATCTTGGCCATTGAGTCAACCTGAATATTCTTCTCATCCTGCTATTTGGCAGAGCTCTTTTCTTTTGGAATCCATGCCGGTCCCCCATTCTTTTTTTTTTGGCCATGCCCAGTGACACGCAGCTTCCTACTGTCCTCCATTCTTACTCTCAAGATCAGTACTGAATCAACACTCTGGCTCAGAGACATTCTAATTGACCCAGAATCCAGGTAAAAGGGAGAGGTATTCAAAGTGGTCCGGGATGGGCATTAGTAAAGCAGGAAATATTTGCACTTTGCTGTACACCTGAATCTAACACAGTGTTGTAAATCAACTATACTTCAGGTTAAAAAAGTAGGAAATACTTGAACTTGGAATCATCTGGATCATCTACATGGCCTAAACATATGTTGAAATAGGCCTGTGCACCTGGATATGTCTGTAGTCAAGTCTAGACAAGCATCCAAATAATCCAGATCTGCAAAAGACAGTCCAGGATTTTAGACAATGTCTAAATTCCTTAATTCACATTAACTCACTAGATGATTGTGAACACACAGTTTACTGTGACTAGAGCTGTACAGTAGAGGAAAACAGATTTTGGACCACTGCACTTCAGCCATCCAATTCCCTTGAACATCTACTGTATTTAATGTGTACATATACGTAGCCAAGGCCATCACCTATACAGTCAAAGAGAGATGGAGGTGGATATAGCTGTCTAAAGATAATGCAGATAAAAAATATGCTAGGGGAAAACAGGACTAGGAGGTGGAGACCAGAGGAGGACAGGAAGAGGGGAACTGCTGGTTTGCATGATGAAAGCAAACTCTCCCAGAATCAAATTATCTGAGTAATTACTCAACTTGAAATTCTCTTTCTCTGGTATTGACAAACCCCATATGTTTGTACAGGCTTGGTCTAAGAATCTGGAGTGTCATTGACTCTTCACTGGGCTGATGGGCATATATTTGAAAATCCTGTTTTCTCTTCAGAATTTTACCTAATTATTAAGTACTTAGAGCACTCTGAATGTGTTGTGGATTCTGTTTTTACTAACTCAGAAAACTGGGATGTACCAAAATGAAAATAAATAAGGAAACACAAGCTTTAAATGACACATTAAACAAGATGGACTTAATTGATATTTATAGGACATTCCATCCAAAAACGACAGAATACACTTTCTACTCAAGTGCTCATGGAATGAACAATCTCTAGGATAGATCATATCTTGGGGTCACAAATCAAGCCTTGGTAAATTTAAGAAAATTGAAATCATATCAAATATCTTTTCTGACCACAATGCTATGAGACTAGATATCAATTACAGGAAAAAAATCTGTGAAAAATACAGACACATGGAGGCTAAACAATAAATAACTAGTACTTAATAACCAGGAGATCACTTAAGAAGTCAAAGAGGAAATCAAAAAATAACTAGACATAAGTCACAACGAAAAAACGACCATCCAAAACCTATGGGATGCAGCAAAAGCAGTTGTAAGAGGGTAGTTTACAGCAATACAAGACTACCTCAAGAAACAAAAAAATCTCAAGTAAACAATCTAACCTTACAGCTAAAGGAACTAGAGAAAGAAGAACAAACAAAACCCAAAGTTATCAGAAGGAAAGAAATCATAAAGATCAAAGCAGAAATAAATGAAATAGAAACAAAGAAAACAATAGCAAAGATGAATAAAACTAAAAGCTGGTTCCTTGAGAAGATAAACAAAATTGATAAACCATTAGCCAGACTCACCAAGAAAAAAGGGAGAGGACTCAAACCAATAAAATTAGAAATGAAAAAGGAGAAGTTAAAACAGACACCGCAGAAATACAAAGCATCCTAAGAGACTACTACAAGCAACTCTCTGCCAATAAAATGGACAACCTGGAAGAAATGGACAAATGCTTAGAAAGGTATAACCTTCCAAGACTGGACGAGGAAGCAATAGAAAATATGAACAGACCAATCACAAGTAATGAAATTGAAACTGTGATTAAAAATCTTCCAACAAACAAAAGTCCAGGACCAGATGGCTTCACAGATGAATTCTATCAAACATTTAGAGAAGAGCTAACACTCATCCTTCTCAAACTCTTCCAAAAAATTGCAGAGGAAGGAACACTCCCAAACCCATTCTTTGAGGCCACCATCACCCTGATACCAGAACCAGACAAAGATACTATAAAAAAAGAAAATTACAGACCAATATCACTGATGAACATAGATGCAAAAATCCTCAACAAAATACTAGCAAACAGAATCCAGCAGCACATTAAAAGGATCATACACCATGATCAAGTGGGATTTATCCCAGGGATGCAAGGATTCTTCAATATACTCAAATCAATCAATGTGATACAGCATATTAACAAATTGAAGAATAAAAGCCATATGATCATCTCAATAGATGCAGAAAAAGCTTTGGACAAAATTCAACAGCATTTATGATAAAAACTCTCCAGAAAGCGGGCATAGAGGGCACCTACCTCAACATAATAAAGACAATATATGACAAACCCACAGCAAACATCATTCTCAATGGTGAAAAACTGAAAGCATTTCTCCTAAGATCAGGAACAAGACAGGATGTCCACTCTCACCACTGTTATCCAACATAGTTTTGGAAGTCCCAGCCATGGAAATCAGAGAAGAAAAAGAAATAAAAGGAATACAAATTGGAAAAGAAGTAAAACTGTCACTGTTTGCAGATGACATGATACTATACATAGAGAATCCTAAAGATGCCACCAGAAAACTACTAGGGCTAACCAATGAATTTCATAAAGTTGCAGGATACAAAATTAATGCACAGAAATATCTTATATTCCTATACACTTATGATGAAAAATCTGAAAGAGAAATTAAGGAAACAGTCCCATTTACCATTGCAACAAAAAGAGTAAAATACCTAGGAATAAACCTACCTACTGAGTCAAAAGACCTGTATGAAGAAAACTATAAGACACTGATGAAAGAAGTTAAAGATGATACCAACAGATGGAGACATATACCGTGTTCTTGGATTGGAAGAAACAATATTGTCAAAATGACTATACTACCCAAAGCAATCTACAGATTCAATGCAATCCCTCTCAAATTACCAATGGCATTTCTTACGGAACTAGAACAAAAAATCTTAAAATTTGTACGGAGACATAAAAGACCCCGAATGGCCAAAGCAGTCTTGAGGGAAAAAAACGGAGCTGGAGGAATCAGACTCCCTGACTTCAGACTATACTACACAGCTACAGTAATCAAGACAATATGATACTGGCACAAAAACAGAAACATAGATCAATGGGACAAGATAGAAAGCCCAGAGATAAACCCACGCACCTATGGTCAACTAATCTATGACAAAGGAGGCAAGGATATACAATGGAGAAAAGACAGTCTCCTCAATAAGTGGTGCTGGGACAACTGGACAACTACATGTAAAAGAATAAAATTAGAACATTCCCTAACACCATACACAGAAATAAACTCAAAATGGATCAGAGACCTAAATGTAACACTGGACATTATAAAACTCTTAGATCAAAACATAGGAAGAACACTCTTTGACATAAATCAAAGCAAAATATTTTTTGATCCACCTCCTAAAGTAATAGAAATACAAACAGAAATAAACAAATGGGACCTAATGAAACTTAAAAGCTTTTGCAAAGCAAAGGAAACCACAAACAATACGAAAAGACAACCTTCGGAATTGGAGAAAATATTTGCAAATGAATCATCGGACAAAGGATTAATCTCCAAAATATATAAACGGCCCATGCAGCTCAATATTAAAACAAACAAACAACCCAATCCAAAAATGGGTAGAAGACCTAAATAGACATTTCTCCAAAGAACACATACAGTTGGCTAAGAAGCACATGAAAAGATGCTCAACATCACAAATGATTAGAGAAGTGCAAATCAAAACTACAATGAGGTATCACCTCACACCAGTTAGAATGGGCATCAGCAGAAAATCTACAAACAACAAATGCTGGAGAGTGTGTGGAGAAAAGGGAATCCTCTTGTACTATTGGTGGGAATGTAAATTGATACAGCCGCTATGGAGAACAGTATGGAGGTTCCTTAAAAAAATTAAAATAGAATTCCCATATGACCCAGCAATCCCACTACTGGGCATATACCCAGAGAAAACCGTAATTAAAAAGGCACATGCACCCCAATATTCATTGCAGCACTATTTATAATACCCAGGTCATGGAAGCAACCTAATTGCCCATCAACAGACAAATGGATAAAAAAGATGTGGTACATGTATACAATGGAATATTACTCTGCCATAAAAAGGAACAAACTTGGGTCATCTGTAGAGACGTGGATGAATCTAGAGACTGTCATACAGAGTGTAATAAGTCAGAAAGAGAAAAACAAATATCGTATATTAACTCATATATATGGAACCTAGAAAATGGTACGGATGAACCGGTTTGCAGGGCAGAAATACAGACACAGACGTAGAGAACAAATGTATGGACACCAACGGGGAAAAGTGGAGGGGGGATGGTGGTGGTGTGATGAATTGTGAGATTGGGATTGACATATATACACTAATATGTATAAAATGGGTAACTAATAAGAACCTGCTGTAAAAAATAATAAATAAAATTCTAAAATTCAAAAAAAAAAATTTGGTTATTCAATGTCAAAAAACAACAACAAAAAAAACCATGATGACTCAAAAACCTATGGGATGGGCTTCCCTGGTGGCATAGTGGTTGAGAGTCAGCCTGCTGATGCAGGGGACAGGGGTTCGTGCCCCAGTCCGGGAAGATCCCACATGCCACAGAGCGGCTGGGCCCATGAGCCATGGCCACTGAGTCTGTGCGTCCAGAGCCTGTGCTCCGCAAGAGGAGAGGCCATAAGAGTAAGAGGCCCGCGTACCGCAAAAAAAAAAAAAAAAAAAACCTATGGGATGCGGCAAAAGCAGTTCAAACAGGGAAGTTTACAGCAATACAATCCTACCTGAAGAAACAAGAAACATCTCGAATAAACAACCTAACCTTACACCTAAAGCAATTGGAGACAGAAGAACAAAAAACCCCAAAGTTAGCAGAAGGAAAGAAATCATAAAGATCAGATCAGAAATAAATGAAAAAGAAATGAAGGAAATGATCACAAAGATCAATAAAACTAAAAGCTGGTTCTGTGAGAAGATAAAATTGATAATCCATTAGCAAGACTCATCAATAAAAAAAGGGAGAAGACTCAAATCAATAGAATTAGAAATGAAAAAGGAAAAGTAACAACTGACACTGCAGAAATACAAAGGATCATGAGGAATTATTGCAAGCAACTATATGCCAATAAAATGAACAACCTGGAAGAAACAGAAAAATTCTTAGAAAAGCACAACCTTCCTAGACTGAATCAGGAGGAAATAGAAAATGTGAACAGACCAATGACAAGCACTGAAACTGAAACTGTGATTAAAAACCTTCCAGCAAACAAAAGCCCAGGATCATATGGATTCACAGGTGAATCCTATCAAACATTTAGAGAAGCGCTAACACCTAACCTTCTCAAACTCTTCCAAAATATAGCAGAGGGAGGAACACTCCCAACCTCATTCTACAAAGCCACCATCTCCCTGATACCAAAACCAGACAAAGATGTAACAAAAAAAGAAAACTACAGGCCACTATCACTGATAAACATAGATGCAAAAATCCACAACACAATACTAGCAAACAGAATACAACAGAACATTAAAAGGATCATACACCATGATCAAGTAGGGTTTAGCCCTGGAATGCAAGGATTCTTCAATATATGCAAATCAATCAATGTGATACACCATATTAACAAATTGAAGGAGAAAACCATATGATGATCTCAATAGATGCAGAAAAATCTTTCGACAAAATTCAACACCCATTTATGATAAAAACCCTCCAGAAAGTAGGCAAAAAGGAAACTTACCTCAACATAATAAAGGCCATATATAACAAACCCACAGCCAACATCGTTGTCAACGATGAAAAACTGAAACCATTTCCACTAAGATCAGGAACAAGACAAGGTTGCCCACTCTCACCACTATTATTCAACATAATTTTGGAAGTTTTAGCTTCAGCAATCAGAGAAGAAAAAGAAATAAAAGGAATCCAAATCAGAGAGAAGAAGTAAAACTTCCACTGTATGCAGATGACATGATACTATACATAGAGAATCCTAAATATGCTACCAGAAAACTACTAGAGCTAATCAATGAATTTGGTAAAGTAGCAGGATACAAAATTAATGCACAGAAATCTCTTGCATGCCTATACACTAATGATGAAAAATCTGAAAGAGAAATTAAGGAAACATTCCAATTTACCACTGCAACAGAAAGAATAAAATACCTAGGAATAAAGCTACCTAAGGAGACAAAATATTTGTATGCAGAAAATTATAAGACACTGATGAAAGAAATTAAACACAATACAAACAGATGGAGAGATATACCATGTTCTTGGATTGGAAGAATCAACATTGTGAAAATGACTGTACTACCCAAAGCAATCTAGAGATTAAATGCCATCCCTATCAAATTACCAGTGGAATTTTTCACAGAACTAGCACAAAAAATTTCATAATTTGTATGGAAACACAAAGACTCCGAATAGCCAAAGCAATCTTGAGAAAGAAAAACAGAGCTGGAGGAATCAGGCTCCTGGATTTCAGACTATTCTACAAAGCTACAGTAATCAAGGCAGTCTGGTACTGGCACAAAAACAGAAATATAGATCATTGGAACAGGATAGAAAGCTCATAGATAAACCCATGCACATACGGTCACCTTATCTTGGGTAAAGGAGGCAAGAATATACAACGGAGAAAAGACAGCCTCTTCAATAAATGGTGCAGGGAAAACTGGACAGCTACATGTAAAAGAATGAAATAAGGACACTCCCTAACACCATACACAAAAATCAACTCAAAATGGATTAACAACCTAAAGGTAAGGCCAGA
Source organism: Delphinus delphis (assembly GCF_949987515.2). Lineage (NCBI taxonomy): Eukaryota > Metazoa > Chordata > Mammalia > Artiodactyla > Delphinidae > Delphinus > Delphinus delphis. The sequence goes on along the minus strand of NC_082684.1, from coordinate 94,278,745 downwards.
CAGTATAAAACTCTTAGAGGAAAACAGAGGCAGAACACTCTATGACATAAATCACAGCAAGATCCTTTTTACCCACCTCCTAGAGAAATGGAATTAAAAATAAACAAATGGGACCTAATGAAACTTAAAAGCTTTGCACAGAAAAGGAAACCATGAACAAGACGAAAAGACAACCCTCAGAATGGCAGAAAATATTTGCAAATGAAACAACAAAGGATTAATCTCCAAAATATACAAGCAGCTCATGCAACCCAATGCAACTCATTGGGTTGTTTATCAAAAAAATAAACAACCCAATCCAAATATGGGCAGAAGACCTACATAGACATTTCTCCAAAGAAGATATACAGATTGCCAACAAACATATGAAAGGATGATTAACATCACTAATCTTTAAAGAAATGCAAATCAAAACTACAATGAGGTATCACCTCACACCGGTCAGAATGGCCATCATCAAAAAGTCTACAAACAATAAATGCTGGAGAGGGTGTGGAGAAAAGGGAACCCTCTTGCACTGCTGGTGGGAATGTAAATTGATACAGCCACTGTGGAGAACAGTATGGAGGTTCCTTAAAAAACTACAAATAGAACTACCAGATGACCCAGCAATCCCACTACTGGGCACATACCCTGAGAAAACCATAATTCAAAAAGAGTCATGTACCAAAATGTTCATTGCCTCTCTATTTACAATAGCCCGGAGATGGAAACAACCTAAGTGCCCATCATCAGATGAATGGATAAAGAAGATGTGGCACATATATACAATGGAATATTACTCAGCCATAAAAAGAAACGAAATTGAGCTATTTGTAATGAGGTGGATAGCCCTAGAGTCTGTCATACAGAGTGAAGTAAGTCAGAAAGAGAAAGAAAAATACCGTATGCTAACACATATATATGGAATTTAAGGAAAAAATTGTCATGAAGAACCTAGGGGTAAGACAGGAATAAAGACACAGACCTACTAGAGAATGGACTTGAAGATATGGGGAGGGGGAAGGGTAAGCTGTGACAAACCGAGAGAGAGAGACATGGACATACATACACTACCAAATGTAAGGTAGACAGCTAGTGGGAAGCAGCTGCATAGCACAGGGAGATCAGCTCCATGCTCTGTGACCGCCTGGAGGGGTGGGATAGGGAGGGTGGGAGGGAGGGAGACGCAAGAGGGAAGAGATATGGGAACATATGTACATGTATAACTGATTCACTTTGTTATAAAGCAGAAACTAACACACCATTGCAAAGCAATTAATACTCTAATAAAGATGTAAAAAAAATAAAGAATATACTTCAATTAAAAAAAAAGATGTGGCACATATATACAGTGGAATATTACTCAGCCATAAAAAGAAAAGAAATTATTTGTAGTGAAGTGGATGGACCTAGGATCTGTCATACAGAGTGAAGTAAGTCCAAAAGAGAAAAACAAACACCATATGCTAACACATATATATGGAATCTAAAAAAAAAAAAGGTCTTAAGAACATAGGGGCAGGACAGGAATAAAGATGCAGACGTAGAGAATCGATTTGAGGACCCGGAGATGGGGAAGGGTAAGCTGGGATGAAGTGAGAGAGTGGCATGGACATATATACACTACCAAATGTAAAATAGATAGCTAGTGGGAAGCAGCCACATAGCACAGGAAGATCACCTCAGTGATTTGTGTCCACCTAGAGGGGTGGGATAGGGAGGGTGAGAGGGAGATGCGAGGGGGAGGAGATATGGGGATATATGTATACATATAGCTGATTCACTTTGTTATACAGCAGTAACTAACACAACATTGTAAAGCAATTATACTCCAGTAAAGATGTTAAGAAAAAACGAACTGGGATGTATAGACTATTAGTGAAACGCATGGCTATAAGATTTCTATCATTTTCAAACTGTGAGGAAAACTGTAGTCTCCTGTCTTTGGATGTTCCAGACACCTGCCTCTGCTTTCATTGACATCTTACTCTTACCTCCCCCAAATGGAAAATCATCTCATTCAGAAAGGCTCCACGTATTCAGAAATGCCAGCTGGGAGTTGTCACTTTTTATTTCTAAGCAGCAGCCATTCATGGCTAATGAATGGCTCACCATTCATGGCTCACCATTCATGGTGCTAATATTCCACAGTAGTGTGTGGCATTGGCTCACAGAAAGAATGGTACCTGGACCCTCCTCAATCTCCTGTATTATTTGGTCTCTGGGACTGAAACTCTCACCGGTACTTGTAGAAAGTCGGGATAAATTAAACTTTTTCAAACTGACAAGTCGAATGGAATTTGTGTACTTTCAGCTGGACATGTCAAAGTCTTAAGTTCTAAGTTATGAGACACGGAAGTTCAGCCTGTGGCCCAGGTGATTTTTAAAGTTCCTTTCAGCTCTACAAATCTATAAAAATGGAGGGAATGAAGCCTTGAATCTGGGCTCAGCCATTTCTTAAATGTATGCTTTGGTCAAACTGTTTAGTCTTTCATACCTCACTTTTCTCATCAATCCAATGGGGATAATAAATTCCTCATAAGGTTGATGTGGCGATTACAAGGGATAAATTTATGTGAGCTCTCAGCACAGTGTCTGGTATAGGGCAACCTCTCAGTAAGCCTTGGGCCTGAAAATGATGATGCTCAGTAATTAGGCTGATCATGACACCCTGAAACCTCTTTTCATGCAGTGGAGGGGGCAGATGTGCCAGATGCTTCAACATTACGATCCCATTTTAAGCTTCATGACAACTCTCACATTAGTATGATTGACCCAGGAAGCCCCACATTGTTCATGACAAGACAGAGGCCCAGGGATTTGGCGAGACTTGCCCTCAAGGACCCAGCCAGTAAAGGAGCTGGATTCTAGTCCATTTCTCATCCCAAAGTCTTGGCCCCTCCATCATGCCACCTCTTTGCAGCAGGACTCACTGCTGGAAGGCTGAGTGTAGTCCCAGGTTCCTGGCTCTCCCCCAGGTGGTGTTGGGTAAACCCCTTTCAAGCCTTGCTCATTCCCTGCCTCATTACCCAAGGAATCTAAGTCAGGAAGTACTTTAGTTACTTCGTCCAGAAAATCTGGATGATTCTACCTGCCTTACCCACTTCCATGCATGTTTGGAGGCTCCTTCTCAAGAGAGGTAGTGCATGGGAAAGTGCTGTAAAACTTCACTTAGTGTGAGGTGGTAGTATTAACGTGTGGATTCCATCAGCTGCCTCAACTGGAAATTATCAGATTCCATTAAGCTATTACCTAACCACTAGGAACGCTTCTAGTTTTGCACAATTTCAATTCATGTCAGATGTGGTACTGCATGAAAAAATTAGACAGTGGAGAAAAGAGTAGTAATTTACTATAAACACACAGGGGCAAACTAGACCTCATGATGGGCATAAAATTCTCTCCATTTAGGCCAAACTGACAAGTGCTAAGAAGCCCATTGTGATGGAGACAGCTGTTAGGCAGTCTCTTCTTTTGGCAAGGATGTCGGCTATGAATGAAATAGTCAGTCCCTCATCTGGTTATTTCCAAATGGCCAGGTGTTTGGCATGGAGGAGACCCAGCCAGACACAGGCACGGAGGCTTCCTCTTCTAGCCTAGTGCAGCTTGGATGGATGAGGAGGTGAGAACACTTCACTTTTCTGCCTCTTTCCCATTCCAGTTTATTGTGACATGTGTTCATTCTTTCAGACCAAGAAAAACAATAGTAACTGTACTTACTTTCTTATTATATTAAGTCCTTTACATAATCATTTCATTTAATTCTCTCAACAATACTGTGAGGCAGGTACACCCCCATTTTACAGATAAATTCTGCCCTTCCATCCATTTATATTCCTTTGCTACCTGCTTCATAGAGTTTATCAAACCTACCCACACAAACCCCAACACACAGGCTTGGTGTCTCAAGTTCTCTTATCAAAACCTGCCCCCCACCAATTTTTTCTTGATCTGCTAAATTTATCTACTCATGTTATAAAGCATAGCTAATATTCAAAATGTTTTCCTCCCTTCCAACATAGGTTTTTGTTTTTCTAATGAATTGTCTAAAAGAATTATAAGCATCAGCAAGCAGGGCTTGTGGAAGTAAAGGAGGGAAGAAAGGAGGTGCTGCCTTCCAGATACCCCTAAAATAATAGCACCTACTTTACCTACACATAAAGCTGGTCCTACCTATGGAGTGGTGTCTAGCTAGTAAGGGTTCCCCAATCAGAATGTCTAGAGGAGTGAGACACCTATGATCAGGCCGACTGTAAGCAGAGCTTGTGGGAGAAAAGGAGCATGTCTTCACCTGTAGGCACTGAACATAGGTTCAGTGTTCTAAAATTCAGTGTCAGACAAACCGAAGTCATCCATGAGCTGGATCAGGCTCACTAGTACCTCTCTTCCCAGGGGAAATTAACCCGTTGCCTGGCCACCAAAACTTTCCCTCAGGCAAGATCACCACCTTCCCCAAATGCAGCTTGCTGCTTTTACTACTCATTGTGATTCAGAAACAATGAAAAATTGGAAAAGAGAAATCAGTTGTCACTTTGGAGAGACCCCTGCCTGTGATACAGCAGGTGTGGATGACACTTCTTTGTGTGTTGTCCTTGAGGCAAGTGGAAGATGAAAGAATTGTTATAAATTGTTAATGAGCCACAACTAATAGCTCTCCATCTCCAAGTGCTTACCATGGACCAGGTTATCTCATTTAAACCTCACAACAGTCATGCAAGGTGGAAATTATCCCACATTTTACAAATGACAAAACTGATTCTCAAAGAGTAACTTGCCCATATCTCTTAGCTAGAAAGTTGAATCCCTGACTTATGCAAAGTCTATGATCTTTCCTGAAAGCTACAACAACTAAAAGTGGGATTTGGTCCTTTGTAAAATCAAATACAGTATAAATATATATGCCTGTAATTTTTCATTGGTAGAGATGTTAAAATTGTGGTATGGGTAGGCAGAAATTCAGGTATTGAGAAAGTGATAAATTTTTGCTCCAATTTTAGCTCTGATTAGCCACTTCACCATGGGAATGAGCCCAACAACAATGACCTGGGACTCTGGCCTGTCTCTCCAACCACCAGCCAAGGGTGGGTCAAACCAGTTATATCAATTTGTCTATATTAAGGAATCAAAGGAAATTAACTGAAATGTTTTCTCTAGTCACTTATGTATTATTCATCTCACTATCAGACACAAAGCCTGAACTCAGTACATTTTTGGTGAATGAATGAGGAAAGAATCTTTGAGCCAACAAGAAATGCAAGTTCTAGTAGATTCACAAAAATAATTGGTGTTACATGTACATATTCTAAACTGTGTCTTTGCATTTAAGGCCACTAAATGCCAATGAACCAGCCTGACATGGACAGTGAACAAGATCTGGCTACACATTTAAAACAAGAGAAACATGGCCAAGCAGGGGGAGCTGGATACCTCTCCATCAGGGCTACTAGGGAAGGGGTTCCTGCTCATTAGGGAGTTACACTACATGAACCTTATAGGACCTCCTCTGCCACTGAGATTCCACAAGTCTGTGAGTTGGTGCCAGTTCTAAAACAAAGTGGTCAGCACTTGAACATTTTCTAAAGGAAGCCAAAGAACTGGTCCTGTGCAATATACAGTCTCAAGAGGCCATCTTCCAGAAGAACCTCTCTTAGCTTCATCATCAGTCCTGACCACAAGGATCCCAAGTATGTGGTATTTTGTGCACAACGATCATATTTGATCACACTGGTTACCAGGAGAGGTAACACTATGTGTATTTGTAAGTATAACTCATTTGCAAATCAACCAAAAGAACACATTTTGTCATATTTCAATGCAATTATTGCTGGTTCTCTTAGATCTCATTCTATTCTCTTCAGTAACCTGTGCTCCTACTTCTGGTAGATCTTTCATGGCTACTTCCATAGGGGTTCTCTTGGTAGACCCTGCCTTCTGTAGTGCCCCTCAGCCTGTCTCAGGTCAGGGATCCCCTGCCCTGGCTGCTGGCCCCAGGCCTGCTGTCCTCTCCCCTCAGACATGCCCTGTGTTCGTATCTGCTTTCTGTCCTTCTCTTTCTTCTTCTGCTGAAAATCCACCTCCCACATTTCACTCGTCTTCCTGAACCTCTGTTATCTCCTTTTTCTTTCCCAGCCACCTTCCTGAATTGCTCTGGGCAGGGGTCACTGGTTCACTGGTATCATGGGCCTTTTATTGTGAGCTGTGAAACTGAGGCACCCAACCCCCTTTTACCACAACAAGCTCTTGCCTACATGAGGTGTGGCTTTTCCTCCCTGAATCAATTTCCTAGACCATCCTTAACAAACTACCAAAAACTGGGAGGCTTAAAACATCAGAAATGTGTTCTCTCACAGTTCTGGAGGCCAGAGTCTGAAATCAGGACGTAGGCAGGGCTGCTATTCCTGGGAGTCTCCAAGGGATAATCCTTCCTATCTCACCAGCTTCTTCTTGGCCTGCTGAGCTTGTGGCCACATCACTCTAATCTCAGCATCTGTGGTCACATCGCCTCCTCCACTTTGGGTTTGTCTCAAATCTCTCTCCGCCTTTCTCTCCTAAGCACACTCATCATTTGATTGGGGCTCAGCCAGGTAATCCAGAATGATCTCATATCAAGATCCTTAATTACATCTGCAAAGATTCTTTTTCCAAATAAGGTCACATTCACAGGTTCTAGGGATTTGGATGTGGACATATTTGGGGGGGGGTGGAATCATTATTTACACTCCCCCACAATACCCCCTCCCAGGACATGGCTGGCAGTTCTCACTTTCTAGAGCAATGTTTGCCAAACTTGAACATCTGAGTCACCTGGGGATTTTGTTACTAACTCAGTAGGAGTGTGTGGAGCCTGAGATACTGTATCTCTATCAGGCTCCCAGGTCATGCTGATGCAGACCTAGGTGGTCCAAGGTGAGCAAAGACTTTAACAGTGAGGTCCATACAGCAGCAGGAGCAACACCTGGGAGCCTGTTAGGATGGAGACTCTCAGGACCAACCCAGACCTGCCGAGTCTAAATATGCATTGCAACATGATCCCCAAGCAATCTGGTTGCAAGTTAAAGTTCTAAAAACACTCATCAGAGAAGTTTTCACATTCCTACTTCACACCCAAGACCCCACTCACCATACTCTGCACCTGTGCTTATGAATGTTCATCCCTGTTTGGTCAGGTCTTCAATTCCCTGCGTGGCTGTAATTCCCTTGGGACCCAGAGGGGAAGGCCCTGGAAGAAATGCACCCCATCCTCCCTTGTACTCAGTTCCACTGCAGCAACAGCCCATCTTGAGACCCAAGGCAAGCAGCCACTTGCCCCAAGACTGTGAATACCACACTGTATGATTCCAAAGAGCCACAGCACTTGTGACGCTCACAGAAGCTACCAGAGGGCATCTTGTCCTTCTCATACAAAGTGCTACAAAACTCTCCTGGGAATCCTGGAATTTCTTCCTGATATAGGGATCAATTCCATGTGCTTTCTCCACCCTTCTGATGCTCACAACAAACTCTTACAAGCAGTCAGACAATGCAGATATGTCCCTTCATGCCTCCCAATATATTAAGAAAAAGGATCCCACAACAAAAATCTTCTCTCAGGCATCTTCCATCATCACTTCTGCGGTTTCTTTGCTCAGGGAGTTTTCCCTGAAAAAGAGCCTACTCCCTTTACGGCCTGCCTGCTCCCCCCACTGGACGTGCACAGTCAGGCAAAGGCTGAACCTAGTTGAACCTAGAATATAATCCTAGCTCTGCTATTTACCAGCTATGTGTCAGGGGCCAAGTGGCTTAACTTCCCAGAGCCTAGTTTAACCCATTTGAAAAAGTGGGTATAACATATGCCTCCCAGGATCCTTTGATTAGACAGAGACTGGAGTACTGGATAGAACCACACATGGAAGGGGCAGCGAAGGGGCTCAGAGAGTGTACATGTTCTTTCTTTGCTCTCCCTTTGGTCCTTTCTTCCTGTGGCCCTTAGGAAAATGGATTGCCCAGTTTTGCATCTTTCCTTTTTCTTCCTCCACCTCTCTCTTCCAGGTTCAGTGGTCTTTCAGATAGTTCATTTTGAAGAAAAGACGAGTCCTAAACTTGTCTTAAGCACTCTATCTATACTCATTTCCACATCAAAATAAAACTAAATAAAACTATGTCAAATAAAAACCTCTGATGCGAATTTTATAGATGTCCAGAATTGAATTGCTTTTCCCAATGCTTAAGCAACTTCCATCTTGCAACAAAAATAATGCATTCTTGCCCTATTACTTATTTCTTCAAGAGACATATATTAGCACATATATTAGCACATCTATGTAGCCAGGCCTGTTCCCTTGCAGCTTATATGTTGAAACAGAAAATAAATAAGCTAACAGATAATGAGCAATATCATTTCAGATAGTGGTAAGGGCTGTGAAGGAATTAAACTGGTGATGAGATATGATGGGGTTAGAGGCTCTATTTTAATGTTAGATGGTCAGGTAAGGCAACTCTGAGATACTGAATATAACACCAGATTGACAGATTAATTTAACATCTGGAGATAAAATTTTCTAGATAGAGGAACAGCACGTAAGAAGGTCTTGGGTTTGATGAAGCTTGAAGTATTCCTGGACTCACAGGTGGTCTAGCTGCAGTGTCATGATCAGAAGGGAGCATGAAACAAGGTGAAAACGATGAGGAATGAAGATGTTATGGACTGAATTGTGTTCCTCCTAAATTCATGTGTTGAAGCCCTAAACACCAATGTGACTATATTTGGAGACAGAATCTTTACAGAAGTAATTAAGGTTAAGTGAGTCTTCCCATAAGTTTGGGAAGAGTAGGACCTAATAGGATTAGTGTCCTTTCAAGAAGAGATACTAGAGAGTACTTTAATCACATGAGAACACAGTTGGAAGACAGCTGTCTGTAAGCCAAGAAGAGATTCCTCACCAAGATCTGAACTGGCCAGACCTTTATCTGAGACTTCTAGTCTCCATAACTATAAGAAAATTAATTTGTGTTTAAGCTACCCAGGCTGTAGTATTTGGTTGTGACAGATTGACCTAAGACAGCAGACCATGCTGGGCCACAAGGGCCACAGTAAGAAGCTGGCTTTTAAGAGGGTTATACTGAGTCCACCTCTTCGCAGCTCACACAAGTCAATTGTTCAGGTTTCAGGAATTTTGTGAGTTGTTAACTGTCAACTTGGCAGCTAGAAGTTATCCATAATGGGAGTATTTACACCATGGAAATAGGCAAATACTACTAATCAAGTCTCTTCTCTCTCCTCCCAGAAGCCCCTTCCAAGAGAACCAGTTGTCAAATATTTACCAGCACACTAATACGGCATGTGCAATTTAAGTTCAATCAGATGTCTCTGGAAGGTTTAAGCAGGATGACGAGTTGACCTAATTTATATTTTGAAATAATCACTCTGGCTGCTGTGTGGAGAACGGTTCCTGGGGGATGAGAGTGGAAGCCAGAGGACCCAAGAAGAGAGGCTTGAATCCAGATATTATGACCCAAAGTCCAGTGATCATTTTACTGTCACAACTCAGGACTGCCCTTAGTAGTCCCTTCCCGAGCCTACAGAATCTCTGCTCCTTTAATCTTTTGCTCAGGTGCCCAATTTCCTAAACCTTCAATCAGAGACCAGCTCTCCTCTGCACCCAAAATTACCATTAGGGTCAGGCTTTACATTTGAGACCCTCAAATAAATCGGAGCCTCAAAGACCCTCGGAGAGGCAGGGCCTTTAAGAGCATATGGCTCAGCCCTTGTTTCCACTGCCAACTCTATTCAATGTGGAAACTGAGCCCTGGAGAAGCTTAATGGCTTCCCCATGATAGACAGATGGGTAGGGGAAGAGCACAAGGGACACTGGCTCCTTATCCAGTGTTGTTTCTGCTACATGGAAAGGCTGAGAGACAATGAATGCAGAAATCTGTCCTGCCATTCTTACTGCAGGTGAGAGCAACAATAAATAACAATGGCAGGAAACTTTTGCAAACTGTAAACTAAAAAAAAAAAATTTGTAATTTAGGATTAACATTGTTTACTCCTACCCTGGAGAGCACTAAGACTGAACTTTGGCTGTTTCGTTTGTACAGATCAGCCCTTGCCCTGCTCCTCTTGGCCTCGTTTGCCTCCTTGGATGAATCATCTGTGACTTGGTCTACATGACCAGAGATGGGACATTTCCAAAAGAATTGCTGGATGCAGGTACCTACAAACAGGATCATCTTAATCCTTCTGAGTCCAATGCTGCCACAGCTTTTACATTCCCTTCATCACAACCTGTCAAGTCATTTTCGGTTTTCCTGTCGGCTACTCATGTTTCCAATGATATGCATTCTGATCAGCACTCTCTGAGGCCTTTATTAGCATGTTTCCTGTCAGGCCACTTGGAACACATTTAACAACAGCATGGGGAGAAACAGCTCTTATGAAACAACCTGCTTTAAACTCAGTCTCAAGAAGATGCACCCTCAATGCTGATACTTTCTCAAAGCTTCTAGTTGTTTATGATAGGAATGCCAGTAATTTAAAGGTGGCCATAAAGGCAATCAAAGAAGCTCTCATTTTTTAATCACAAGAAAACAAAAGAGAGAAGTTAATCAACCCACCCCTTTCAAAAGACCTTGCAACTAAAGACCATGGAAATAAAAGTAACTTAAGTTCATTAGGATGAAACAATTGCATATTTTCTCATTAGGAATTAGTCATATCTTAGGGGTTCAGGAGAAATTCTTTACAGGTTTTTTACTCTTTTCATAGATTTATGGAACGTTATTGCTGGAGCAAAAAGATCTACCATCTACAAACCCTGAAGGTTAGAATGTTAAGAATTCTGCCTAAGGCCACACAGCTCTCATGAACACCAAAACAAAGAAGAAACTCAGTCTTCTGTTTCTCAGCCCAGTGCATGCTCACTCAACTCTCATTTTCCCCTCCAGAAAGCTCAGGCTACACCCAGCCCCGTAGGTCAGGCTGCTTGCTGCCTACCAGCCCAGGGATGGGGCTGAAATTTCTTCAGCACTGCATTCACCTCCTAGACTCACATGGCTGTCCTCTGTTCCTGACCGGACCCTGGCCCTCCCTTTCCAAAGCATAAAGCAAGGCAGTGTCTCAGAAAGCCTGTGCTAAGTGAGGCAGAAATGGCAAAAGACATTCTGTCCATTGATGAATGCAGCTCACTGCTTCAACACTTCACTCCAAAAACATCTGGATGTGGGCCAGACTTGGTCTACTTGGCCCATATTCAAATTGCTTTTCTTGTGCCCATGAACCTTGGTTCTACTGATTACAGGGGAAATTGGAGGAAATGAATAGACGTATAAAGTATTCAGGTCATCCTTGCATTTCTAAGGATTGGCATCAAGCTCATGGTAACAACACAGGCATGAGATGCTCAGGTGGGAGATGTGAACTGAAAACTCACTTTTTTACCTTTCTCTTTTATAAAATTTTTTTATTCTGGTAAAATACACATAACACAAAATTTACCACTTTAACCATCTTTAAGTATACAGTTCAGTGATATTAAGTACATTCCCATAGTTGCACAACCATCACCAACATACATCTCCAGAACACTTTTCATCTTACAGAACTGAAACTCTATACCCATTTAACAATAACTTCCCAATCCCTCCACCCTCCAGCCCTTGGCAATCATTATTCTACTTTCTGACTCTATGAATTTAACTACTCTGGGTATCTCATATAAGTGGAGTCATACAGTATTTGCCCTTCTACAACTGGCTTATTTCACTTAGCATAATATCCTCAAAGTTCATTCAAGTTGTAGCATGTGTCAGGATTTTCTTCATTTTAAGGCTGAATAATATTCCACTGTATGTATATACCACATTTTGTTTATCTATTCACCTATTCATAGGCACTTGGGCTGCTTCCACATTTTGAGTAGTGTGAATATGCTTTTTTGGTTATGTACAAGAAGAGGAATAGCTGGATTATATGGTAATTCTATTTTTAATTTTTGGAGGGACAGCCATACTGTTTTCCATAGTGGCTGCACTATTTTACATTCCCACCAGCAGTGCACCAGTTTCCAATTTCTACACGTCCTCATCAACACTTGTTAATTTCCATTTTTTAATAGTAGCCATTGTAATTAGCTGAGGTGGTTGAAACCCCACTTTTAATCCATAATCTTCTATTGGATTCCTTCTGCCTCTGCTCAGAGACTTGGCCTTCTAGAGAAGGGACTCAGGTGGGGAATTCTCTCAATGCTGGTATCTAGTCTACAGAGTTCAAGAAAAACCAACACAAACATCAGCTTTTCTTCCTTAGTAAGGGCTTTACCTGTCTGATTTAACTACTTGCCTCAGGGCAGAAGATGTTAAAGGACCACGGTGAGGAAGTAGCCTATGAAGATGGAGAGTGTGGGATGAAGAACCTAGAGAACACACTGAGTACAGGGAGGCTGGTGAGAGGACCAGGGTGGGTCATGGGATGGGAAAGAGGAAGGACCAGGAGGTGCTGGCTGAAGGTGGTTATCCCGGACCCTCAGAAGCAGAGTGTGCTGAGACCTGGCGCTGACCCAACTTCTGCACGAAATGGACAAGCACAGGAAAGTTAAACCATAAACCACAGGACTGCCCGAGTATATAACAGTAAAAGGAATTATTTGGGAACCCAGTTATCCTCAGAACCCTGGGCAGACTTTAAAATTTATATATTTTTCCAACTATTTGCTCCACATAATTTTCAAGTGATTCTCTTACTTCTGCCTGGTTTGACATAGCCTGAGGGTGACCCTAAAATTATATTGTCAGTTAATGCTTTCCTAGAAGATTCCATCTGAATTATTTCCCTAAATCTCAAGTTACTAGAGGATATAATGAAAAAGTTCTGGGGTTTTCTGTGGGTACCCGTCATGTTCTGTTTCTTAATCTGCTGCTTACATGCATATATGTTCACTTCGTGAAAATTCATTGAGCTGTGCATTTTTTCTGCAAGTTTTATATCAGATTTCAAAAACAATAAAAACAAACAAGAAAACAAGCAGATCCAGGGGTCTTGACACAGCAGGTTCCAGAGAGAGCAGTGCACCATATGGCACCCACCCCAATGCCAAACAGGGGTAGAGAGTGACCAGGGAGTGAAGTGTGACCACCAACTCCATAGCTGGCTTCCTAGGGTAGTCAGCCAACTCACTCATGTCAAGACATGGTTGGATTAAAGAAATGAAGCAGTGCTGTGGCACCTTCATTTCCTGAGTGCAGGCTAAGTATGGCAGCAGAACCAGATGGCCTGAGTTTGAATTCCAGCTCCACTGCATGGCCCAACAGCATGACCCTGGGTCAGTGCCTTCAACACCTGGTGCCTCAGTTTCCACATCTCTAAAATAGGGGTGGTGGTAGGTTTGACTACATTAGATTTGGATCCATGTCCCACACAGTACAAGCAGCATGTAAGGGTTTGGTTCTGTTCTATCTGTGTACCATGCACTTTAATCCTCACATCCACCTAAAGAGGTAGACTCAGGGAAGAAAGTGATTTCAATGAGGCCACATGCCTAGTAAATGCAGAATTGAGATCTGAACCCCAGGTATGCCTGGTTCCAGAGCCCGCAATCTAAGGCTTACTGACAAAGAGAGGGAAAACTCTCTCCCAGAAACCAGGAAATAGAGAAGATGACCAAGAATATCATTCAAGTGCGAGGAAACATGTTAGACTTTGGAATAAGCAAAGGAGATTACTGGATAGCCTTTCAGTGGGATGCTGGAGTCTTCTCTGATTCTGTGAGGGCCCTATGACTTTCATTGCCTTTGAGCTATTTTACAACTCTGAAAATTGTAAATAAGGGATGGCAATACAAAGAATTTTTGTCTAAAGACATGCAAATAAATTCTAGAACCCCCTAAAAATAATTAAAAAGCAAGTTTCAAATCCATACAAAAAGTTACTTCAACATTCCTTTACCCCATACTAATTTGTGGTCTTTCGACTTCTCCTCTGAACCAGTTACAATGTCTTCTCAGTGCCCTTACTCAATCAGTGAGTTAAATAAAATCTCTGACAAGCGTTCAACTTTATGTTTGCATAAGAATCATGATTTTACTCTTTTTTAATCCTCTAACACAGAGAAGAGGACAGGTTCAGATTTGTGCCCCAGGGCCTCCTGGGGAAGGTTCACTCTTTGCCATAAATACAGTATTATAATGGACACCCAAGTAGACTATCTTTGGATTCAACCATAAATGTTTCTACTTTATGAAAGCCTGTATTTTTTTAAATGGCATAAATTTCAGACTACAGCCACATCTCTTTGAAATATTTTCTAGATGTTGCCCTTACAAATTATTTTTTAAATGGTGCTATAATTCCAACCAAAGTTATACACAGTCTGAGAAACACCTACACTGGACATATTATTGACATATCACTGTTTAGGTTGAGGCTTTCCTTTAGAAAACAACTTATATATTGCAGCTAGAGGGTGTTTCCTGAGCTATTATGCTTCTAAACCTCTTAATTAAGAACAAGGAATAAAAAAGTTGGATACGGATATTAGCATTGGAAGTGCCAAGAAGTGCCTAGAAATATGACCAGAGGCTGCCTTAAAATGAATTGAAATTCACTGACCAGAGAATCAGGAATGAGAAGGTGAAGAATTTATTGACCCAGCATGCAGGAGCAGAGGGTGGGCTCAGCCCACTTGGACATTCCAACCCTGACCCTGTCCATCCTGATAGAGACTGCCTGAGCATAAAACAGCAAATGAAATTATTTGGGAACCATGTTATCCTCAGAGGTCTTGGATAGACTTTGAAAAAAGTATATATTTTTCCAATTATTTGTTCCACATAATTTTCCAGAGAATTTCTTGCTTTTGCATGAATTGACATAGCTTGAGGGTGATCCTAAAATTATAGTCAGTTTATGCTCTTCGAGAAGATTCCATTTGAATTATTTCCCTATACCTCAAGTTATTAGACAATATAATGAAAACATTTATTAATGTCTATCAAGACCAAGGGTTCTCACTAGCTACCAGGTCTTCCATCCTTCAGGAGGCTGATTACTTCCTCCCAGGGTGCTGGATGTGGCACCTAGATTATATCTCTATTGTGGTTAGTCTTTTAAAACTTGGCTGGTATCTGTGAATTTGGTGCTTTATGATGAAGAAATAGGTGCCCCTAATGCTGTGCTGAGGAAGGTTCCTGTCTGAGGCTCATCTACGGATGCTGGGACCAGTGCTGCTCCATCCTATGCTGCAGCCTCAAATCCCTCACCACGGAGCAGTCGCATTTGTTGAAATGTCTTTGCTACATATGATTTCAGTGATCCTGCCAGACAAAATGCTGAGCTGAGTAGAAGTGTGATTCAACATAGCCCAAGGGTCTATCACTTCTGGGAGGAAGAGACGGGAACGCTGGGCAACTGTGTCCAGGACACACAAGGGGTGCGTGGAAACTTCCTCTTTGACAAAAATCAACCCCATCAGGGCATCAAAAATTCTTTTCAAATGTTTCCCAGGTGACTAAGTGAACAAAACCACAACCTTGCATGACTTTACAACTCCCCTGAGAAACTGTCACCATGTAGTTGTAATTACAGTGCACTACACTACTTCCCCCCTTATCCTGGGGAAACAATCCACCACCCCTAGTGGATGCCTGAAAACTCAGACAGTACTGAACCCTGTATGTGCAATGCTTTTTTCCTATATATACATACGTGTGGTAAAGATTAATTTATAAATTAGGCACAGTAAGAGATAACAACAATAATAAAATAGAACAATTATAATAATATACTATAATAAGAGTTATGTGAATATGGTCTGTTTTTCCCTCTCTCTTTTAAAATATCTTATACTAATTTAATGTCTTTTACATCTTAACTAAGTACCTACCACACTGTGGCCATATGACTGACAGGATGCTTGGTAAACTACCACATTGTGCAAAGGTTTGTTACTACATCTGACTCCATCTTCAGTGCCCAACAAAACCCCATTTAAGCTCTTGGTTTCTGCTTCTCTCTTTCTACATCCTGAGTCAGGTCTCCCAGGGGCTGGGAGGCAAGCTGGCCTGAATGCCAAGAAGTATAGCCCAGTTTACTTTCTGAACCATAAGATTCCCAGTCTCAGTTCCTGTGAGCCTGGAGACTTCATACAAAGGTTCTGAGGCTGTGTTCGGGATCAGGAGGAATAGGTTGCACCTGGTGCAGAACAAGTTGTCCCGCCACAGGGAGATACAGGTCAGCAGCTCAGAGATGGTAAATGGCGGGGGCGGGGGGGACAAGGTTTGGAGTGAGAACCTGAGATCGGAAGAAGAGACCTGATGAGGGGAAGTCTTTAAAAGGACTTACAGGTGGAGGGTTAGGACTGAAGGAACATTAGAGTCATATAGTCTAATACCTCATTTTGCAAATGAGGAAACAGATCCAGAGAGGGTATTTGCTGTTCTGGTAGGTGGCCCTCCTGGGACTAGAACCCAAGTCTCCTGACTTTTCTTCCAGTGCTTTTCAAACAGGTCTAGTTCCTCTACGCTGCCTCCACCCTATGCCAAGTGACCACACAGAATAGATTTGCCAGGACGGCAACCAATTTAAACAGTCTTTGTTAAGACATTTCGATTTGTCAGAGCACAGGTCCCAGTCTGAGGTTTGGGTAGTACACCACCCTCTCAATTGGCAGATGAGCCAAGCAGTGGGCCCAGGCCTCACTTAACTCTCCTTGAAGATGCTCTTGCAACAAGCTGGGAGAAAGCCCTGCTATCCTCCCTGCTAGGCGACACACATGGAGGTTTATCAGCTGTGTAGTCTGGCCACTGCCAGCAGAGGGGAGGGCAGCCTGCCTTGGTTTCCAGCCAGGGACTGGTAGTAAAAAGCCAGTATGATTGGTTTTACTGTCTAGTAAAATGAAAATACTCACAGATGCTCATTTACTTTATCATTTCAGATTCCTTAGTGCTGAACTCGGCTGGCTCCAGACACGGCACTTGAGTTTAAATCATTGCCAGGGAGGTAGAAGAGCTATGACCTCGGGAAGTTATTCTCATACTTGGTTTCCTCATGTGAAAGTGAAGGGAACCACAGTGCCCACCTGTGGGGTTGTTGAGGGACACAGATTATCATTTGCTTATCCCATAGTAAGTATTCACTATGTATTACCTAGCAGTTGACAGTGATTTTACTTTATTAATGTATCCCCCTTAAGTAAATATTTATTGAACACCTACTATGTATAAGGCCCTGAGCCAGGTGTTTAGGAGACAGAATAATGAATATGATAGTTCTTCATAAATATCACAATTATTATCTTTCATGTTTTATCTATTTTTATCTTTTATCTATTATCTTAATAATAGTAACTCTATAATCTCTGGTTTCTTTTGCTGTCCTTGTTATGTCAGCACCAAATCTGAAGTCCCAGCTTGGCTGCTCTTTGGTCCCTTATGGCCAGCAGATTTCTGTTCTTCTTTTTTGGTTGGTTCTCATATTCTACGGATATTTATAGTTTATTAAGTCACTGTATAAATCTTTGACCTGCCCTGCTCGTCCACAGCTATGGGTTACCACCTTGCTGACAGGAAGCACTGGTCCGAGACTGGAGCACTTTGGGGAAAGGAGGGCTACAGCCCGGGGGGGGAAAAAAAAAATTTACAGGTAAGGAAGTGACTAACACGGCCTGAGGGGAAGGGGAATGAAGCAGAAATAGTATTCAAAACAGGTCTGAGAAAGACAATTGGTACTCTGGGGGAGAAAGAGAAATGTGGGTGAAAATAAAGACCCTGCCCAGGATACCCCCCAATGCAGGCCAAGAAGAAAAAGGAGGGGAGGTGGTGGAGGTGAGCCCTAAAAAGCACAGGTTAGGGGAGAAATGCTCTGTATCCATTTCAGGGGTGGGGGGGTGAGGGGGAAGACAACTAGCAATAGGTTTCCCATCAAGGGATAAAGAAGAGCAGGGAGCAGAAACCACTGCCCTGGAGTGGAGAAACTTAACCAAGCACCTGAAGGGAGAAGTTCCCAGGGTCACTGGTTGCTCAGCTGATCTCAGGTCCCCCTGTGATTGTCAGCCAGCCTCCAGTCCTGATGTTCACACACTTCCTTGAACCAGGATGGATGTAAGGAGCTGGTCAACACATGTGTTAAAATACTGCAGTGCTCAGCACACATGAAAGAGGACTGCAGATGGGCCAGCACACTTGACCTGAATCAGGAAGAAAAGGAAAAAAGAAAACTTGCTGATTGTGGCAATGGAGAAGCAGGCTGATCCAGCTGTTAAGAAAGTGTCTTGGCCAAACAACTCAAAACTTTTCTTTTAAATACTGAGCAGACTCCACAAAAAGTGTACCTCTGTGTGCCAAAAGATATATGCTGGAACAATAAATTGGAAACTACCAAAATGTTTATCAATCACAGAATGGAAAATAAATTGTATTTTCATACAGGAATGAGAATAAACAAACTATAACTACAATCAACATGGATGAATATCATAAATAGAATGTTGAATGAAAGAAGGTAGACACAAAAAAATGCAGACGATATGGTTGCCTTTACATAAGGATCAAAGGCAGGTGGCACTATGGTGTTAGCAGTTAGGGTCGTGGTCACCCTTGGGGTACTGACTGGCAGAGGGAACCAGCTGGTTTCTGGGGGGCCAGCCATGTTGTTTCTTGATCTGCTGCTTACATGCATATACACTTTGTGAAAATTCATTGAGCTGTGCATTTTTCTGCAAGTTTTATATTAAATTTCAATAAAAAGTAAAAACAAGAAAACAAGCAGATTCAGGGGTCTTGACACAGCAGGTTCCAGAGAGAACAGTGCACCATATGGCACCCACCCCAATGCCAAACAGGGGTAGAGAGTGACCAGGGAGTGAAGTGTGACCACCAACTCCATAGCTGGCTTCCTAGGGTAGTCAGCCAACTCACTCATGTCAAGACATGGTTGGATTAAAGAAATGAAGCAGTGCTGTGGCACCTTCATTTCCTGAGTGCAGGCTAAGTATGGCAGCAGAACCAGATGGCCTGAGTTTGAATTCCAGCTCCACTGCATGGCCCAACAGCATGACCCTGGGTCAGTGCCTTCAACACCTGGTGCCTCAGTTTCCACATCTCTAAAATAGGGGTGGTGGTAGGTTTGACTACATTAGATTTGGATCCATGTCCCACACAGTACAAGCAGCATGTAAGGGTTTGGTTCTGTTCTATCTGTGTACCATGCACTTTAATCCTCACATCCACCTAAAGAGGTAGACTCAGGGAAGGAAGTGATTTCAATGAGGCCACATGCCTAGTAAATGCAGAATTGAGATCTGAACCCCAGGTTTGCCTGGTTCCAGAGCCCGCAATCTAAGGCTTACTGACAAAGAGAGGGAAAACTCTCTCCCAGAAACCAGGAAATAGAGAAGATGACCAAGAATATCATTCAAGTGCGAGGAAACATGTTAGACTTTGGAATAAGCAAAGGAGATTACTGGATAGCCTTTCAGTGGGATGCTGGAGTCTTCTCTGATTCTGTGAGGGCCCTATGACTTTCATTGCCTTTGAGCTATTTTACAACTCTGAAAATTGTAAATAAGGGATGGCAATACAAAGAATTTTTGTCTAAAGACATGCAAATAAATTCTAGAACCCCCTAAAAATAATTAAAAAGCAAGTTTCAAATCCATACAAAAAGTTACTTCAACATTCCTTTACCCCATACTAATTTGTGGTCTTTCGACTTCTCCTCTGAACCAGTTACAATGTCTTCTCAGTGCCCTTACTCAATCAGTGAGTTAAATAAAATCTCTGACAAGCGTTCAACTTTATGTTTGCATAAGAATCATGATTTTACTCTTTTTTAATCCTCTAACACAGAGAAGAGGACAGGTTCAGATTTGTGCCCCAGGGCCTCCTGGGGAAGGTTCACTCTTTGCCATAAATACAGTATTATAATGGACACCCAAGTAGACTATCTTTGGATTCAACCATAAATGTTTCTACTTTATGAAAGCCTGTATTTTTTTAAATGGCATAAATTTCAGACTACAGCCACATCTCTTTGAAATATTTTCTAGATGTTGCCCTTACAAATTATTTTTTAAATGGTGCTATAATTCCAACCAAAGTTATACACAGTCTGAGAAACACCTACACTGGACATATTATTGACATATCACTGTTTAGGTTGAGGCTTTCCTTTAGAAAACAACTTATATATTGCAGCTAGAGGGTGTTTCCTGAGCTATTATGCTTCTAAACCTCTTAATTAAGAACAAGGAATAAAAAAGTTGGATACGGATATTAGCATTGGAAGTGCCAAGAAGTGCCTAGAAATATGACCAGAGGCTGCCTTAAAATGAATTGAAATTCACTGACCAGAGAATCAGGAATGAGAAGGTGAAGAATTTATTGACCCAGCATGCAGGAGCAGAGGGTGGGCTCAGCCCACTTGGACATTCCAACCCTGACCCTGTCCATCCTGATAGAGACTGCCTGAGCATAAAACAGCAAATGAAATTATTTGGGAACCATGTTATCCTCAGAGGTCTTGGATAGACTTTGAAAAAAGTATATATTTTTCCAATTATTTGTTCCACATAATTTTCCAGAGAATTTCTTGCTTTTGCATGAATTGACATAGCTTGAGGGTGATCCTAAAATTATAGTCAGTTTATGCTCTTCGAGAAGATTCCATTTGAATTATTTCCCTATACCTCAAGTTATTAGACAATATAATGAAAACATTTATTAATGTCTATCAAGACCAAGGGTTCTCACTAGCTACCAGGTCTTCCATCCTTCAGGAGGCTGATTACTTCCTCCCAGGGTGCTGGATGTGGCACCTAGATTATATCTCTATTGTGGTTAGTCTTTTAAAACTTGGCTGGTATCTGTGAATTTGGTGCTTTATGATGAAGAAATAGGTGCCCCTAATGCTGTGCTGAGGAAGGTTCCTGTCTGAGGCTCATCTACGGATGCTGGGACCAGTGCTGCTCCATCCTATGCTGCAGCCTCAAATCCCTCACCACGGAGCAGTCGCATTTGTTGAAATGTCTTTGCTACATATGATTTCAGTGATCCTGCCAGACAAAATGCTGAGCTGAGTAGAAGTGTGATTCAACATAGCCCAAGGGTCTATCACTTCTGGGAGGAAGAGACGGGAACGCTGGGCAACTGTGTCCAGGACACACAAGGGGTGCGTGGAAACTTCCTCTTTGACAAAAATCAACCCCATCAGGGCATCAAAAATTCTTTTCAAATGTTTCCCAGGTGACTAAGTGAACAAAACCACAACCTTGCATGACTTTACAACTCCCCTGAGAAACTGTCACCATGTAGTTGTAATTACAGTGCACTACACTACTTCCCCCCTTATCCTGGGGAAACAATCCACCACCCCTAGTGGATGCCTGAAAACTCAGACAGTACTGAACCCTGTATGTGCAATGCTTTTTTCCTATATATACATACGTGTGGTAAAGATTAATTTATAAATTAGGCACAGTAAGAGATAACAACAATAATAAAATAGAACAATTATAATAATATACTATAATAAGAGTTATGTGAATATGGTCTGTTTTTCCCTCTCTCTTTTAAAATATCTTATACTAATTTAATGTCTTTTACATCTTAACTAAGTACCTACCACACTGTGGCCATATGACTGACAGGATGCTTGGTAAACTACCACATTGTGCAAAGGTTTGTTACTACATCTGACTCCATCTTCAGTGCCCAACAAAACCCCATTTAAGCTCTTGGTTTCTGCTTCTCTCTTTCTACATCCTGAGTCAGGTCTCCCAGGGGCTGGGAGGCAAGCTGGCCTGAATGCCAAGAAGTATAGCCCAGTTTACTTTCTGAACCATAAGATTCCCAGTCTCAGTTCCTGTGAGCCTGGAGACTTCATACAAAGGTTCTGAGGCTGTGTTCGGGATCAGGAGGAATAGGTTGCACCTGGTGCAGAACAAGTTGTCCCGCCACAGGGAGATACAGGTCAGCAGCTCAGAGATGGTAAATGGCGGGGGCGGGGGGGACAAGGTTTGGAGTGAGAACCTGAGATCGGAAGAAGAGACCTGATGAGGGGAAGTCTTTAAAAGGACTTACAGGTGGAGGGTTAGGACTGAAGGAACATTAGAGTCATATAGTCTAATACCTCATTTTGCAAATGAGGAAACAGATCCAGAGAGGGTATTTGCTGTTCTGGTAGGTGGCCCTCCTGGGACTAGAACCCAAGTCTCCTGACTTTTCTTCCAGTGCTTTTCAAACAGGTCTAGTTCCTCTACGCTGCCTCCACCCTATGCCAAGTGACCACACAGAATAGATTTGCCAGGACGGCAACCAATTTAAACAGTCTTTGTTAAGACATTTCGATTTGTCAGAGCACAGGTCCCAGTCTGAGGTTTGGGTAGTACACCACCCTCTCAATTGGCAGATGAGCCAAGCAGTGGGCCCAGGCCTCACTTAACTCTCCTTGAAGATGCTCTTGCAACAAGCTGGGAGAAAGCCCTGCTATCCTCCCTGCTAGGCGACACACATGGAGGTTTATCAGCTGTGTAGTCTGGCCACTGCCAGCAGAGGGGAGGGCAGCCTGCCTTGGTTTCCAGCCAGGGACTGGTAGTAAAAAGCCAGTATGATTGGTTTTACTGTCTAGTAAAATGAAAATACTCACAGATGCTCATTTACTTTATCATTTCAGATTCCTTAGTGCTGAACTCGGCTGGCTCCAGACACGGCACTTGAGTTTAAATCATTGCCAGGGAGGTAGAAGAGCTATGACCTCGGGAAGTTATTCTCATACTTGGTTTCCTCATGTGAAAGTGAAGGGAACCACAGTGCCCACCTGTGGGGTTGTTGAGGGACACAGATTATCATTTGCTTATCCCATAGTAAGTATTCACTATGTATTACCTAGCAGTTGACAGTGATTTTACTTTATTAATGTATCCCCCTTAAGTAAATATTTATTGAACACCTACTATGTATAAGGCCCTGAGCCAGGTGTTTAGGAGACAGAATAATGAATATGATAGTTCTTCATAAATATCACAATTATTATCTTTCATGTTTTATCTATTTTTATCTTTTATCTATTATCTTAATAATAGTAACTCTATAATCTCTGGTTTCTTTTGCTGTCCTTGTTATGTCAGCACCAAATCTGAAGTCCCAGCTTGGCTGCTCTTTGGTCCCTTATGGCCAGCAGATTTCTGTTCTTCTTTTTTGGTTGGTTCTCATATTCTACGGATATTTATAGTTTATTAAGTCACTGTATAAATCTTTGACCTGCCCTGCTCGTCCACAGCTATGGGTTACCACCTTGCTGACAGGAAGCACTGGTCCGAGACTGGAGCACTTTGGGGAAAGGAGGGCTACAGCCCGGGGGGGGAAAAAAAAAATTTACAGGTAAGGAAGTGACTAACACGGCCTGAGGGGAAGGGGAATGAAGCAGAAATAGTATTCAAAACAGGTCTGAGAAAGACAATTGGTACTCTGGGGGAGAAAGAGAAATGTGGGTGAAAATAAAGACCCTGCCCAGGATACCCCCCAATGCAGGCCAAGAAGAAAAAGGAGGGGAGGTGGTGGAGGTGAGCCCTAAAAAGCACAGGTTAGGGGAGAAATGCTCTGTATCCATTTCAGGGGTGGGGGGGTGAGGGGGAAGACAACTAGCAATAGGTTTCCCATCAAGGGATAAAGAAGAGCAGGGAGCAGAAACCACTGCCCTGGAGTGGAGAAACTTAACCAAGCACCTGAAGGGAGAAGTTCCCAGGGTCACTGGTTGCTCAGCTGATCTCAGGTCCCCCTGTGATTGTCAGCCAGCCTCCAGTCCTGATGTTCACACACTTCCTTGAACCAGGATGGATGTAAGGAGCTGGTCAACACATGTGTTAAAATACTGCAGTGCTCAGCACACATGAAAGAGGACTGCAGATGGGCCAGCACACTTGACCTGAATCAGGAAGAAAAGGAAAAAAGAAAACTTGCTGATTGTGGCAATGGAGAAGCAGGCTGATCCAGCTGTTAAGAAAGTGTCTTGGCCAAACAACTCAAAACTTTTCTTTTAAATACTGAGCAGACTCCACAAAAAGTGTACCTCTGTGTGCCAAAAGATATATGCTGGAACAATAAATTGGAAACTACCAAAATGTTTATCAATCACAGAATGGAAAATAAATTGTATTTTCATACAGGAATGAGAATAAACAAACTATAACTACAATCAACATGGATGAATATCATAAATAGAATGTTGAATGAAAGAAGGTAGACACAAAAAAATGCAGACGATATGGTTGCCTTTACATAAGGATCAAAGGCAGGTGGCACTATGGTGTTAGCAGTTAGGGTCGTGGTCACCCTTGGGGTACTGACTGGCAGAGGGAACCAGCTGGTTTCTGGGGGGCCAGCCATGTTGTTTCTTGATCTGCTGCTTACATGCATATACACTTTGTGAAAATTCATTGAGCTGTGCATTTTTCTGCAAGTTTTATATTAAATTTCAATAAAAAGTAAAAACAAGAAAACAAGCAGATTCAGGGGTCTTGACACAGCAGGTTCCAGAGAGAACAGTGCACCATATGGCACCCACCCCAATGCCAAACAGGGGTAGAGAGTGACCAGGGAGTGAAGTGTGACCACCAACTCCATAGCTGGCTTCCTAGGGTAGTCAGCCAACTCACTCATGTCAAGACATGGTTGGATTAAAGAAATGAAGCAGTGCTGTGGCACCTTCATTTCCTGAGTGCAGGCTAAGTATGGCAGCAGAACCAGATGGCCTGAGTTTGAATTCCAGCTCCACTGCATGGCCCAACAGCATGACCCTGGGTCAGTGCCTTCAACACCTGGTGCCTCAGTTTCCACATCTCTAAAATAGGGGTGGTGGTAGGTTTGACTACATTAGATTTGGATCCATGTCCCACACAGTACAAGCAGCATGTAAGGGTTTGGTTCTGTTCTATCTGTGTACCAGGCACTTTAATCCTCACAACCACCTAAAGAGGTAGCCTCGGAGGAAGTGATTTCAATGAGGCCACATGCCTAGTAAATGCAGAATTGAGATCTGAACCCCAGGTTTGCCTGGTTCCAGAGCCCGCAATCTAAGGCTTACTGACAAAGAGAGGGAAAACTCTCTCCCAGAAACCAGGAAATAGAGAAGATGACCAAGAATATCATTCAAGTGCGAGGAAACATGTTAGACTTTGGAATAAGCAAAGGAGATTACTGGATAGCCTTTCAGTGGGATGCTGGAGTCTTCTCTGATTCTGTGAGGGCCCTATGACTTTCATTGCCTTTGAGCTATTTTACAACTCTGAAAATTGTAAATAAGGGATGGCAATACAAAGAATTCTTGTCTAAAGACATGCAAATAAATTCTGAAACCCCCTAAAAATAATTTAAAAGCCAGTGTCAAATCCATACACAAAGTTACTTCAACATTCCTTTACCCCATACAAACTTGTGGTCTTTTGACTTCTCCTTTGAAACAGTTACAACATCTTACCAGCGCCCTCATTCAATTAGTGAGTTAAATAAAATCTTTGACAAGTGTTCACTTTATGTTTGCATGAGAATGATTTTACTTTTTTTTTAATCCCCTAACACATGGGAAGAAGACATGTTCAGATCTGTGGCCCTGGGGTTTCCTGAGGAAGGTCTAGTCTTTGCTCTACTGAAATCTGCTGGCAGGAGCCCAGGTGGCCCTCATGGTGCAGGCATGAGGCCAGAGCCTCAGGTTTGGCCTGTACTCTGCTTCCTGCCCAGGATTAGCAAGGACAGCAAAGGCTGGTTGGACCTTGGAAGGAACTCTGGCCAACCAGAAAGCAATTAATGAGTAGGGAGGGATTCTAGCAAAGCCAGGGCTGTGGGCACCCTCTCAGTCTGCATAGTGGCCCAGGGGCCTGCAAAAAGGAAAAAAAAAAAATTCTAAGCCAGAGATATTAACACTAGATCTTGAAGGATTGGGGTTTAATTCCTTTCTCTGACCATTTCTCTTGATGAGTTATAATTCCCCAAGTTTCATTTCTTCCTCTTTAAAATGTGGATAATACCAAAGTACCTAACTTTCTAGTGGGGAGAAGGATGTGAAAATTTAGTAAGGTGATATATGTTGAACTCTTAGCACCATCTCTGCCCTTAGCATGTGATAAATGGCAGCTATTTTATTGTTATCATCAGTGGGAGACCCTGCAGCTCCTGATGGAGGATGCAGTGAGGAAATGCTTGTGACTCTTGGGTTTTTTGATCAATGGAGCACTATTTATTACTGTTGTTTCCCCTTGACATAAGAGAGGATTGTAACCTTCACTAGGTGAAATATAACCCAGTCTAAAAGCAGGTCAAGTTTTTGTTTTATCAAAGCAAAAGTAAATATTTTACAATTCTTAACCACATGAACAAAGGTGAATTAAGGTATTCTTTTAAGAGGAAAGAGTAGCTCAGGATGGGGATAATAATGGCTGGCATTTGCTTTCTGCCCAACATAATCCCTAGGGCTTAGCATTTTCTCCCTTCAAGACAACCTCATGAGGTGGGAACAGTTATCTGCCCTTTCTGTTGAAAAGTGAAGTAAAGCTGGTATTTAAACCTGCACTAAGACACTCACCCCCACCGTACATAGATCACCCTGGGAGGGCCTGATCTTAGACCTAGGCTGCGAGGATGTGCATCTAGAATGGTGGGTCTGAGGTTCCAGCAGGACCTCCAGGTGGTACTGTCCAGCCAGAAGTTGAAAATGTAGGACTGATGCTAAGGAGAGGTCAGATGATTTATCCATTCAACAAGTATTTACTGTGGGTCTGTTATGTCAGGTGCTGTTTCAGGCTGACTAAAACAGGCAAAAATCACTATTCTCATACAGCTAAAATTCCAGTGGGGGCAATTAGATACTAGACATAAGTGAAATACATAGTAATGTTAGATACGCATAAGTTTTATAGGGTAAATCAAAGAAGATAAAAAGGATTTGGAGAATTAGGGATGGGGAGTGGGGGTGGTGATGCAAATATACTTAGTGTGGTCAGAGAAGTCCTCAGTCAGAGGGCATTTGTGTAAAACCTGAAGTTAGGTGAGGTAGTAAGCCATGCAGCTATCTGGGGGAAGAACATTCTAGATGAAGGGAAAAGCAGTGCAAAGGTCCTGTGGTAAGAGGGTACTTTGCATATTTGAGGAAAAACAAGAGGCCATGTGGCTGTACCAGAGTGCACAGAGGACAAGCATGTCAAAGACGAAGCTGGAGAGTGATAGGAGGTGTAGATTAAATAGAGCCTTTTATACTCAGGGAGATGGGGAAGGTTCTGAGCAGACCAGTTACATGGCCTGACATATTTGAAAAGAACCACTTCATGGATGATGAATTGTAGTGGGGCAGAGGAGAAGCAGGGAGCCAACTGTAGTAGTTCAGATAAGAAACGATTGGAACAGACTGGTCACTGGACATGGTGAGAGGTGGTCAGATTCTGGAAACATTTTGAGCGTAAAGCCAGAGAGACCTGGGAGTCTTCAGAAACCTTTGAGACCATCCTTTATGGATCTTCTAATGAGGCCCAATCCCACAAACCTTTCTTGGAAAGCCCTCTCTTGGTGTCTCCAAGATAATAGATCCTATCACCCTTGGAAAGAAAGCTTCCTGGCCTTTGCCAAGTGCCAGGGCACTGTGCCAGCCTTTCCTCTCCCCTGTGGATTCCGGGCCCCTCTTTAAGATATGGAGGGCATCATATAATAAGCAGTGCAAGCTCCTCTCGTTCCCCTCAGATTTCCCTCACGATTGACGCAAACACCACCAGGAACGATGTTCCAGTTCTTATTACTGCATTGAAAACCACCCCAAAACTTAGTGACATAAAACAATATTATGCTCTTGGATTCTGTGGGTCAATAACTCAGACAAGGGAACATGGGGATGGCTTGTCTCTGCCCCACCGTGTCTAGAGCATTGGCTGGGAACTCAACAAGGGGGACTGGAATCATCTGGAGGTGTCCTTACTCACATTCTGGCTGTTGGTGCCAGTTGATGGCTGGGTGTTGGCCAGAACATCTCCACAGGGCCTCTCCCTGTGGTGTGTCTCTATGGCATGGTTTGGGCTTCCACATCTTGGCGGCAGGTTACAATGGCGTGTATGTTTGTACATAAGACCTAGACCTACAGCAGCCAACTTATAAGGAAGGGAGATACCCCAAAACAAGATCAGCACACTGAAGATGGCACAGCAGGGAGATGTAAAGAACCGGAACCACTGAATTTAGCCTGGAGCACTCTACCTCAAACTCCCTATTCAGTGAAATAAAATAAGTTTTCTGTTTGTTTGAACCAGTTTGAACTGGGGTTTTCTGTTACTGCTGCTGAAGGCAGTGTAACTGATACCGGTCCTTTAATCTCCCACTTCTCTGGTGGGCTACATACTCCTGGGGAGGAAGCAAGGGCTAAAGTCACCACCAATGACAACTGAGGTCCTGCCATCAGCAAACAGCTGCTTCTCACAGAGCAGCTGGGGCCCAGGGCCCTGTGGCCATTTCTGCTGTGAGCCTTCGAACCGGAAGGCTTAACACCTTCATCGAGAAAGGTAAGGAATCAGTTCTTTGCAATTATCAAGAAGGTATACCCAGTGGGGAAAAGGAGAGTAGTTCTGATGTGGGGTAACTTGATGGAGGTAAACAAAAAATACCATGAAGGGTTTTCTCCCCTTCACAGCATTTTTTGTTTACCACCATCAAATTACCCCATACCCTTAAGATGTGGCTCTATCACTCTGACTCTGAGGGAGTCACTTGCCTTAAGCCATGTGTGGGATGAGAGCAGACACTGCCAGCACCCCAGACACATCCCTCAGATCTGTCAGTTCTTTCCAGCCAACCTCACACTGCCAGTCTCTGTACTCCTGTCCCTGAGCCTTTTTTCCAGAACTGTGGAAAGGCCCTCAGCTCACATGCAAGAAGTCCCAGAATTGCTGGGAATTAACACACTCAGGAAGCAGCCCTCAACCCATGCTCCTTGAATTTGGTACATCAATGCCCCAGCTCTCTCACCCTTGGTGGAAGCATTCTGAGGGATGTGTCTGACACTCTTTTCCAGAGCTCCCCCCAGGACTGAACTCTGTTTGCCTGCTGTGATAGCTGTGGTATTAATGAGCCCTTCCTTGACTGCTTTCCTTCCCTGTATCACTTTCCTACTGGGGTTTTGACCCCTCCCAAATCAATTACCTGTGCTCAAATCTTTGCCTCAGCATCTGCTTTTGGGGGAGCCCGAATTAAGGCAGTGATCATGGGGCAGTGGTTGGGGAATGTAGGAAAGGTGGTGAACAGGGAAGTTCCTGAGGGATGAAATGACAATCTAGCTACAGTCTTCTCTGTATTGGGAAGTGCTAGAGGCATGAAACCAAGGCTTTTGGGAATTGCCCAACTGGGAGATAAGCCTCCAAAGTTTTCAAGGCCCACAGTTGAGCATGAGTGTCCAGTTGGTGAGGCCTTCAGTACAAATGGGTGTCAGGACACTATTCACGTGCTCTGACTGGATCCCAAACCCAGAAGCACCTTTGGGTTGTGTTTCACTCTGACGATCGACTCATCCACTCAGTCCCCATCTTCCTGCAGCTGAGGGAACCTCTCAGCAGTGATCAGCATTGAGAATGGATCTTCTTTTGTTCTTATCCATTCAATGTGTTTATTTTCAAGAATGCATTTATGGAAAGCATTTAAACAGCACCATTTAGAAGAAAACAAAAGTCACCAGATGGAAAAATAGAATAAAAGACATGCACACACACAAAATTCCCCAAGCAATATAGTCAGGGCAGTGGGAGTTATTGTGGTCCTGCTGTTGTGAATAATGCAGCTGTGTTGGAAAAGCTGCCTGCTCTTGACAGCCTAGAATTTTCAAAAGAGAACTGAACACAGGTCAACAGAATTCCATGCTGTAATTTATATCTTGAGAAAGTTTGACAAACCTTCCTTCTTCTTCCCTCTAGTAAAGACAGAAGAACAGTTGCCAGGACTACCATATATATTGAATTATAAAATACGGGCAACTTTTTCTTGGAGTAATGCCTTCTGGTTGGCCCATATCTTATTTTGACAGGCTTTGTTCTCAAATGCCTAAGCACCATCCTTAGCCACAGTCTGGCTTCAAAGCCAGATGGATAGGAAAGCAAGAGAGATGGTAGCTGCTTCTGAGGCTGAGACAGACATCCCCTCCCATCCCTTCAAGAAATCATGAGAACCAAACTGCTTTCCCTCTCTTTCCCACACCACCATATACAACAGAATTTTGCTTCCAGGAGGAGTTGAAAAACTTTAGCAATATGCCAAGGGTGGCAGAATGACCAACTTTCATTCACAAGTAGGCCCTAGTCATTGCTTCTTCCCTGCCTTTCTTTCTCCCAGTGGCCAACACAGGGAGGAGAAAGATGGCAATGAGAAAAGGTGCTCCAGTCAGGATGGTGCTCTGGGTGCTATGAGGAGGAATCTAAACATTCCCTGATCTTAACTGGGCTCACGGCTCCCACACACAGCCATGCTGGATATAAAGTGTCTAGGGCATTCCCCCATCTGCCCAGAAGAGGGAATCTGGTCACAGACAGCAGCAGCGGAAATTATGTAGCATCATGGCCCCGGCAGTGGGAGGGGAATACTGGCCACATAGTCAGTCACTCTCTGCCCTGCCATTTATCAACTGTGTGACACTCAATAGTTTGTTTAACCTCTCTGTGCCTCATCTCTCCATCTGAAAATAGTAGCTCGTACCTCATATACTTAACATGAGGATTAAAAGAATATAAAATGTTAGTGCCTAACGCATCATAAGCTCTCTATAAATGGCAACTCCTATTACTACTGTGGAAATATGGCTGTGGCTTCTAACACTGTGAGGAAGTATGGGCTAATAACAGCTGTTTCCACAATTGTCATTTTTAGGGCTGTTAACATGGTTGTAACTGTGGATCTGAGAGCAATAATGACTATGAGAGAACCCAACTGGGATTTCACATTAAGGAATCAGTCACATTAAGGAAAGAATGGCATATTGGGCACCGGGTGGATAGTTAGGACAGCCAGAGAACATGTAGAAAGTTACCAGAAGGTCCAGCTGCCATCAAGAGGGCTTCCCAGGGGGAGAGCTCATTTGGCCTGACAAGGACACAGGAGCCAGAGGAAAAGGCAGGCTCTGACAGACAGAACTCTGTGAGCCCTGGAGCAAAACCCACATACGCAGGCTTCATTAACCGCAAAGTCATGAGAAAGAGATTTTATAGAGGCTGAGGCTCTCTGAGGAAAAAAGCGGTTAAAGACCACAGGCAAAGCCATCTCTGTTTCATAGGAGTGTCCTTGCCAGGCCAGGCCTCCCTGAGCTCAGCCATGATGGAGGATACAATGCACCCTGGGAACTGGTCCCAAGCCCACCTCCGTAACTCATGTTTCTAAAGCATTAATCTGAATCTCGTTCAATAATATCAAGCACTTTCCTTTCCACCCTTTCAGATACACAGGATAGTGATGCATGGCTGGGAAATGCCAAAAGTGCCTTAGTGAGAAAACTCCAGAAACGAAGAGGATGGATTCTTTGAGGAAAGGGGTAAAATAAACAGAGATTTTGGTGGGGCTAAAAATGATGTATGAAGAGGTGCATAGCAGAATACCCTGGTGTGATACTGTAATTTATAATAAAGTGGCACAGAGTTCCAAAAACCCGTGGAATTTCCTAAGTGATAAGAGCGATAAAGGTGTAATGATATTTATAACAAACCCTTTTCAACCACACCTGAGTTTATGTTTATGAGGTGCCTTTTGGAAAGCACCTAAGGATGGGGGCTGGTTGCCTGGAGAATCAGCCATGTGATAAGAGGATTAGAACTTTCAGTCCCACCCCTGACCTTCAGGGAGGGACGAGGGGCTGTAGATGAGTTCAGTTGCCAATGGCCATTGATTTATTTAATCAATCAGGCCTATGTAATGAAGCGTCCACAAAATCCCAAAAGGACCTGGTTCTGAGAGCCTCCAGGTTAGTGAACCTGGGGAGATTTGGGGAGAGTGGCGAGCTCAGACAGCATGGAAGCTCTGTGCCCTTTCCTCATACATTGCCCGATGCATCTCTTCCATTTGGCTGTTCCCGAATTATACCCTTTTATCATAAACTGGTAATCTAATAAGTAAAATGTTTCCCTGATTTTTATGAGCCTCTCTAGCAAATCAATCAAACCTTAGGTGGGGTCATGGGAACCTCAGATCTACTGCCTATTAGTCAGAATCACAAGTGACAACCTAGACTCATGATTGGCATCTGAAACTGGTGGGGGCAGTCTTGTGGAACTGAGCCCTTAAACTGTGGGATCTGATGTTATCTCCAGGTAGATAGTGTCAGAATTGAGTTAAAGTGTAAGACACCCAGCTGGTGTCAGAGAATTGCTTAGTGCAAGGGGAAAAATCCCCACACATTGGAATTGGTGTCACAATCCTACCTAAGGAAATTTTTCATAACACAGCAAATGGCAGTGAGCTCCAAAGAGCATCAGACTAGGGTGAGGTGGGAGGGGGTCCTGAAAAAAATTTGAAAAATATCCTTCAGCAGAGAATATTCTGATATACACCCCTCAGGAGCTAGAAAGCAATGAGACAGGGGCCTGGTCTACTAGAGAGAACTCCAGGAGGTGGGAAAGGGGTCACTGTGAATGCCTTGAGGCCTAGAATCACTTCTAATTAGATATAATTCATTTATTTTAGTTAAATAAAAGACATTAATTTTGTATTCATTTATTTCAGAAATACAACTTCATTTCTCTCCCATCCTAACACCTTTTCTTCCACATCCCATGCACACAACACACACAGCAAATTCCACATCTTAGTAAATAAAGCAGTGCTTGGCTCTTGCCCAGAAGCCACTGCCCAACAAGAGCAAGGCTGCCTCCCAAATCCATCAATCACATCATCATGACTGTGTCATCATGGTCAGCGTTCAGTCCATTTCATGAGTCTCTGCCTTTTTCTGTAAGCCTATGGCACAATCAGGTCTGACCAGCAGATTTCCCTTAATGAAAGCACAAGAGAAAATCTTTAGCAACAGCTCAGGATAAATGTTATATCCTAAGAAAATAGACTATTGTAAAATCTACTTAATACATTTACTCCACTCCAGCCAAGGAAACCAGACCCTTTACAAACTGCTTGTTAGTGCCTCCCTGTTACTGCCATGGACCCCACTTGAAATGACCAATGTCCTTGGACTTGCTGTCATGGAAAGAGCAGTTGTTCTGGAGGAGGAAAGGACCAGCTTCAAGCCCTGCCTCATGCTCACGCAGCTGTGGGTTTCTCTCCTTATTTTGAGAATAAAGATAATGGTACCCACATCATGGGGATGTCATGAGGATTAAGTGAGGTAACTTCTGGACCCCAGGTTCTACAGTTTAGCTGCCAAGCCAACCTCCCTGCCAAATGACAACCAAACCAAAGTCAGCCTAATGAACTTAAGGAGCTGAATAAGTGTGCTGGACTACAAATCTGTAGAAGGGACCCTAAGGGTGGGGAGGGAGGGCAACAGGAGAGGACCCATGAGGTCATAAACCCTAGGCAAGGGGTGGGAGTAGTACGACAGCAGAATGGAAGCTTTCCTCACTTCCAATCTAACTTTCTTCCTATTAGACTGATTTTGTGGTGGGTGGCAATGTGCCCAAATAAAAAAACTGTTTCCCAGCCTACCCTGCAGATAAGGATGGCCACATAACTAAACTCTGGCCAATGGTATATAGACATAAGTTACGGAATGAGACATTTGGGAAAACTCCTTGAAAGAGCAGCTGACTCAACTGGGAAATGCCCTTTGGCATTTCCACCTTCCTTCTCACTAACTGGAACTCAGACATGATGACAGGAGCTTCAGAGACCCTCTTGGGACCATGCGGCAAACCTGAGAATGAGAGTACAGAAAGATAAAAGATGTCTGGGATGATGATGTCCACCTACAGACTTACTTTATGTGGGAGAAAAATAAAACCCTATCACTTGTTATTTCAGGCCTCTGTTACTATGACAGTGTGGTAGCCAGCTTCCAAGTTGGCTCCCAATGATCCTCACCTCCCGGTATTAGTGTTTTTGTCTAGTCCTTTCCCACACTGGATAGAGCTGACCTGTGTAACCAACAGGATATTGAGGAAACGATGGTGTGTGACCTCTGAGGCTAGGTCCTAAAAGACATGGTGGATTCTGCCTTACTTTCTCCTAGATCATTCACTCTTTGGGAAGTCAACAGCTATGTGTTGAGGGCATTCAAACAGCCCTATGGAGAAGTCCATGTGGCAAAGAACTGAGACCCCCCCCACCAACAGCCAGCATCAACTTGCAGCCATGTGAATGAACTCTTAGAAGCAGATTCTCTACCTCAACAAGTCTTTAGAAGCCTGAAGCCCCAGTTGACATCCTGACTGCAATCACCATGGAGATCTCAAGCCAGAACCACCACATAAGCTGCTCCTGAATTTCTGACCCACATAACTATGAGATAACAAATGTTTGCTATTGTTTTAAGATACTAAATTTGTTACACAGCAATAGATAACTAGTACATAGATATACTCAATTCCTAACTGATACAGAACCTAAGGAGTCAATTTGACATAACCACATCTGATACCTGGATGATCTATGTTCTCCAACCTGCTAAACTCCCATCCTCAAAGGCACAGCTTCCTTTCTCTCTTGCCACCTCCTCCTGAACACTTGTGAAACACTCAGCACCCTCCTATGTATTAGACATTGATTGATTGATAGCTGTCATTAAAGAAGCAAGTCTACTTCTTTCAACTTCAGGATAATGTCTGCCAGTTCTTTCTCCTCCCATCTTGCCCAGGTTCAGGAGTTCTCACTTCCATACCACCTCACTCCTGGGTATCTACAGCCCCAGCACCTATTATATGATGGGCCTACTAGTATTCTGGGCCATGGAAAGTGGGGCATCCATGTGAATTGGTGGAGAGCTGAGACAAGTTTGGGGGAACAGAGAGGAATCCCTCAGCCAACTGCCACTGATGGGCCCTCTTCACTGGCCTGACTCAGTAGGCAACTAGACTTGCTCATGAAAACTGGCTCCCTCAGGACTCCGGGAACAGAGAAACTGAGCTGTAAAAGATAAACTCCTCAGGTCTCTTCCTGGCATTTCTACTCCAGCTGTTCTCCCCAAAGCCATTAAGAAGTTATATCCAATCTGAAGGGTTGGAAATGTGCTCACACAATGCTTGAAAACTCTTCTTAAGCTAAGAACTTTGAAAGTGAGACCAGGAATGTGCTGCTGCTTCTATTCTGATTCTACAAGGGACACTATTCCTTCAAAGAAGAAACTAACTTTTCTAATTGCCATTTGAGCAGGGAAAGAAAGATCTTAAAATGGAAGTGAAAAAAAAACGCAATGAGTTCAAGATAGGGTGAGGGAGAACATCAAGTAAGATTCTGAACATAAACTGTATGTCAGGATTCTCCAGAGAAACAGAATAGGATGAAATTTATTATAAGGAATTGGTTCACACAGTTATGGAGGCTGAGAAGTTCCATGATCTGTCATCTGCAACCTGGAGACCCAGGAAATTCCACTCTGAGTTTAAAGGCCTAAGAACCAGGAGCACGGATGTTCTAAGTCTTAGTTCAAGGGCAGGAGAAGACTGACATCTTAGCTCAGCAGTCAGTCAGAAAGAGAAAATTCAACCTTTCTCCATCTTTTTGTCCTATAAGGGCCCTGAACAGGTTGGATGATGACCATCCACTTTGGGGAGGGCAAACTGCTTTACCCAGTCCACCAAATTCAAATGCTAATCTCTTCCTGAAACACCCTCACAGACACACCCAGAAACAATGTTTAAAAAGATATCTGGGCATCCCGTGACACAGTAAAGTGGATGCATAAAATTAACCATCATAAAAAAATTAACCATAAAAAAAGCTTATTTATGGACTACATGCCACTCTCTGCCTCACACCCAATGCTCTGGGAACAAGGACCTCTATACACATACTATGCTGTTTTCTCCCTTTTTCCGTGCTTCTCTTCCCACAATGGTCTTTTCTCAACTTCATCTCTGGCTAAGTCCTACTCACACTTTAAGGCTCAACCTAAGCAACTATTTGGAGTGTGTTAGGAGCAACTCTGGATGCTTCCATAATACCCATGCTATTACCCACTGTACACAGCCCCCATGACACTCTGTGTACCCATCAACAGTCTTACAAAAGTGACTCCATATATCTCTATCTCCCCCAACACTCTGAGCGCTTCTTAGGACAGGAGCTTTGTCTAAATCACTTCAGTATTCCCAGCCCTTATCTAGATTCTAGAACAATGTCAAGCAAACAGTGATGTTCAATAAATGTGCACTGGTTGAAAAAATGATTGAATAAGTGAGTGAATGTGTAATATGCACTGCACAGTGGAACACTACCTATGCACTCTTAGATCAATGTCCATTTTATTTTCTTAAGCTAGAAACATTGTCCTCAAGCAATATTGGGGGGGGGGGCGGGTGCTCCCTAACCCTGTGATTGTGATATCCTACTCTTAAAGCTGGTCTTTAAAACACCACACTTAGGGGCTTCCCTCGTGGCCCAGTGGTTAAGAATCCGCCTGCCAAAGCAGGGGACACGGGTTCAAGCCCTGGTCTGGGAAGATCCCACATGCCGCAGAGCAACTAAGTCCGTGTACCACAACTACTGAGCCTGCACTCTAGAGCCTGTGAGCCACAACTACTGGGCCCACGTGCCTACAGCCCGTGCTCCACAACAAGAGAAGCCACTGCAATGAGAAGCCCGCGCACCACAATGGAGAGTAGCCCCCACTCGCCACAACTAGAGAAAGTCCGCGCACAGCAACGAAGACCCAATGCAACCCAAAATAAATGAATTAAATAAATAAATTTATAAAAAAACAAAACAAAACAAAAAAACACCACCACACTTAGGAGCAAGAATTCCATTTCACTTCATTTATCTAACTCAAATAAATCTAAGTTCAATAACTCTCCACAGTGGTGAGAAATTCAATCTCAGTCACATTTGGGGGTGGCAAAGTAGAATTTTCAAAATGCCAAAACATGTAATTTTCATATAAATATAAGGAGCATGCATCAAAAAATTTTCCATAATTTATTAATGAGGAAAGGCAGGATGAAAAAGCTGGTTCAAGGAAGGACGCAAGAAAATGAGATAGAGAGTCAGTGATAAAGGAAACAGGGGAATAAGATTGCTAAATTAGATGCAAAATTTGTTAGCACCCTACACAGCAACGAAACCATCACTCTTGAGGTTATCTTCTCTACCAAACAGAAGCATTTGCAACTCAGCCAGGCAAAAACCATTCATCTTCTGTCAGTTTCCTATGAGCAGACATCTAATTTTATACAGTCTGGGCAGTAACGACCATAAAGAGTAAGCTCAACAGTTATCTTCCCGTACAGAAAGCAAGCGAACCCTATTCTGAACATAATGCTACCAATATAGAGGTTAAAATGAGAGGGAGTTACAGTGAAGTTCGGGGATCTATATATTTAAAACAAATGCAGAAATGAGCCTAAATTGGATTTAGACACAATATGTACATGCAGCAAGGGAGCAGTCCCAGCAATGTGACCAGGCAACATGAATAAAGACAATAGAGATTGTATCAGGGATGCCAGTGCCAACGTGTATGCAAAAAAAGAGAAGCAACAAAAGACCCAGTGTTTTCAGATAGTGATCTGAAACAGACTAACCAATTATATTGGGCAAATATCCAAAATGTGCCTTGATACAGTATTAACTAAGGGGTTTATTGGGAATCTAGGATGTGTGCCCAGATCCTCCCCTCCAGGATTCTCTACTACATAAGAGAAAACTCTAAGTGTGAAATAAAGATTTCTACTCCTACCTCCAAACCTAAAAGTCAGGGCCTGAAGCACAGACTCAGAGCCCCCTTACTCCCTGGGCCGGGAGCAGTGGGGAAAGCTCCAAGGCCTCACCTCTGGAGGGAAGCTTTCCCTCATGTGCTTTCCTCACAGAAGTGGGAAATGCAAGAGCTCTGAAAACTAAAAATGTGGTGACAAAACTTAACTGGAACTGATGGGAACTGAATGGAACTGAACTGAGTGGCTTAAACCACAGACATTTTCTCACAGTTCTGGAGACTGGGAAGCCGCAGATTCTGTTCTTGGTGAGAGCCCTCTTTCTGGCCTGTAAATGGCTGCCTTCTCACTTTGCCCTCTTATGGTGGAGAGAGGAAGCTCTGGTGTCTCTTCCTCTTCTTATAAGGGCACTAATCCCCATGGGGACCCCACCCTCATGACCTCATAGAAGCCTAATTACCTTCCAAAGATCCCCAACCAAATACCATATAGGCTTCAACATATGAACTGTGGGGAGACACATTCTGTCCGTAACAGCACCTGACATCAAAGGCTTTAATTAGGGGTTGTGATCCTGTACCACACCCAGAGATTACCAATGTTAACATTTTGATATCTAATCTAATTTTGATTTTTTAAGTTTCCCTGTTGTTGGATATTTAGGAAGATGCTTTCAATTTTCCCCATTAAAAAAAATTCTGCAATGATTATTTCCTATGATAAATTCCTTAAAATTTATTTTAAAATCCCTTTACTCTGGAAACAGAGTAAAGGGGCATGCATATTTTAAGGCTCTTGAAACATGTTTCCAAATGACTTTCCAGCATTGTTGGCTGGTATTTAATAAGGCCATCTCAGCACAACTCACTTACTCTGAGTCTTACTGTGGCAGCATTATTTTTTATTTATAGAAAACAAGCACGCGTGTATGACAAGGTACTCAATAGTACAGGAATGTATACACTGTTGCTGCCAACTTTGAATCCCTTTTTCCAAAGGAAGGAAGGGAGGGAAGTTGAGGGAGGTTAACCATGTTCATATTTTCCTTAAATCCCTCTTAGCCTTTGCTACCACCTCCACTAACATTCTCCAATCCTGTGCCTTTAGAGGCCAGGTAAGGATAATGACTCATTCCAAACTTGGCCTTCCCTCAGCTGTTTAATTACTGGACTTTGCTAATATTTGCTATTCAAATGCAGCTAAAAATTCCCATTCTACCACCTATTTTCTTATTTTAATAGGATTTGACATCCCCTAGGCATCAGTCCTGGCTGAGAAATTAGAGAAAAGGACTTTTAACATTTGTAAACCCCATTACATCTCTGGCTACCGACACAATCTGCCATATCTTCTTCAAACCACATGGCTACCGCCATGATGAGAATACACTTGCAGGGACACAGTCTCCTCTGGCTTTAGCAAGACTTTGCCCTTTAAAGTCTGACCCCCGGAAAGATACTTCATCTTCACTCTAGATTAGATCTCTTGGGGATGGGGTACAGAGGAGATACAGGCCCTATCTTGGTGCCCCATGATACCATGATTGGAGGAAGGACCATGGCGGGGGGAACAGGTGTTCTGAATTGATCAGGACAAGAATTGTCCACCATCACAGCCACTGGCTCTGCCTGCCAGGGTCCTCACTGTCTGGCAAACTCACCCTCCTGAACCCTCAGCTGGTTATGGTGGAGAGAAGAGGAAAACAAACAACCCCACATGGATTCATTATAATCCTGCTAGGCAGGTCAGATCCATTCATTTTGGATGACACATTCCCCAACACCCACTCTGGGGTTGCAGAAATGAACCCAACCCAGACACTTCCCAGGAGAGGACAAACACTGTGATAGGGTTCCTTTTAAAGCTCTTCCCTTTGAATCATAGTTGGCACTGTACAAAGCCATGTTCTGTGGCAAGAAATAGGCTCCACGTAATGGAGCAGTTTCTGTAAGTTGCAGCCCTTGCAAGGAAAATGCATCAGGCTGTGCAAACTTCCCTGTGATACTTAAACAACTAGCTCCAGATGAGGAAGTAAATGAGAAGTAGACAGGAAGGGGCCTTGGGCACCCACTCTGCTCCCAGTCCCAGCTCTTGATTCCTGGCTTCCTTCTCTGGCAGCTAAGACCCAGGGTCCCCATGCTGTGCTGTGGTGCTGCCCCCGGACCTGTCTGCCCCATCCACAGTAGCTCTATTTTTTCCCCTCTCCACATCAAACCCCCAGGCCAGAGACTCTGCCTCACCCTGTCCCTCTAGACTTCTCAGTTTCAAACCACATTCCTTGGCCTATATTTCTATGTAGTCTCTAAGACCATTAACACCCACTACCTAGGACTTTCTTTTTCATTTACCAAAGACTTAGTAAGGCTGTTGGCTCCATGACACTATTCAGATTTGTAACACATGAAAGGAAGTCATCAAATCACACGTCCATTTCCCAATTTTCCATAGACTTCATGTGTCTGGCAATATGTTTTCAAGTACCATGTTTTTCAGGGACGTATCTGTCATACAACTGAGATTTGACTGTGCAAAGTAAAACTTCATTGCTAACATACTGATTTCTTTTTAAGTGTTTTCATTTTTATCCTCAATTTGTAGCCAAATTTTCATTTGACAACAATTTCTTATACATCTTAACACAGTTAACTTAGGCTTCATGCCTACAAGTTCAGACTAATTTGTACCACCAAATGATACCATATTTTCATGGTAAATAGCCTATCTTTAGATTTCACTATAAATGTTTCCATTTTATGAAAGTCTATAATTTAAAAATGACATAAGGTTCAGCCTATAGCCACCGCTCTTTGAAATAATTTCTAGATGTTGTCCTTACAAATTATTTTATATCTGGTGCTATAATTCCAGTCAAAGTAGTCCAGTCTGAGAAATACCTACAATGGTAAAGTATATTATTAGACATATCAGTGTTTAGGTTGAGGCTTTCCTTTGGAAAACAACTTGCAGGTTGCAGCTAGAGGGTATTTCCTGATCTACTGTGCCCCTAAAACCTCTTAATGAAACACAAGGAATGAAAAAGTTGAATAATGATGTTGACACTAGAATGTGGACCCAGGTGAAGGGTCTATAAATATGGACAAAGGCTGCCTTGAAATTACTGAAATTCTCTGACCAGAGAAGCAGGAATGAGAAGGTGAACAAGTTATTGTTGCTGCATCCAGGAGCAGAGGGTGGGCCCAGCTCACTTGGACATTCCAACCCAGATCCTGGCCATCCTGACAGAGATTCCTGAGTCCTGGGACTACAACAGGGCCTCCTTCAGCCCCTCATCATGCAAGGAGGGCCAGAGAGCCCAGTTCACAATGCCACACCCCACTGATGCTCAGCTGAAAACCCATTCCACTCTAGGGGAAGCCAGCAGAAACATCTGCCCCTTCCTGAAAGTTCTGGGGTCAACCAACCACACCCTCATCCAAATTTAGACATTCCCTGTCCCTGGCTGGATCTGGCGCCTGAGATGTTCCATGGTGCTGTTTGAAACAAAAGCAACAAGATGCTTTTAGGGCCAAGGAACATATTGGGCTCAGCGGGAGGCCCCGGCACCTCCTAATGGAATCAGCATGGGCCACGACACAGACTCCTTCGTTTTAACTCCTGATCTGCTACCAACTGTGAGATCTTAAGCAAGTTGCTTCACCTCTCTGCGTCCCCCATTTCTCCACCTACAAAGTGCAGATAATATGATATGGGGACATGGTGGCCATACTGAAAGTATGCACAAAGGAAAGTATTATAAGAACACTCAGTACAATTATCGGTCTGGCAATATGTTGATGCTAGCCTTGAACGGTTTGCATTACTTTCTAAAAATAAAAAGGCTGTTAAGAAATTTTATGAGAATTCATCTTTCCACTTGTGTAATTTTCATAAAAACTCTGGAAGTGTTAGCATGTAAACAATGCCAGATACTCATTTTCTTTATAAATATCTATAATTGAAACCAGCTTTACAAAACAGAACAAACCCAAGTAAATTATATGCACATGTAATTACAAAATTTTTGTCTCATTAACAAAAGCTTATGTAAATCTGAATTAGGAATGTAAAGAGCATCTTTGAACTTTCTGATCCATTTCTTCAAGCTTAACTGCAAAAATCTTAAGAACCATACAACTATTCCCACTCCCTGAACTAAATCCAAAGGAAGAGAGAGAGTGGAGAATGAGCCAAAACCCAAGCCTTGGGGATGTCCATGCTTTAAAAGTCGGAGAAGAAAGCTCAAAGTCATTGCCAATGAAAAAATAAAAACTCCTAGAATAGCTAAAATTAAAAGGACTGAAAATACCAAATGTTGATGAGGATGTGAAGCAACCAAAACTCCCGTAAGTTGCTGATGGGAGTGTAAAATGGTACAACTTTGGAAAGTTATTTTCTTATACATTTAAACATGTACCTACTGTACTTCTGATCCTGTTTACCTAAGAGAAATGAAAACATATATCCACAAAATACCTTGTATAAGAATTATTCATAATGGTCAAAAATAGAACACAACCCAAATTTCTACCCCCAGGAAAATAGATAAATGAACTGTGGTATAAGATGGATACTACTCAGCAATAAATAGGAAAAAACTACTGTCAGATGATAAACGAAATTCATTAACATTATGCTGAGTGAAACAAGCCAGTCATAAAAAAGTAGACAATGTATGAATCTGTTTATATGAAGTTCTACAAAAGACAAAACCATAGTGAAAAAAATCAGAAAAGTGATTAACTCTGGGAGGATTGACTATGGAGGGGCATGAGGGGACTTTCTGGGGTGATGGGATGTTCTATGCCTCAATAGGAGTATGTGTGTGTTCATGTGTCAAAATATATCAAACCATACTTTTAACGATATGTGCATTTCACTCAATATAAGTATTGCCTAAAAAAAATTCCTGAAAACAAATGCTGAACTCCAGACAGTAGACTGCTTCTCTCAGTGGCATGAGTCAGCAATTCTGAAACTACTTTCTGTGTATCCTAGGCTTGAGCAAATGAGTAAACATGTTAAGGGGACTGGGGGCCAGGTTTCTCACTATGTCAAAGAAAAGAGTTACAAACATGGAAAAGGGGAAGAAAAGAAGGTTCTCTGGTTATGCATTGCAATTGGAGGTATCAGTATGAACTCGTGCTTTTTTTTAATAAATTGATCAATTATTTATTTATTTATTTTTGGCTGTATTGGGTCTTCGGTGCTGCACGCGGGATTTTCTCTAGTTGCAGCGAGCGGGGGCTACTCTTCATTGCAGTGCGTGGGCTTCTCATTGTGGTGGCTTCTCCTGTTGCGGAGCACGGGCTCTAGGCACATAGGCTTCAGTAGCTGTGGCATGTGGGCTCAGTAGTTGTGGATCGTGGGCTCTAGAGTGCAGGCTCAGTAGTTGCGGCGCACGGGCCTAGTTGCTCCGTGGCATGTGGGATCTTCCCGGGCCAGGGCTTGAACCCATGTCCCCTTCATTGGCAGGCAGATTCTTAACCACTGCACCACCAGGGAAGTCCCTGAACTCGTGCTTTTTAATAGGTAGATAAATAAATAGTTAAATAAGTATATTTTCTAGCTCTGTCCACTGAGAGCACTTAGAAGAAATGCCACTCCGATAGCAATCAGCATATATAGCACTTATGTCTTGGTTTCTAAATACCATTCTTCATTAAATGAACCAGGGCTCCTTAGACAAAAGTCTTATATTCCAGGACTGAAGCTTTTCAAGCGCAAGATGAGCCTGGAACATCTTTTGTACCAGAAACTAAAGAGATGCTCAATAGGTAGTTGAGAAAATGACCCAGGATAATCTCAAAGGAATCCTACTGGCCAAATCTGGGACAATCTGAACATTAGTGATAATAATGCATTATATTCCACTGAATAAAATAAGAATCCATGAGACCACACTGTTATGAGTAGACACATATATACATAAGCAGGGGAAAAGATAAAGTTCTTCTTTATGGAAAAACGCTAATAAATATAGAAGGAATAATACAATTAGAAAATCATCAATGGACACTAAAACTAGTTTGATTAGGGTGAAAGTTTGGTGAGGAACAGAATATTTATATAATCTCAAAATATAAATTATTTACTACTTACAAAGGGGAAAGTGGTACCTTTATGGTGGAGAAATTTGGCAGACAACACCTGTTCCAGTTACTAGGACTACACAACAAATTATCCCCAAACTCACCACCATTAATCAACCATTTATTATGATCATGGATTCTGGGGTTTAGGAATTTAGACAAGGTGCATCAGGGATGGCTTGTCTCTGCTCCACGATGTTGTAGTTCTCAGGTGGAAAACTTGAAGTCTAAAAGCTGGGAACACCTGAAGGCTCCTTTACGCACATACATCGCATACTCGATGTCTGTCCCTGGGAGATTCAGATCTTCTACATGTGGCTAACTGGGCTTCCTTACAGGATGGTGAATACCTGGACTCACTACTGTAAATTACTACTTCTTGCTTTGTAATTAATTAATTTATAGGGAGATAGTTTGAGACTGTATTAATACTCTACATCTCAGTCATGCATGTTGTCCACTAATTTTAGCATCTACTAATGATTTTTGCCTGCAACAATTATTATTGTATTATTGTTGCAAACTCTATTTTAACATGCTAGTTTACTTCACAGACATCTACATTTCTTCAAGAAGTTCAAAATGCAAACAGAGTAATTCTTGGAAGCATAGAATCCATCTGTTTGGCTCACAAGCTTTCAAGTCTTTGAAAAAGACCCTTGTTTTTCTAGTTTGATACTCTTTGCTAATCCAATAGGTTAAAAAAAAAAGACATCTTACCATGCCATTAATTGCATTTCTACTATTATACACTAAAGCTGAACATTTTTCCAGGTTTGAATCATTTGTATTTCCTTTTTTGATAATGATTTGTTTTTATCATTTATCCATCTAATATTTACTTGCAGGAATTTTTATATACTAAGAAATAATTATGGAATAAAGAAAGATATTATAGAAGATAACCCTATATTAGTTATCTTGCAATCATTTTCCCAGTTTTGTGTTTCCTCCTTTTTCTTTTAATTTTGTTTGAGTATTCTTTATTTATGCACAATATTTTTTGTTATTTCTTTGTAGTAGAATTTACCAACTTGTGTGTGTGTGTGATTTATTAGAAGACCCTTCCAGATTTT
Organism: Delphinus delphis; assembly: GCF_949987515.2. NCBI lineage: Eukaryota > Metazoa > Chordata > Mammalia > Artiodactyla > Delphinidae > Delphinus > Delphinus delphis. The sequence goes on along the minus strand of NC_082684.1, from coordinate 94,233,814 downwards.
GTATTATTAGTCAAATCTCTCATATTTTCACATACTACTTCTATTATTTCATTTTTCACATTTGTATATTTCATCTAGCTGGAATTTAATTTGGTGTAGGAACTGAGTTAGAGATCCAATGTTTTTCATATAATTGTCTACTTGTCTGAAAACTATTAAACGAATAATTTACCTTTTCCCTAACCAATTTAGTATCATATACTAAATTCCCGTATGTATTTGGCTTGACTTTCTAGTCTGTAATAATGATCTAGTTATGCATATTTACCATGTTGTTTTAATTACTGTAGATTTATAATGTTTTAGTGTCTTATATGACCAATATCTCTTCTATTCTTTCTCTTTTCCAAAATTTTTCTCTTTAAGAATATGCTGGACAGGGACTTCCCTGAAAGTCCAGTGGTTAAGACTCTACACTTCCAATGCAGGGGATGCAGGTTCGATCCCTCGTCAGGGAGCTAGGATCCCACATGCCATGTGGCAGACCCCCCCCCCAAAAAAAGAATATGCTGGACAACCTGGAAGAAATGGACAAATTCTTAGAAAGGCACAACCTTCCCAGACTGAACCAGGAAGAAGCTGAAAATATGAACACACCAATCACAAATAATGACATTGAAAGTGTGATTAAAAATCTTCCAACAAACAGAAGTCCAGGACCAGATGGCTTCACAGGCAAATTCTATCAAACATTTAGAGAAGAGCTAACACCCATCCTTCTCAAACTCTTCCAAAAAGTTGCAGAGGCAGGAACACTCCCAAGCTCATTCTACAAGGCCACCATCACCCTGATACCAAAACCAGACAAAGATACCACAAAAAAAGAAAATTACAGGCCAATATCACTAATGAACATAGATGCAAAAATCTTCAACAAAACACTAGCAAATAGAATCCAACAACACAGTAAAAGGATCATACACCATGATCAAGTCGGATTTATCCCAGGGATGCAAGGATTCTTCAATATACAAAATTAATCAATGTGATACACACACCACATTAACAAATTGAAGAATAAAAACCATGTGATCATCTCAATAGATGCAGAAAAAGCTTTTGACAAAATTCAACACCCATTTACGATAAAAACTCTCCAGAAAGTGGGCATAAGATGTAGAGAACAGACTTGAGGACACAGGGAGGGAAGGGAAAGCTGGCATGAAGTGAGAGAGTAGCACTGACATATTTACATACCAAATGTAAAATGGATGGCTAGTGGGAAGCTGCTGCATAGCACAGGGAGATCAGCTCAGTGCTTTGTGACCACCTACAGCGGTGAGATAGGGAGGGTGGGAGGGAGACGCAAGAGGGAGGGGATATGGGGTTAGATGTATATGTAGAGCTGATTCACTTTATTGTACAGCAGAAACTAACACAACATTGTAAAGAAATTACACTTCAATAAAGATATTTTTAAAAAATAAAAATTGAACATAGAAAAAAGAAAGTGGGCATAGAGTGAACATACCTCAACACAGTGAAGGCCATACATGACAGACCCACAGCTAACATCATTCTCAATGATGAAAACCTGAAAATATTTCCTCTAAGATCAGGAACAAGACAAGGATGCCCACTCTCGCCACTTTTATTCAACATACTTTTGGAAGTCCTAGCCATGGCAAGCAGAGAAGAAAAAGAAATAAAAGGAATCCAAATTGGAAAAGAAGAAGTAAAACTGTCACTGTTTGCAGATGACATGATACTATACATAGAATATCCTAAAGATGCTACCAGAAAACTACTAGAATTCATCAATGAATCTGGTAAAGTTGCAGGATACAAAATTAATACACAGAAATCTCTTGCATTCCTATACACTAACAACGAAACATCAGAAAGAGAATTTAAGGAAACAATCCCATTTACCATTGCAACAAAAAGAATAAAATACCTAAGAATAAACCTCCTAAGGAGGCAAAAGACCTGTATGCAGAAAACTATAAGATACTGATTAAAGTAATCAAAGATGACACAAACAGATGGAGAGATATACCATGTTCTTGGATTGGAAGAATGAATATTGTGAAAATGACTATACTACCCAAGGCAATCTACAGATTCCTTGCAATCCCTATCAAATTACCAATGGCATTTTTCACAGAACTAGAACAAAAAATTTTACAATTTGTATGGAAACACAAAAGACCCCAAAGAGCCAAAGCAATCTTGAGAAATAAAAACAGAACTGGAGGAATCAGGCTTCCTGACTTCAGACTACACTATAAAGCTACAGTAATCAAAACAGTATGGTACTGGCACAAAAACAGAAATATAGATCAGTGGAACAGGAAAGCCCAGAGATAAACCCACACATCTATGGTCACCTAATCTATAACAAAGGAGGCAAGAATATACAATGTAGAAGACAAACTCTTCAATAAGTAGTGCTGGGAAAACTGGAAAGCTACATGTAGAAGAATGAAATTAGAACACTCCCTAACACCATACACAAAAATAAACTCAAAATGGATTAAGACCTAAATGTAAGGCCAGACATTATAAAACTCTTAGAGGAAAACATAGGCAGAACACTCTTCGACATAAATCACAGCAAGATCTTTTTGATTCACCTCTTAAAGTGTGAAAATACAATCAAAAATAAACAAATGGGATATAATTAAACTTAAAAGCTTTTGCAGAGCAACGGAAACCATCAACAAAACAAAAAGACAACCCTCAGAATGGGAGAAAATATTTGCAAACAAAGCAACTGACAAGGGATTAATCTCCATAATATGCAAATAGCTCATGCAGCTCAATATCAAAAAAAACAAATAACCTAATCAAAAAAATGGGTGGAGGGCTTCCCTGGTGGCACAGTGGTTGAGAGTCCACATGCCGATGCAGGGGACACAGGTTCGTGCCCTGGTCCAGGAAGATCCCACATGCCGTAGAGCGGCTGGGCCCGTGAGCCATGGCCGCTGAGCCTGCGCGTCCAGAACCTGTGCTCCACAACGGGAGAGGCCACAGCAGTGAGAGGCCCACATACTGCAAAAAAAAAAAAAAAAAAGGTGGAAGATATAAATAGACATTTCTCCAAAGAAGACATACCAATGACCAAAAAGCACATGAAAAGATGCTCAACATCACTAATCATTAGAGAAATGCAAATCAAAACTACAATGAGGTATCACCTTACACAGGTCAGAATGGCTATCATCAAAAAATCTACAAACAATAAATGCTGGAGCAGGTGTGAAGAAAAGGGAAACCTCCTACACTGCTGGTGGGAATGTGAATTGGTAGAGCCACTATGAAGAACAGTATGGAGGTTCCTTAAAAAACTAAAAATAGAACTACCATGTGACTCAGCAATCCCATTCCTGGGCATATACCTGGAGAAAACAATAATTCGAAAAGATACATGCACCCCAATGTTCACTGCAGCACTATTTACTGTAGTCAGGACATGGAAGCAACCTAAATGTTCATCAACAGAGGAATGGATAAAGAAGATGTGATACATATATACAATGGAATATTACTCAGACATAAAAAAGAACAAAATAATGCCATTTGTAGCAACATGGATGGACCTAGAAATTGTCATACTGAATGAAGTAAGTCAGACAGAGAAAGACAAATATCATACGATATCACTTATATATGGAATCTGAAAAAAAAAGGATACAAATGAACTTACATACAAAACTGAAGTAGAGTCAAAGTTGTAGAAAACAAACATATAATTACCAGGGGATAAGGAGGGGTATGGATAAATTGGGAGATTGGGATTGACATATACACACTACTATACATAAAATAGATAACTAATAAAAGAGAACTCTACTCAATACTCTGCAATGGCCTATATGGGAAAAGAATCTTTAAAAATAAAAGAAAAAGTGGATATATGTATTTATATAACTGACTCACTTTGCTGTACACCTGAAACTAACACAACATTGTAAGTCAACTATACTCCAATAAAAATTTTTTTAAAATAAAGAATATGCTTGTTTGCTTTTGCACAGCAAAGGAAACCATAAACAAAATGAAAAGACAACCTATAGAAAGGAAGAAAATAATTGCAAATGATGTGACCGACAAGGGATTAATCTCCAAAATATACAGACAGCTCAAACAACTCAACAACAACAAAAAAAACCAATAACCTTATCCAAAAATGGGCAGAAGACCTAAATAGACATTTCTCCAAAGAAGACATACAGATGACCAATAGGCACATGAAAAGATGCTCAACATCGTTAGTTATTAGAGAAATGCAAATCAAAACTACAATGAGGTACCACCTCACACCAGTCAGAATGGCCATCATTTAAAAGTCTACAAATAACAAATGATGGAGATGATGTGGAGAAAATGGAACCCTCTTACACTGTTGATGGGAATATAAGTTGGTGCAGTCACTGTGGAAAACAGTTTGGAGGTTCCTCAGAAAACTGAAAACAGAATTACCATATGATCCAGCATTCCCACTCCTGGGCATACATCCAGACAAAACTATAATTCAAAAAGATACATGCACCCCTATATTCATAGCAGCACTATTCACAATAGGCACCACATGGAAACAAGCTAAATGTCCACCAACAGATGAATGGATAAAGAAGATGTGGTACATATATATACAGTGGAATACTACTCAGCCATAAAAAAGAATGAAATAATGCCATTTGCAGCAACATGGTTGCGACTAGAGAGTATCATACTAAGTGAAGTCAGGAGAAAGACAGACAGATACACCAGAAATACATCTTCGCGTGGAACAACTCCTATGGAGCACCTACTGAACGCTGGCAGAAGACCTCAGACCTCCCAAAAGGCAAGGAACCCCCCACGTACCTGGTTAGGGCAAAAGAAAAAAATAAACAGAGACAAAAGGATAGGGACGGGTCCTGCACCAGCGGGAGGGAGCTGTGAAGGAGGAAAAGTGTCCATACACTAGGAAGCCCCTTCGCGGGCGGAGACTGCGGGCGGCGGAGTGGGGGAGCTTGGGAGCCGCGAAGCAGAGCACAGTAACAGGGGTGCGGAGGGCAAAGCGGAGAGATTCCAGCGCAGAGGATCGGGGCCGACCGGCACTCACCAGCCGAGAGGCTTGTCTGCTCGCCCGACAGGGCGGGCAGGGCTGGGGGCTGAGGCTCCGGCTTCTGTCGGAGCGCCGAGAGAGGACTGAGGTTGGCGGCGTGAACACAGCCTGCAGGGCATTAGTGCACCGCGGCTAGCCGGGAGGGAGTCCGGGGAAAAGTCTGGACCTGCCGAAGGCAAGAGACTTTTTCTTCCCTCTTTGTTTCCTGGTGCATGAGGAGAGGGGATTAAGAACGCTGCTTAAGAGAGCTCCAGAGACAGGCGCGAGCCGCGGCTAAAAGTGCGGAGCCCAGAGACAGACATGAGACGCTAAGGCCGCTGCTGCCGCCACCAAGAAGCCTGTGTGCGAGCACAGGTCACTATCCACACCCCCCTTCTGGGGAGCCTGTGCAGCCCGCCACTGCCAGGGTCCCGGGATCCAGGGACAACTCCCCCGGGAGAACGCACAGCGCGCCTCAGGCTAGCAACGTCACGCTGGCCTCTGCCTCCGCAGGCCCGCCCCGCACTCCGTGACCCTCCCTGCCCCCCGGCCTGAGTGAGCCAGAGCCTCTGAATCAGCGGTTCCTTTAACTCCATCCTGTCTGAGAAAAGAACAGACGCCCTCCGGCAACCTGCACGCACAGGCGGGGCCAAATCCAAAGCTGAGCCCCTGGGAGCTGTGAGAACAAAGAATAGAAAGGGAAATCTCTCCCAGCAGCCTCAGACGCAGCGGATTACAGCTCCACAATCAACTTCATGTACCCTGCATCTGTGGAATACACGAATAGACAACGAATCATCCCAAATTAAGGAGCCCTGTGGATGAAAGGCTCTTGGTGCTGCAGCCAGCAGTTAGTGCTGTGCCTCTGAGGTGGGAGAGCCAACTTCAGGACACTGGGCCACAAGAGGCCTCCCAGCTGCACATAATATCAAACGGCGAAAATCTCCCAGAGATCTCCATCTCAAAACCAGCACCCAGCTTCACTCAACGACCAGCAAGCTACAGTGCTGGACTTCCTATGCCAAACAACTAGCAAGACAGGAACACAACCCCACCCATTAGCAGAGAGGCTGCCCAAAATCATAATAAGTCTACAGACACCCCAAAACACACCACCAGACGTGGACCCGCCCACCAGAAAGACAAGATCCAGCCGCATCGACCAGAACACAGGCACTAGTACCCTCCACCAGGAAGCCTACACAACCCACTGAACCAACCTTAGCCACTGGGGACAGACACAAAAAACAACAGGAACTACGAATCTTCAGCCTGCAAAAAGGAGACCTCAAACACAGTAAGATAAGCAAAATGAAAAGACAGAAAAACACACAGCAGATGCAGGAGGAAGATAAAAACCCACCAGACCTAACAAATGAAGAGGAAATAGGCAGTCTACCTGAAAAAGAATTCAGAATAATGATAGTAAAGATGATCCAAAATCTTGGAAATAGAATAGACAAAATGCAAGAATCAGTTAACAAGGACCTAGAAGAACTAAAGATGAAACAAACAATGATGAACACCACAATAAATGAAATGAAAAATACTCTGGATGGGATCAATAGCAGAATAACTGAGGCAGAAGAACGGATAAGTGACCTGGAAGATAAAATAGTGGAAATAACTACTGCAGGGCAGAATAAAGAAAAAAGAATGAAAAGAACTGAGGACAGTCTCAGAGACCTCTGGGACAACATTAAACGCACCAACATTCGAATTATAGGGGTTCCAGAAGAAGAAGAGAAAAAGAAAGGGACTGAGAAAATATTTGAAGAGATTATAGTTGAAAACTTCCCTAATATGGGAAAGGAAATAGTTAATCAAGTCCAGGAAGCACAGAGAGTCCCATACAGAATAAATCCAAGGAGAAATATGCCAAGACACATATTAATCAAACTGTCAAAACTTAAATACAAAAAAAACATATTAAAAGCAGCAAGGGAAAAACAACAAATAACACACAAGGGAATCCCCGTAAGGTTAACAGCTGATCTTTCAGCAGAAACTCTGCAAGCCAGAAGGGAGTTGCAGGACATATTGAAAGTGTTGAAGGAGAAAAACCTGCAACCAAGATTACTCTACCCAGCAAGGATCTCATTCAGGTTTGATGGAGAAATTAAAACCTTTACAGACAAGCAAAAGCTGAGAGAGTTCAGCACCACCAAACCAGCATTACAACAAATGCTAAAGGAACTTCTCTAGGCAAGAAACACAAGAGAAGGAAAAGACCTACAATAACGAACCCAAAACAATTAAGAAAATGGGAATGGGAACACACATATCGATAATTACCTTAAATGTAAATGGACTAAATGCTCCCACCAAAAGACACCGATTGGCTGAATGGATACAAAAACAAGACGCATATATTTGCTGTCTACAAGAGACCCACTTCAGACCAAGAGACACATACAGACTGAAAGTAAGGGGATGGAAAAAGGTATTTCATGCAAATGGAAACCAAAAGAAAGCTGGAGTAGCAATTCTCATATCAGACAAAATAGACTTTAAAACAAAGACTATTAGAAGAGACAAAGAAGGACACTACATAATGATCAAGGGATCGATCCAAGAAGAAGATATAACAATTGTGAAGATTTATGCACCCAACATAGGAGCACCTCAATACATAAGGCAAATACTAACAGCCATAAAAGGGGAAATCGACAGTAACACATTCATAGTAGGGGACTTTAACACCCCACTGTCACCAATGGACAGATCATCCAAAATGAAAATAAATAAGGAAACACAAGCTTTAAATGATACATTAAACAAGATGGACTTAATTGATATTTATAGGACATTCCATCCAAAAACAACAGAATACACATCTTTCTCAAGTGCTCATGGAACATTCTCCAGGATAGATCATATCTTGGGTCACAAATCAAGCCTTGGTAAATTTAAGAAAACTGAAATTGTATCAAGTATCTTTTCCGACCACAACGCTATGAGACTAGATATCAATTACAGGAAAAGATCTGTAAAAAATACAAACACATGGAGGCTAAACAATACACTACTTAATAACGAAGTGATCACTGAAGAAATCAAAGAGGAAATCAAAAAATACCTAGAAACAAATGACAATGGAGACACAACGGCTCAAAATCTATGGGATGCAGCAAAAGCAGTTCTAAGAGGGAAGTTTATAGCAATACAATCCTACCTTAAGAAACAGGAAACATCTCAAATAAACAACCTAACCTTGCACCTAAAGCAATTAGAGAAAGAAGAACAAAAAAACCCCAAAGTTAGCAGAAGGAAAGAAATCATAAAAATCAGATCAGAAATAAATGAAAAAGAAATGAAGGAAACGATAGCAAAGATCAATAAAACTAAAAGCTGATTCTTTGAAAGGATAAACAAAATTGATAAACCATTAGCCAGACTCATCAAGAAAAAAAGGGAGAAGACTCAAATCAATAGAATTAGAAATGAAAAAGGAGAAGTAACAACTGACACTGCAGAAGTACAAAAGATCATGAGAGATTACTACAAGCAACTCTATGCCAATAAAATGGACAACCTGGAAGAAATGGACAAATTCTTAGAAAGGCACAACCTGCCAAGACTGAATCAGGAAGAAATAGAAAATATGAGCAGACCAATCACAAGCACTGAAATTGAAACTGTGATTAAAAATCTTCCAACAAGCAAAAGCCCAGGACCAGATGGCTTCACAGGCGAATTCTATCAAACATTTAGAGAAGAGCTATCACCTATCCTTCTCAAACTCTTCCAAAATATAGCAGAGGGAGGAACACTCCCAAACTCCTTCTATGAGGCCACCATCACCCTGATACCAAAACCAGACAAGGATGCCACAAAGAAAGAAAACTACAGGGCAATATCACTGATGAACACAGATGCAAAAATCCTCAACAAAATACTAGCAAACAGAATCCAACAACACATTAAACGGATCATACACCATGATCAAGTGGGGTTTATTCCAGGAATGCAAGGATTCTTCAATATACGCAAATCAATCAACGTGATACACCATATTAACAAACTGAAGGCGAAAAACCATATGATCATCTCAATAGATGCAGAGAAAGCTTTTGACAAAATTCAACACCCATTTATGATAAAAACCCTGCAGAAAGTAGGCATAGAGGGAACTTTCCTCCACATAATAAAGGCCATATATGACAAACCCACAGCCAACATCGTCCTCAATGGTGAAAAACTGAAACCATTTCCACTAAGATCAGGAACAAGACAAGGTTGCCCACTCTCACCACTCTTATTCAACATAGTTTTGGAAGTTTTAGCCACAGCAATCAGAGAAGAAAAGGAAATAAAAGGAATCCAAATCGGAAAAGAAGAAGTAAAGCTGTCACTCTTTGCAGATGACATGATACTATACATAGAGAATCCTAAATATGCTACCAGAAAACTACTAGAGCTAATCAATGAATTTGGTAAAGTAGCAGGATACAAAATTAATGCACAGAAATCTCTGGCATTCCTATACACTAAGGATGAAAAATCTGAAAGTGAAATCAAGAAAACACACCCGTTTACCATTGCAACAAAAAGAATAAAATATCTAGGAATAAACCTACCTAAGGAGACAAAAGACCTGTATGCAGAAAATTATAAGACACTGATGAAAGAAATTAAAGATGATACAAATAGATGGAGAGATATACCATGTTCTTGGATTGGAAGAATCAACATTGTGAAAATGACTCTACTACCCAAAGCAATCTACAGATTCAATGCAATCCCTATCAAACTACCACTGGCATTTTTCACAGAACTAGAACAAAAAATTTCACAGTTTGTATGGAAACACAAAAGACCCTGAATAGCCAAAGCAATCTTGAGAACGAAAAACGGAGCTGGAGGAATCAGGCTTCCTGACTTCAGACTATACTACAAAGCCACAGTAATCAAGACAGTATGGTACTGGCACAAAAACAGAAATATAGATCAATGGAACAGGATAGAAAGCCCAGAGATAAACCCACGCACATATGGTCACCTTATCTTTGACAAAGGAGGCAGGAATGTACAGTGGAGAAAGGACAGCCTCTTCAATAAGTGGTGCTGGGAAAACTGGACAGCTACATTTAAAAGTATGAGATTAGATCACTCCTTAACACCATACACAAAAATAAGCTCAAAATGGATTAAAGACCTAAATGTAAGGCCAGACGTTATAAAACTCTTAGAGGAAAACATAGGCAGGACACTCTATGACATAAATCACAGCAAGGTCCTTTTTGACCCACCTCCTAGAGAAATGGAAATAAAAACAAAAGTAAACAAATGGGATCTAATGAAACTTAAAAGCTTTTGCACAGCAAAGGAAACCATAAACAAGACCAAAAGACAACCCTCAGAATGGGAGAAAATATTTGCAAATGAAGCAACTGACAAAGGATTAATCTCCAAAATTTATAAGCAGCTCATGCAGCTTAATAACAAAAAAACAAACAACCCAATCCAAAAATGGGCAGAAGACCTAAATAGACATTTCTCCAAAGAAGATATACAGAGTGCCAACAAACACATGAAAGAATGCTCAACACCACTAATCATTAGAGAAATGCAAATCAAAACTACAATGAGATATCATCTCACACCAGTCAGAATGGCCATCATCAAAAAATCTAGAAACAATAAATGCTGGAGAGGGTGTGGAGAAAAGGGAACCCTCTTACACTGTTGGTGGGAATGTAAATTGATACAGCCACTGTGGAGAACAGTATGGAGGTTCCTTAAAAAACTACAAATAGAACTACCATACGACCCAGCAATCCCACTACTGGGCATATACCCTGAGAAAACCATAATTCAAGAAGAGTCATGTACCAAAATGTTCACTGCAGCCCTATTTACAATAGCCCGGAGATGGAAACAACCTAAGTGTCCATCATCGGATGAATGGATAAAGAAGATGTGGCACATATATACAATGGAATATTACTCAGCCATAAAAAGAAACGAAATTGAGCTATTTGTAATGAGGTGGATAGACCTAGAGTCTGTCATACAGAGTGAAGTAAGTCAGAAAGAGAGAGACAAATACCGTATGCTAACACATATATATGGAATTTAAGAAAAAAAAAATGTCATGAAAAACCTAGGGGTGAAACAGGAATAAAGACACAGACTTACTAGAGAATGGGCTTGAGGCTATGGGGAGGGGGAAGGGTAAACAGTGACAAAGCGAGAGAGAGGCATGGACATATATACACTACCAAACGTAAGGTAGATAGCTAGTGGGAAGCAGCCGCATAGCACAGGGAGATCAGCTCGGTGCTTTGTGACCGCCTGGAGGGGTGGGATAGGGAGGGTGGGAGGGAGGGAGACGCAAGCGGGAAGAGATATGGGAACATATGTATATATATAACTGATTCATTTTGTTGTGAAGCTGAAACTAACATACCATTGTAAAGCAATTATACTCCAATAAAGATGTTAAAATGAAAAAAAAAATAGGAAAACTGAACAAGTTAAAGAAGAACTTGAGGAAAACTGTCCCCCAGTTCTTTTTTTAAAAGTTGTTACATTGTTACACAAAACTAATGTCAAGGGAAAGATAATTTCCATTCAATGATAATAATATCATCATCATCATCATCTTTACCATCATTAGCTCAACAGAAGCCACATTTATTTAAGGCTTACAATGAACCAGGAACTGTGATAAGGGCTTTGCATATATAATCTTATTTAATCGCACAAAACCTTTTAGGGTAGATGCTTGTGTTACATTTTATAGGTGATGAAAATGATGTTTAGACAAGTTGAATAACTAGCCCAAGGTTATAAAACTGGCAGGTGAATAACCCAGAATTCAAAATGAGGTCTGTGTATATCCCCAAAGCCCAGTTTCTAAAACACAGAAAAAGATGAACACCTTCTAAATTAATTTTGTGAAACATGCATAAACCTGATAGCGATATTGATGAAGCTAGTAATTAATAAAAAAGGAAAACTACAAGCCAAGCTCACTTACGAAGCCTCCAATAAAAGAGAAACAAATCAAGACCAGCAGTTTAAAACGGAAGAAAGGATCATAAACAAGAATGGTTTGCTATGATTTAATCTATTACAATGCTAGATCAAGTAGTTAAGTTTATACACATTTATATAAAGCTAAAAAATGTTTGTGAAATTCATCATTTATTCCTGACTTTTGCTCATTTAAAGTGAATCAGAAATAGAAGAGTACTTCCATAATATGGTAAAGAAGTTCTACCTAAAACTAATTTCCAAATACAGTAAATAATAAAACATAGGCATCCTTCCTCTTTGTATCAGAGGCAATACAAGAAGACATCAACAAAACATTTCTAGTTGATACAATGAGAACAGAAAAAGAAAACAAGGAGATATATAAATATTGGGGGAAAATTAACATTTTCAGACTTTTCTTTCTTTGCTTTGGAAAGTGAAGAAAAAAAAAGGAGAAAGACAAATACCATATGATATCACTTATATGTGGAATCTAAAATATGACACAAATGAACTTATCTATGAAACAGAAATGGAATCACAGACATAGAGAACAGACTGGTGTTTGCCAAGGGGGAGGGGGTTGGGAGAGGGTTAGAGTGGCAGGAAGGGTTAGCAGATGTAAGCTTTTATATATAGGATGGATAAACAACAAGGTCCTACTATATATAGCACAGGGAACTATTCAATATATTCAATATCCTATGACAAACTATAATGGAAAAGAATATTTTTTAAAAATATTTTTTAAATATTTTTTAAAAAAGTATTTTTAAAAAACACAACATTGCAAATCAACTATACTCCAATTTTTTAAAAAAGCAAAATGTTAATAATTCAAACAAACAAACAAACAACTATATGCACCTGAGGGGCCTGGAAGGTATTAAATGGGCTTGAAAAAGTAAAAAAAAAAAAAAAAAAGAATATGCTTGTTTTCATGTGACCTTAGATTCAGTTTATATGCTTAAAAATGCGAATTTTTAAATCAGGAAAGTAACTGATTTCTGGATTAATTTAGGGAGACAACATATTTTGATAATGAGTCTTCACAAGCATTTGAAAGCTCAAACACAGCAGAACTTTCCATTGTGTAAGGCTTCTTTTGTTCCCTCCTTTTTGTTGTGGCTTAATATAGCATTTTAAATGTTTTTGATACAAATCTATTTATATGATTAAATTTATTTGGGGGGTATTTTATCTGTTTTGTTACTATTACAAATGGATTGTTTTCTCCCATATCTTCTAACTGATTGCTGCTTACATATAGGTAAATGTTTATAAATAGTTAAATAGTTTGTAAGTTCTCTAAGCTTATATCACTTAATAAGGAGGAAGAGGATTTTCTTTGTTTCTATATCAATCACCAACCCACAATCCTAGAAATGAATCTAGGATCTAGGGCTACATACCAAAAGGAACCTCAGGCAATTCTCTTTTTTTCTCTTGATGAAATGAAATAGAACATTCAACACTGACTTTGGAAAAAGCAGACAGATAGATAGATAGAGAGAGAGATAGATAGATAAAGTCCTTTTTTAAAAAACGCTGCTTCAGATTAACTACACTAGCCCCAGTTAATATGAGTGAAGAAATAGTGAGAACGAAAGTGAGACTGAAAGGTAAAAAACGGAAGATTTTGCAGTGCTTGTCAAAGGTCATGACCACACTTCCACTTAGGGCGTGGGCTTTGCAGTAACCACACTGCCCTTAAAAGGAAAAAAATTTTTCTTTAATGCAACTATGCATAATTCTCAGAACTTTTCATAGTCTAATTTGAGGTAGCAAACTCATATGCCGAAGGGGGTCAGGCAGGTGACACAAATGAGTGAAGCAGTCCTGGGGATAATAAAATAGGGAAAGGTGAGGACTGGGGCAAACAGCCTACCTTGTGCTTCACTAAAGGGACAGCTTCCCCTCAACACGAATCAGTGGCCTCCGTGAGTTAATTAGGACCCATGTTGCTATATCTTCTAATTTTTTGAGAGAAGCCAGAAATCCAGATTTAACATATCAAAGTTCCCAGTTGTTAAATGCGGGCTCAAATTTTCTAAAACAAAAAAATACTGTGCAGGCTCGACATAACCCAGGCCCTCAGGCCAACCAGGGTGGCCTGCTCTCAGGCTTGCTCCTGTACCTGCAGCTGAGTGGTGACCCCAGCAGTCAGCACTCAGCACATGCCATGTGGAATCCAGCTGAGGCCACCTCTGTACTCCAGACTGAGCATTACCACCCCAGTTTGATGGGATTTGCACCAGAGACAGAAGTGGAAAATTAACCTACGATTTTTAACATTCTCTAATTATGGCAATGACGAGCTCCAGGAAACCGCCAAGTTCATAACGGCCTCCTCCCAGTGAAACAGCTGTTCGGCCCCTTTTCCTAGTAGACTGCACCTGGGGCACCTCATTGGCTTCTAACAGAATAGCAACCAAGGTCCGTGTTCTAGACTCCAGAGGAGAGGCAGAGCCTGCCCTCCACACTCAGAATGCATAGGTTGTTCCACAATTGTCACATTTTGTGAAAGAATCCTCCACAGCTAGCATGTTCTTTAAAATTAAGTAAAGAGTTTCTCTTTGAGGAACAGCATCTTTTTAAAAGAGATCTATTGATCTACAACATTGGTACCCTGATTTGCAATTTTCAGTGTCTCCTGTCCTCTTCTTATCCAATCTTAAAACAACCCCATGTGGAAGATGTTGCAATAATCCTCATTTTACAGGTGAGAAAGCTGAAATCAGCATGGTTTGATGGCTCGCCCGAGCTCCACAAAATCAGTGTTTCTGTGCAGGCAGTTAGCCTTCTCTGTCTACCTTCAAATGGTTCATCAAGTAACCCCTACCACAAGCCTTTGTCCCTGTTTTGTGTGAAAATCTATGTAGGAAGAAAGAAACAAGTAGTGCGATTTCTTTCAAGCCTCAGAAAAGGCAGAAATAAACTTCACAAAATTCTAGGACAGAAGCTGAGGCAGACAAACAGAATGCAGAAAAAGAGCCAGCTAGAACCCCTGCAGTGATGAGTTCCTCAGGAAAAGTCAGGCAGGATAGTACCTGGTTAGAGAAAAACAGTCATTTGATTTGTTTGTATATTTATTCTGAATAGTTTTTCCACTCTTTATATGTATCTTTGGTAAAATGCCCCACTTTATAACATGAAGCTTTGTGTGTTTTTTTACAAACCGGAATCTATAATATTTTTATAGAGCTGGAATATGGAAGGCTAATTTTGTAGTTTATCAAAAAGCAGGTGCTCTCCAGGGAGGCAAGTGAGTCTCTGTTGCCACCTAGTGAACATTGCTTTTTTTTTTTTTTTTTTTTTTAGTGAACATTTCTAAATGGGAAACAGTAGAGCAGGCTCACCATGGGTGCTTGGAGCCTTCAACCACATCTCACCAATGACATCCATGTGACAGCCACTGGGAGGCCAGAGCAGTCTGGGCAAGCCAACCCATAATTAAGCATCATTTCTTATTAGAAGCATTTAAAAGATCTTGAAAAATTGCTTGCAATATTTGACACGAAGTATCACAAATTGAACAGGAGCTCTCACCAGATCTATGTGCCGTACTCCTTTTCTGCTCTCCAATATTATGTTCACATTTTCTCTGAACCAAAGTATTGCTTTGTTGACTTAAATATTCATATTCAGTGTATGGACCACGTGAGCTGACCATACTCTACGTCCAAACCTGACTTACTTGATTCTTTGGAATTCAAACCTGTGACACATGCCCTCCTTGTTCTCCAGATACAATAGCCTGTCATCCGAGCCTATCATTTCCACTTTCAAAATATTTTTATGGGCTTCCCTGGTGGCGCAGTGGTTGAGAGTCCACCTGCCGATGCTCGGGACACGGGTTCATGCCCCCGTCTGGGAGGATCCCGCATGCCGCGGAGCGGCTAGGCCCGTGAGCCATGGCCGCTGAGCCTGCGCGTCCGGAGCCTGTGCTCCGCAACGGGAGAGGCCACAACAGTAAGAGGCCCGCGTACCGCAAAAAAAAAATTTTTTAATTTGAAAAAATTTATTTTATTTTTTATACAGCAGGTTCTTATTGGTCATCTATTTTATACATATTAGTGTATGTATGTCAATCCCAAACTCCCCATTCATCCCACCACCACCACCACCACCACACCCCCACTTTCCCCCCTTGGTGTCCATACTTTTGTTCTCTACATCTGTGTCTCTACTTCTGCCTCAAAATATCTTTAAATTAACCCTTTCTTCCTACCGCCACATCCCATTCCTGGTCTTTATCCCTGAATTCTGGATTCTCTCAGTTATTCAGCACATTTTGACTGGGCACTACTGCTGATATATTCAGCCACAGCACTGGGCACAGGGTAGAGAAATGAGGGCGGTAGCACCTGTGGGCACGGGAAAGGGCGTACTGACAGAAGGTTTCAGGTTGAACTGCAGCTCAGGTCAAGAAGGATGAGGAGCTTCCCTGCTGGGCTTCCTGACATGAACTCTTTCTAGTTCAATCCACCATGCCTTCTCTTCAGCCTGACTGCTCTCCTTCATTCCTGACTCAAAGCTTTCAAGTTCCTTCCTTCATCCATTCAGGTCATGCACCGAGTCTGTATGGCTCTGTGCTCAGAGATACAGATGGGATGAGATCCAGCCCCTGGCCTTAAGAGCTCAGCAGGAAAAAGACCAGCAGACCCACAATTATGGAGAGAGAAGCCTGAAGCAGGACTAACTGGTGCTCTGGGGTCTCAGAGGGGGCATGAGAAATTCTGCTAGGCAATGGAAAGAGCTGGCCTGTGGAGGTTTCCAAGAGAAGGTGACATTCACACTGGACCCTGAAAGATGAGTAGAAGTTTATCAGTTGGACGTGGGGGAAGGCTAAGCAGAGAGCATCCCAGGCAAAGGGAGCTGCAGGTGGAAAAACACAGAAGAATGAACGGAGGGCTCAGGGACAGCAGTCCCTCTGCATGGTGGAAGAGGAAGTGTACAGCTAATGTGGTAATGACCCAGATTCTGACCACACCACTGGATGTGATGGCTATATGTTCCCTCCATCATGTGGATTTATCATCCCTGAGGATGCCTGAGGCCATAACAACTAGTAATAAGGTTTCAAATGAATGAAATCCCATGCAGCCACTTCTGACTCTCATCTCACATGCCATTGCACTGCTATGGCTGGGCTTGTACAGGGCTCAACAGTCACTGTGAATCAGGCTCTGGGATCAGGGCTCATATTCACAAGTCACAGCGTGGACTGAAGGAGTATAAGTTGTAGCACTGAGGCATCTATTGCCCTAGCTGCAAGAGTGTGGGCATCTGATGGCTCAGACGAGCTTTTCTCTAAGACTTGCTCTTAGTTGAAGAGAGCAGCCTCACCCAAAGTCATGACTTCTTCCTATATGTAACCCTCATCCAGCAACAGATGCAGGGAACAAAGCCTGGGCCCCTTACCTTGATACAGAACAACTATAAAGGACCACTCTAGCTCCAGGATCTCCCATGGGATTGTCTGACCTTTGTCACATCTGTATGGCAGTTCAACTCCCTCTTCCCCATCCTGCTTCCTTCACTCCACCATAGGTGTTCATCCCAAGAACACTCTCCAAGGCACACTAATCTCTGTCCCAGAGTCAGCTTTCCAGAGAATCTTATCCATAACAGATACCCTAGGAAGCCTGGTTCCCATTAAAATAAGACCAGATGGTATTAACATAGTTTCAGAAGAACTATATCGATCTGAAGGAAGTTGGTCTGCTATGGAAACCCCATAGAGGTTCACCCAAGCTCTGTGCTGGGAGAAGAAGCCTCATCAGGGCCTTGCAAGCTCTGTTCCACCTGGAAGGATGCTTTCCTCCTGAGGAGATGGATGTGCAGGGCTGCTGAAATCTGATGCCATTAAATGAACCCACATCCTGTAACTAAATCCTCTTTCCCATTTCTTATGCTCATCAAGAGACACTGTGATTCTCATCTGCCTTTCTGTGTACCTGCAAACAGAGAGTGCCTGAATGTGCGGTCCATCTGGTAGTTACAATTTCTTATTTTCAATCATCACATTGACATTCAGGCTTGGAGTCCACCACTTGCAAACTCCGTCGGCCTGAGTGGACTGATGGGTGCTGAAAGCAGGGAAGACATATGTGCAAGCCCACAATGCAGAGTTCAAAACGTGGATGATAGTCAATTCGCCATGGCAATGCTCTTCTGGTGGTCTCTCGGTGGACAGACAGTCCACTGCTTCTTATGATATCTCAGCCCAGACTTTCAAATGTCTATAGACTTAACTCAGAGGGAACACAGAAACAGTTCTGCTTTCTCAATGTAGCCCCTACTCAGACCAAACTCACTAAGAAACAGACCTCTTTTCCCTCAGATGTCAGGAGAAATGACTGGGTGGTTGGAAGAGATTTTTCATAAGCAAAGGAAACTAAAGAAATTGAGAGCTCCCCCTGGAGTAAACCATGACTAAGGCCCTCCTTTGAGGAGATACTGTTGATATATTAAAGCAAGAATTTCTATAAATAATCCTCTCGGAATAAAGGAGTTGACTGGATGATTGTTCTGCTTCACTTCTTTCTGACTTCACTTTAAAATCTCAACAGATGTGGTTTTATTTTGCCTTGTTGCAGTTGTTTCAATTGTACTTTTATTTTTCCTAATATAATTTTTATCTTTCTAAATCTATTTTGTTTTTATTCTTTGATATTGTACTGCTTTTTTGTTTCTTACTTCCCTTTTTTTTTTTTTTTTTTTACCATGCCGCAAAGCTTGTGGGATCTTGGTTCCCAGGCCAGAGGTTGGGCCCGAGCTCCTGTAGTGGGAGCTCCATGCCCAAACCACTGAACAAACAGTGAACCTCAGACCCCAGGGAATATCAGTTGGAGTGAGGCCTCCCAGAGGTCCTCATCTCAGCACCAAGACCCAGCTCTATCCAACTGCCTGTAAACTCCAGTGCTGGACGTCTCAGGCCAAACAACCAGTAAGACAGGAATACAGAACCACCCATAAAAAAAAAACAGAACAAAATGAAACGACAAAACAGCCGCATGGCACAGGGATATTGGCTCGGTGATTTGACAGCCTGGAGGGGTGGGATAGGGAGGGTGGGAGGGAGGGAGACGCAAGAGGGAAGAGATATGGGAACATATGTATATGTATAACTGATTCACTTTGTTATAAAGCAGAAACTAACACACCATTGTAAAGCAATTATACCCCAATAAAGATGTTAAAAAAATAAAAAAATAAAAAAATAAAGAATTTCACCTTTCAAAAAAAAAAAAAATTATGTTACACATGAAGGGGAAAGGTAAAAACCTACAAGACCAAATAAATGAAGATGAAATAGGCAACCTACCTGGAAAAGAATTCAGAGTAATGATAGTAAAGATGATCCAAATCTCAGAAACACAATGGAGAAAATACAAGAAACATTTAACAAGGATCTATAAGAACTAAAGAGCAAACAGACCATGATGAACACAATCACTGAAATTAAAAGTACTCTAGAAGGAATCAATAACAGAATAACTGAGGAAGAAGAACGGATAAGTGACCTGGAAGATAAAATGTTGGAACTGCCACAGACCAGAATAAAGAAAAAAGATTGAAAAGAAATGAGGACAGTCTCAGAGACTTCTGGGACAACATTAAACGCACCAACATTCAAACTATAAGGATCCCAGAAGAAGGAGAGAAAAAAGAAAGGGATTGAGAACATATCTGAAGACATTATAGTTCAAAACTTCCCTAATATGGGAAAGGAAATAGTTAATCAAGTCCAGGAAGCACAGAGAGTCCCATACAGGATAAACCCAAGAAGAAACAGGCCAAGACACATATTAATCAAACTATAAAAATTAAAAACAAAGAAAAAATATTAAAAGCAGCAAGGGAAAAGCAACAAATAACATACAAGGGAATCCCCATAAGGTTAACAGTTGATCTTTCAGCAGAAACTCTGCAAGCCAGAAGGAACTGGCAGGACATATCGAAAGTGATGAAAGGGAGAAACCTACAACCAAGATTACTCTACCCAGCAAGGATCTCATTCAGATTCGATAGAAAATTAAAACTTTTACAGATAAGCAAAAGTTAAGAGAATTCAGCACCACCAAACCAGCTTTACAACACATGTTAAAGGAACTTTTCTAGACCAGTAACACAAGAGAAGGAAAAGACCTACAAAAACAAACCCAAAACAATTAAGAAAATGGGAATAGGAACATACATATCAATAATTACCTTAAATGTAAATGGATTAAATGCTCCCACCAAAAGACGCAGACTGGCTGAATGGATACAAAACCAAGACCCATACATATGCTGTCTACAAGAGACCCACTTCAGACCTAGGGACACATACAGACTGAAAGTGAGGGGATGGAAAAAGATATTCATGCAAATGGAAATCAAAAGAAAGCTGGAGCAGCAACTCTCATATCAGACAAAATAGACTTTAAAGCAAAGACTATTATAAGAGACAAAGAAGGACACTACGTAATGATCAAGGGGTCAATCCAAGAAGAAGATATAACAATTGTAAATATTTATGCACCCAACATAGAAGCACCTCAATACATAAGTCAAATGCTAAGAGACATAAAAGGGGAAATGGACAGTAACACAATAGTAGTAGGAGACTTTAACACCCCACTTTCACCAATGGACAGATCATCCAAAATGAAAATAAATAAGGAAACACAAGCTTTAAATGACACATTAAACAAGATAGGACATTCCACCCGAAAACAACAGAATACACTTTCTTCTCAAGTGCTCATGGAACATTCTCCAGGATAGACCATACCCTGGGTCACAAATCAAGCCTTGGTAAATTTAATAAAACTGATATCATATCAAGTATCTTTTCCAACCACAGTGCTATGAGACTAGATATCAATTACAAGAAAAAAACTGTAAAAAATACAAACACATGGAGGCTAAACAATACACTACTAAGGAACCAAGGGATCACTAAAAAATTCAAAGAGGAAGTCAAAAAATACCTAAAAACAAATGACAATAAAAACATGACGACACAAAACCTATGGGATGCAGCAAAAGGAGCTCAAAGAGGGAAGTTTATAGCAATACAATCCTACCTCAAGAAACAAGAAACATCTCAAATAAACAACCTAACCTTACACCTAAAGCAATTAGAGAAAGAAGAGCAAAAAAACCCCAAAGTTAGCAGAAGGAAAGAAATCATAAAGATCAGATCAGAAATACATGAAAAACAAATGAAGGAAATGATAGCAAAGATCAATAAAACTAAAAGCTGGTTCTTTGAGAAGGTAAACAAAATTGATAAACCATTAGCCAGACTCATCAAGAAAAACAGGGAGAAGACTCAAATCAATAGAATTAGAAATTAAAAAGGAGAAGTAACACTGCAGAAATACAAAGGATCATGAGAGATTACTACAAGCAACTATATACCAATAAAATGGACAACCTGGAAGAAATGGACAAATTCTTAGAAAAGCACAACCTTCCTAGACTGAACCAGGAAGAAATAGAAAATATAAACAGACCAATCACAAGCACTGAAATTGAAACTGTGATTAAAAGTCTTCCAACAACAACAACAAAAAGCCTAGGACCAGATGGCTTCACAGGCAAATTCTATCAAACATTTACAGAAGAGCTAACACATATCCTTCTCAAACTCTTCCAAAATATAGCAGAGGGAGGAACACTCCCAAACTCATTCTACAAGGCCACCATCACCCTGATACCAAAGGCAGACAAAGATGTCACAAAGAAAGAAAACTACAGGCCAATATCACTGATGAACATAGATGCAAAATTCCTCAACTAAATACCGGCAAACAGAATCCAACAGCACATTAAAAGGATCATACACCATGATCAAGATGGGTTTATCCCAGGAATGCAAGGATTCTTCAATATATGCAAATCAATCAATGTGATACACCATATTAACAAATTGAAGGAGAAAAACAATATGATAATCTCAACAGATGCAGAAAAAGCTTTTGACAAAATTCAACACCCATTTATGATAAAACACTCTCCAGAAAGTAGGCATAGAAGGAACTTACCTCAACATAATAAAGGCCATATATGACAACCCACAGCCAACATCGCTCTCAATGGTGAAAAACTGAAACCATTTCCTCTAAGATTAGGAACAGGACAAGGTTGCCCAGTCTCACCACTATTATTCAACATAGTTTTGGAAGTTTTAGCTTCATCAATCAGAGAAGAAAAAAAATAAAAGGAATCCAAATCAGAAAAGAAGAAGTAAAACTGTCACTGTTTGCAGATGACATGATACTATACATAGAGAATCCTAAACATGCTACCAGAAAACTACCAGAGCTAATCAATGAATTTGGTAAAGTAGCAGGATACAAAATTAATGCACAGAAATCTCTTGCATGCCTATACACTAATGATGAAAAATCTGAAAGAGAAATTAAGGAAACACTCCAATTTACCACTGCAACAGAAAGAATAAAATACCTAGGAATAAAGCTACCTAAGGAGACAAAAGATTTGTATGCAGAAAACTATAACACACCGATGAAAGAAATTAAAGATGATACAAACAGGTGGAAAGATATACCATGTTCTTGGATTGGAAGAATCAACATTGTGAAAATGACTCTACTACCCAAAGCAATCTACAGATTCAATGCAATCCCTTTCAAACTACCAATGGCATTTTTCACAGAACTAGAAGAGAAAATTTCACAATTTGTATAGAAACACAAAAGACCCCAAATAGCTAAAGCAACCTGGAAAAAGAAAACCGGAGCTGGAGGAATCAGGTTCCCAGACTTCAGACTATACAACAAAGCTACAGTAATCAAGACAGTATGTACTGGCACAAAAACAGAAATACAGATCAATGGAACAGGATAGAAAGCCCAGAGATAAACCCACACACATATGGTCACCTTAGGAGGCAAGAGTATACAATGGAGAAAGGACAGCCTCTTCAATAAGTGGTGTTGGGAAATCTGGACAGCTACATGTAAAAGAAAGATATTAGAACACTCCCTAACACCATACACAAAAATAAACTCAAAATGGATTAAACACCCAATGTAAGGCCAGACACTGTAAAACTCTTAGAGGAAAACATAGGCAGAACACTCTATGACATATATCACAGCAAGATCCTTTTTGACCCACCTCCTAGAGAAATGGAAATAAAAACAAAAATAAACAAATGGGACCTAATGAAACTTCAAAGCTTTTGCACAGCAAAGGAAACCATAAAAAAGATGAAAAGACAACCCTCAGAACAGGAGAAAATATTTGCAAACAAAGCAACTGACAAAGGATTAATCTCCAAAATTTACAAGCAGCTCATGCAGCTCAATGTCAAAAAAAACAAACAACCCAATCCAAAAACGGGCAGAAGACCTAAATAGACATTTCTCCAAAGAAGATATACAGATTGCCAACAAACACATGAAAGGATGCTCAACATCACTAATCATTAGAGAAATGCAAATCAAAACTGCAATGAGGTATCACCTCACACCAGTCAGAATGGCCATCATCAAAAAGTCTACAAACAATAAATGCTGGAGAGGTTGTGGAGAAAAGGGAACCTTCTTGCACTGTTGGTGGGAATGTAAATTGATATGGCCACTATGGAGAACAGTATGGAGGTTCCTTAAAAGACTAAAAATAACTACCATATGACTCAGCAATCCCACTGCTAGGCATATACCCTGAGAAAACCATAATTCAAAAAGAGTCATGGGGACTTCCCTGTTGGCACAGTGGTTAAGAATCCACCTGCCAATGCAAGGGACATGGGTTTGAGCCCTGGTCCGGGAAGATCCCACATGCCGCGAAACAACTAAGCCTGTGCACCACAATTACAGAGCCTGTGCTCTAGAGCCCACGTGCCACAAATACTGAAGCCCGCATGCCTCGAACCTGTGCTCCGCAACGAGAAGCCACTGCAGTGAGAAGCCACCACAATGAGAAGCCTGTGCACCGCAAAGAAGAGTAGCCCCTGCTCACTGCAATGAAAACCCAATGCAGCCATAAATAAATAAATTTATAAAAGAAAAGAAGAAGAGTCATGTACCACAATGTTCATTGTAGCTCTATTTATAACAGCCAGTACATGGAAGCAACCTAAGTGTCCATCGACAGATGAATGGATAAAGAAGATGTGGCACATATATACAATGAGGTATCACTCAGCCATAAAAAGAAAAGAAACTGAGTTATTTGTAGTGAGGTGGATGGACCTAGAGTCTGTCATACAGAATAAAGTAATCAGAAAGAGAAAAACAAATACCGTATGCTAACACATATATATGGAATCTAAAAAAAAAAAAAAAGGTTCTGATGAACATAAGGGCAGGACAGGAATAAAGACACAGATGTAGAGAATGGACTTGAGGACACAGGGAGGGGGAAGGGTAAGCTGGGACAAAATGAGAGAGTAGCATTGACATATATTCACTACCAAATGTAAAATAGATAGCTAGCGGGAAGCAGCTGCATAGCACAGGGAGATCAGCTCAGTGCTTTGTGACCACCTAGAGGGGTGGGATAGGGAGGGTGGGAGGGAGATGCAAGAGGGAGGGGATATGGGGATATATGTATATGTATACCTGAATCACTTAGTTATAAAGCAGAAATTAACACACCATTGTAAAGCAATTACACTCCAATAAAGATGTTAAAAATAAAAAAACTCAACAGAAAATGATGATATTATAAGTAAACAGCCAGTCAAAATCATATCTGCCCAACCTGCTTGATGCCATGAAAAACATCCACTCAGCTTCCAGTCCCCAAGAGCAGGAAGCCAGGTGATTACCTTCCAGATCCTGTCTCTGAAAAATAGAATTCTGGATGGACATTTCCTGTCTCTCACCGTCTGGTGTTTCTTTGTGGGGAGAGGGGTATTCTCCAAGTATCTGCTTTTGAAAACTGACTTCAAAATGGAATTTAGGAAATCACTCTCATCTCTACACCACCTCTATCTCCTCCCTAATCTCTCTCCTCAACACCGCATTACATCCTGCTCCTATATGGCGTGTGGGTCCCCAGAAGTCTACTGCAGGAGAACATGTATGACCTCTGGTCATTTGGTCAGTTGAGGTGACTTTCTCCTGGACAGGTGTCTGTGTCAGCTGGACCTGGTGACATGACGGTAGAGGTGCCGGCAAGGCCTGACTCAGAGTGGCAGTGCTGATGGAGAGCTCCAACTATCTCCCCAAGGCCCTCTCTTGCTCCTTAGGCAAAGGAGGCTCAGGGAGTGTTGTGAGCAGAGCCCAGAACTGATTCCTAGACCAGGGCCCCTTCCACCAGGACATTTGCTGAGCTGTTTCACTAATGCACTAATCAATCACACATTTAGACAACTACTTAGTCCACAAATGTTCAATAAGCCTCTACCGTGGGAAAGCACAGAGCTGGGGTCAATAAAAGGAGCAGGAAGAAGTGCTGGTGCTGAATTCATTTATTAGTTCCAACAGTTTTTTTAATGTGTGGAATCTTCAGGATTTTCTACATATAGTTCATGTCATCTGTGAACAGAGATCATTTTACTAATTCGTTTCCATTTGGATGCACTTTATTTCTTTTTCTTGCCTAATTGCTCTAGCTAGGAGTAGGGAGGGCTTTTTAAAGGCTCTGCCTGTGGCCCTACAAGGCCGTCTTCCTCCCTTCCCTAAATCCCCAGTATGCTAAACTAATTCTTTTGGCTTAACTGACTTGCACACGTCACAGCTAATATTTGGTTAAGGAAGGAATTAGTCTGAGAACTATCCGACCACGGATCAATCAGGCTCTTTCCACTTTCTCTTGAGCTAAGTGATCTATCATTATTAAAATGACATCATTAAATTGAACAGGTAACACCCATTGACACCTCAACATAGATTCCTTTAGAAAAGGGAGTTCCAAGATTAGGTCAATATTGACTCTGGGGGAGCAGAGAAAGATTTAGAATTGGATCCAGGAGGGAATGGGGCCTCTGGAGAGCAAAGAAAAGGCAGTGGAGGCCCTTAGGTAAGGGGTGGAGGAAAAAGGAGTAGAGTTGATGGGGGGCTATGTACACTATGATTGAGGTGGCTACCTGTTTCCCATACTCCCATCCATGGGGTATCACCAGCATGATTTTTGCTATTTTCTAGGACCACTTGTACTATTATTGACTCCGTTTTTCTAAAAATAAATAGTTTTTCAAAGGAAACTTTATATCTCTACTCAAAATCCCTACCAGAATCATTTGCCATAAATAGAATGTAACTGTAGAAAATACATACAATGAAAACAATATCATATTGTTAAATTCTAACTAAACAGTCGTCTGCCAAAGGATGCCAGCCTGGGGCTTATTTTCTCAGTTAAATAGAATAGCATGAGTTAGGGAGGCGTGGAAAACATTACCACCATGCTAAATTTCTCCTTGAAACAATTAGAAAAATGAGGAAACAATTAAAATGGGAATAACTTTCTCACCCTCTAATTCAAAGTTATTTTATGTTGGGGTGCTGTCCTATCTAAAATTACCTCCCACACCTCCAATGGAACATACGCTTAAATAAAGAAATTCTGAGGTGGAGAATCAGATCTGCCTTCTTTTTGTGAAAAGAGCCCAAAGCTCCCTGCCAGAGAAGACTTGAGAAATGAGGGTTATGGCTGGGAAGGGAATTTGGAGCATTTCTAGGGAGGTAACAGCGTGGAAGTTCACTAGAGGCAGTAGGGAATGAAGGCTGAGCAACACAAACATCTCTCATCCCCACAGTTAGCTTTCCTCGCAGAATCTGTGGGGAAAGCAAAAGCCATTTAAAGGCTAGAGACAAGAAAGGGAGCTAGCAAGGTCTGCTATGGCTTCAGTTCTCTGTTTACACTCCTTTTCATCCTCTTCTCCCTTATTCTCCCTTTTCTCTCCCTCTCTCTCCCTCTCTCCCTCTCTCTCCCTCCCTCCCTCCCTCCCTCTCTCTCTCTCTCTCTCTCTCTCTCTCTCTCTCTCCCCCCCCACCCACTACCACCACTCACTCCAGTCTACTTTAGCTCACCTTATACATGTAGGAAAAGATGGAGGGAGGCATGCCAAAATGCCATAGGTGTATACTTGAGGGTTGAGAGTGGAAGGAGCAGGGCTTGCTTGACAGGGACCTTATTTCATGTACAAACTTTTATATGATTTAAAATTTTCAACAAATATGTACCAACTCAGTTAAAAACATTTTCATATCTTGAATAACAACAACCAAAAAGAATGACTCAACAAGCACTATGGTAACTGTGTTTCTGCCTAATGGGAGATCTGTTTTCTGTTTAGACTCAATATGAAAGTTACTCTTTTCACCAAAGAAATTAAGTATAACGTCCCACCACCACCACACTGGCAGCAGAATATGGAGTGTTCAAATTAGAGAGGTGTAGGAGCAAGACTACTGCATAATCAATTTTTTTAAAAGCTATTGAGTACTTTAATAAATAGCAAGTAGCAAGCAGTTAGCAAAAAGCATACTGAAAGATTTAATTTCTTTTAAATACCAATGATGCAGGATGCATATAAAAAGAAATTTAGCAAGTAAAAGCAAATCATTTTCTACAATGCCTTTGAAAGTAGTTTCTACCATTATTTTCTACATTCACTCCTTACTGCTTTTACATGGTATTTAACAAAATTTAAAATTGTTTTAATTATTTGTCATTTATTTTTAGTCTCTCCCTCTCCCCATAGAATATAAGTCCACAGGAGTGGGAACCATATCTGTCAATTACAGTCTCTGGCAAATGATAGGTGCTTAATTAATTTGTTGGATGAATGAAAACAATGATAAAGATCTTTAAATAAGAAAATAACAATCTCAGAACAACTTACTGTTGGATAAAAATAGAGTAGAAAACTCCTTAGAGATCAAAAAACCTGCACGATATAAGAAGAGAAAATTGGCAGATTGTAGAGAGAATACTTGGCTAAGGGTTTTCATCAGTTTTTTAGTGAAGAGAAATTGCAAATTACTACCTTAGTTTTACTGCCTAAAACAATATCTAAAACTTATAAATTGGAGTGCGTGTGTGTGTGCGTGTGTGTGTGTGTGTGTGTGTGTGTGTGTATACTCAAGTTAACTATGGTATAAACTCTACAGATTTCTCCAATTCATAATGCAAGTTTGGTGTTTGTAAAGAGCATGCGTTTGTGGCCAGACCAATGCGGGTGTGAATTCCAGCCCCAACACTATAGAGGAGTGTGTGTGTGTTCCTGATTCAAACAAACTGTGAGGAAATATTTACAAAACAATTGGGGAAATTTGAACACCAGTAGAAAGTGAATGATGTTAGGCCATTGTTCACTTGGATAGGTGGTACTAACAGCATTGTGGTTACATTTATAAAGGGTCCTCATCTATGGAGATGTGTATTGTGGATGGAGTGGTATAATGTCTGGGATTTGCTTTAGAATAATCAGAGTTGGGGCTGGCTAGGAGAATGGATAAAACAAGATTGACTGTGAATTGGTGATTGCTGAAGCTGCTGTTGGCTGCACAGGACTTCACCATTCTATTCCCTTTATTTTTGTATAAATTTGAAATATTTTCATAATCAAAAGTTTAAAAACAACCCAATACACATGTACAGGTTAGAATAACACACTAGTTCAGTGACTCTGGGTAAGTTTCAAACCTTTTCTGAGTCTTAGTTTCCTCATCTGTAAAATTGGATTATGGGGTTGGTCAAAGAAGTTTGTTCGGTTTTTTCCATAAGATGGATCTAGTAATGCTTAGTTGTCTTTAACTTCATTCAAAACAATTTTGTTAGATTGTACTGTGACACCTGTCACATCAGCGTGAATTTAAAAAAAAAACTTATCGGGCTTCCCTGGTGGCGCAGTGGTTGAGAGTCTGCCTGCCAACGCAGGGGACAAGGGTTCGAGCCCTGTTCTGGGAAGATCCCACATGCCGCGGAGCAACTAGGTCCGTGAGCCACAATTAATGAGCCTGTGCATCTGGAGCCTATGCTCCGCAGCAGGAGAGGCCACGATAGTGAGAGGCCCGCGCAGCGTGATGAGGAGTGGCCCCCACTTGCCGCAACTAGAGAAAGCCCTTGCACAGAAACGAAGACCCAACACAGACATAAATAAATAAATAAATAAATTTTTTAAAAACTTATCAAAATTGGTGAATTTTAGGGCTTCCCTGGTATCACAGTGGTTAAGAATCCACCTGCCAATGCAGGGGTCATGGGTTCGAGCCCTGGTCCGGGAAGTTCCCACATGCCGCGGAGCAACTAAGCCTGTGCGCCACAACTACTGAGCCTGCGCTCTAGAGCCTGCAAGCCACAACTACTGAAGCCCGCATGCCTAGAGCCCATGTTCCGCAACAAGAGAAGCCACTGCAATGAGAAGCCCACGCACCACAACGAAGAGTAGCCCCCACTCGCCACGTCACAACTAGAGAAAGCCTGCATGCAGCAATGAAAACCCAACGTAGCCAAAAATTTAAAAATTAATTTTTTAAAAACAATTGGTGAATTTTTGTGTAGCCATTTTCATATTGCAGATGGAAGAAAAAAGTAATGTTTTTAGCATAGTATGCTTTATTATTTCAAGAAAGGTCAAAATGCAACTGAAACACACAAAAAGATTTATGCAGTGTATGGAGAAGGTGCTGTGACTGATCGAATGTGTCAAAGTGGTTTGCGAAGTTTCGTGCTGGAGATTTCTTGCTGGACAATGCTCCACAGTCAGGTAGATCAACTGAAGTTGATAGTGATCAAATGGAGACATTAACTAAGAACAATCAACGTTATACCACGCGGAATATAGCTGACATATTCAAAATACCCAAATCAAGCGCTGAAAATCATTTGCACCAGCTTGGTTATGTTAATCGTTTTAATGTTTGGGTTCCACGTAAGCTAAGTGAAAAAACCTTCTTAACCAAATTTCTGCATGTGATTCTCTACTGAAACATAACGAAAACGTTCCATTTTTAAAACAAATTGTAACAAGTGATGAAAAGTGGATACTGTACAATAATGTGGAATAGAAGAGATCACGGGGCAAGCGAAATGAACCACCACCAACCACACCAAAGGCCAGTCTTCATCCAAAGAAGGTGATGTTATGTATATGGTGGGATTGGAAGGGAGTCCTCTATTATGAGCTCCTTCCAGAAAACAAAACGATTAATTCCAACAAGTACTGCTCCCAATAAGACCAACTGAAAGCAGCATTCGATGAAAATCATCCAGAATTAGTCAACAGAAAACACATAATCTTCCATCAGGATTATGCAAGACCGCATGTTTCTTTGATGACAGGGCAAAAACTGTTTCAGCTTGTCTAGGAAGTTCTGATTCATCCGCCGTATTCACCAGACAGTGCACCTTCAGATTTCTATTTATTTTGGTCTTTACAAAATTCTCTTAATGGAAAAAATTTCAATTCCCTGGAAGACTGTAAAAGGCACCTGGAACAGTTCTTTACTCAAAAAGATAAAAAGTTTTGGGAAGATGGAATCATGAAGTTGACTGAAAAATGGCAGAAGGTAGTGGAACAAAGTGGTGAATACGTTGTTCAACAAAGTTCTTGGTGAAAATGAAAAATGTGTCTTTTATTTTTACTTTAAAACCAAACGAACTTTTTGGCCGACCCAGTAATAATACTTATGTCATAGATAGCTATGAGGTTTAAATAATGTAATACATATATCAAACATAACAGTGACTGGCACATAGGGCTCATAAATATTAGCTGTTGTTGACATTAATATTATTAGGGAGGGAGAGAGCACAAAATCTGGATACATATGTAGCAAAAGGTCAATCGAGGCACAGGGATTATGGGTGATTTTAATGTTCTTTTTTTTGTTTGTTTAAATAACTAATATTTTTAACAGTGAATATGGATTATTTGTATAATAAAAATTAAGCTTGAATGCTGCCTCAAATCCTTTCATGAATGAAATGGAACTACCTAATGAAAGTTTAATGAAATTGAATTAATCATTAATTGAAAATTGTCAAGGATCAAGGGAAGAAGTCACAGGAAGGAAGGTGGGGCCAGGTCCAGGGGAGTGGACAAAGCTGGAAGTGACAGCGAGCCCTCTGGAGAGGAAAGAGGCCTCCAAAAGCTCTCCAAGGACAGCCTGCCCCGCACAGCAGTCCTTTCTGCTTAGTTGTTCTTTTCCTCCACTATAAAAATTGGGTCCTTGCCTTTTTACTGTCAATATATTTTCTCCTTAGAAAAAAGCAGCCTTCAAACAAACTCAATTATCACTCTCCCAAGGACAACTCTCAAACCCACATCACCAATTCTCACTGTCTCTGAGCTGCCTGCCAAGCAATTTCAACTTGGTATGCTCATTTTCACCTTAAATCTCAATATTTCTATAATGGCACAAATCCTGTTCTACTCCCACAATATGACACTTATTATGACACTTAGTACTGCCTTTCCAATTCCACTAGGACTCCAGTCTCCAGAGGAAAAACCTCCCTCTCTGCCCTCACAACTGATTCTATTTGACAACATCATAGTAGCCGATTATGTGCCAGGCACTAGGGTTAGAAAGATGAAAATATGTGGATTCTGCTCTCAGGAGTCAGTGCTTATGCCAGTGTCCCTGTCTGGAGTGTCCTTTGATCATTTTTCACTCCGTAAACTCCTATTCACCCTTCAGTGCCCACTCAAATGTT
The DNA here is from genome assembly GCF_949987515.2 of Delphinus delphis. Lineage (NCBI taxonomy): Eukaryota > Metazoa > Chordata > Mammalia > Artiodactyla > Delphinidae > Delphinus > Delphinus delphis. The sequence goes on along the minus strand of NC_082684.1, from coordinate 94,202,157 downwards.
ACCTCTTTTGTGACATCTTTCTGACTTCTTCCTCTGAGGTCTCAGTTTGGCACCTGTTGCCTTGTATCATGATTACTTGTTGTGGAAGAGGCTGAGAATTGTCTTCAAATATTTAGTATCTCCCCTTCTCTCATAGCAATAGATTCCCTAAGTTTTAGCCCAAGAAGTGACCTCCCAGAATAAAGACTGCATTTTGCATCCTCCCTTGCAGTTAGTTGTGGCCACATGACAAAATTCTACACAATGGGATGTGAAAGAAAGTGAGGCAGACAACTTCCAGGGAGAAACTTTGAAAGGAGGGATTATGGTCTTCTTTCCCACTCCCTCCATCCTTCTGATTGGAGCAGAGATGGACTGTAAGCCCTCTTGGTTCAGGCAGGTAAGGGCAACACCTGATGAAGCAAAGCCACCACACCAAACCTGGGATGCCTACCTCCAGCCTATCAAGTAAAAGAGAAGTAAACCATTTTATTTAAGCCACTGTTATTCCATGTCTCTGAAATAGGCAAGTAAACCTATTTCTTAAATAATATACTTGCCTACTTCTGACCCCCCCGCCAAAGTTGTATAATTCTTGACGGTATTACACACATGTAATTGAAGTCTCAAAACAACAGGAAGAAAAGCATGAGGCAGAAGGAATATTTGAAGACATAATGGCTGAGAATTTTCCAAAACTGATGAAAAACCCCAAGCCACAGATTTAAGAAGATGTATGAACTACGTACATCTATACAAGCAGAGTAAATACAAAGGAAACCATACCTACCATGCCATATTTTTTAAACTGGTAAAAATAAAGACAAAGAGAAAAATCTTGAAGGCAGTCAGAAAAAAAGACACCTTTATTTGCCCAGTGCTTGGAACAGATCAAGCTCCTGAAAAATATTTGCTGAATGAATGAATGATGACTTGGGTGAGTGTTTGATTGACTCAGATCACGTTGTTGCCCAGCATGTTGTGGTAGAAACACTGGAATGGGTATCAGGAGACCCGAGTTCTAATTCCAGCTCTGTCTTAATTAGCAATACGAAACTAGACAACCATTTACTTCCTCCAGACTTCTGTTTCCTTGCTACAAAATGAAAAAGCCAGATTTCTGACTCTGATAATGGCAGAGTAGCTTGTGGTAGACCAACCCTCCCACTGAGAACATCTCAAAACCTAGACAAGATATAAAAGGCAAAAAAAGTTTAATAGTATTGGAGAGAAACCCTGGCAGCCAGTACCTGAGGAGACAGGATCTCAGAGAGAAGGGAACCGAATGAAGTGAGTTCAACAATCTGCCAGCACTTTGCCCCACAATGTTCTTTCTGATTCATCAGTAGTTCAGGATGAGTGAATAAAAACTCCAGCAGAAAAAAGAGCCTAAGAGTTTGGGAAGCTAACCTTAGCTCTCAGCAGCTGCACAGGGTTGAGGAGACAAAAACATGTCCCTTGTCCTGGAAGCTATAAAAGTTCTAATTTAAAATAAAATCTAGTAAGTCATGGATGTGTGTTAAGATCTCTGAGGTAACCACTAAAAGAAGAGTAAAAGAATTATAATAAGCTAGTAGAAGAGGAAATTCAATGATAAATATATTTCATTTATCCATAATCCATGGAGACAGAATGCACATCTGTGGTTACCAGGGACAAGGATGGGAGGGGGAAATGGGGAGCAACTGCTTAATGGGTGCAGGGTTTCCTTTCCGGGTGATGAGAATATTTTGGAACTAGATAGAGGTGGTAGTTGTGCAACACTGTGAATGTATTACATGCCACTGTGTTGTCCACTTTAAAATTGTTAAATTTTATGTTATATGAATTTCACTTCAATAAAAATTTTAAAATTTCAATAAAAATGACAAAAATGTGTAAAATACTTGATTTATACAAAAGAAGGCAAGGAAAAAAATTTAAAAAGGAATACAGAACAGGTGAGACAAAAGAAAATAAGAAAAGTAAGATGATAAAATTTAACTCAATGTATCAATAACTACATCAAATGTAAATGGTCCTAATATATTGATCAAAAGACAGAAATTATCATAAAACTCAACTATACTGCTTATAAAAAAACACACTTTAAATATTAGAATACAGGAAGGTGAACTGAAGGAAGAAGATATACCATATAAGCATAAACCTGAGGAAAACAGTGGAGCTGACTAATACCAGACAAAGCAGACTCTGAGGCAAGAAGCATTACTAAAGATAAAGAGGAACAACTCATAATTAAAAGACTCAGTCCACCAGGAAGCAACAGCAATTCTAAATTCAACTGTACCTCATAGCACGACTTCAAAAATATGAAGCAAAACTTGACAGAATTAAAGACAAATAGGCACTCCAAAAGTCATAATGGAAGATTTAATATGCCTCTCAGTAACTGACAGAACAAGCAGGGGGAAAAAAAAATGACAAAAATATCCAAGATTTGAACACCACAATATACAGACTTGATCTTATTAACTCATAAAGAATGTTGTACCCAACAACTGTAGGATACACACTTTTCTCCATGTGTACCAAAATTTTACATATACCAAAACTGATCATTCTCAGGGCCATAAAGCAAGTCTCAACACAATTCAAAGGACTGAATCCCACAAAGCATGGTCTCTGACAACAGTAGAATTAAGCTAGAATCAATAACAAAAAGATAACAAGAAAATCCCTAACTGTTTGGAAACTGAGCAACACACTTCTAAAATGAGGAGACCAGAACACATGCTCTCCAGGGTCCCTTCAAGGTCTGACAGTCTCTGAGTTTGAGTGCCTCATTTGCCAGCTTTCCACTTCACGCCAAGCAGTGCAGGCCACAGCAAATTTTCCTCATGTGTTTGGAGGCTAATGGGATTGCCAGCTTTTGCTCCATTCTCTTTGCGCGTGCGAGAGAGAGAGAGAGAGAGAGACAGACAGAGACAGAGACAGAGACAGAGAGAGACAGAGAGAGAGACAGAGAGACAGAGAGAGAGACAGAGAGACAGAGAGACAGAGAGAGACAGAGAGAGACAGAGAGATTGATTCCCTGGGCAAAATGAGACAATCTCCTATTTGCTCTCCTTCCTCCCTCTGCCTCCTGGGGTTCTGCAGGAGACATTTATGTTCCCCAATGACCATTTTTCCCAACTAGAGGATATACCTTCCAGATTCCCATGAGGCTCTCCCAGTCTAATGACAGTAGCCACTCCATTTCCAAGGCTGCTCACCGGAGGGGCAGCATCAGCCACAAAGAAAGTGATGCCTGGTCTACGTACAGACTCCTCAGACAGAAGCCAGGGAGACTGACAGACCAACAGCTTGGAGACATCATTCTGCCCTGAACTCTCAGAGCTGGGCCACTTGTAGCCACCTTATTTGGGCTCCTGAAGGTGGCTGAAAGCAAGTCAGATAAACCTAGCATCCCTTGATTGGAGGAGTAAGTAAGGCCTGGTGTAGACCAATACTCAAATGGCCAAGAGCTCTCTTCAGTTATCCTGTCCAGACTTGCCATGTGCTTATTTGTTGGGAAAGATTGAATACTCCTTTACACTAGGGTAAACATGATTGATAACCTTTAACAGGCATCCAAACCTCATTCGCTCAACATACTTTTATTAAGCTCCTACAGCATGACAGGTACTCTGCTAGACACTAGTGTTACAAAGAGGAATCAAATGGATTCGTAAGTAAGAGAATTAAGCTCTAAAGTGTTGGGGAGAGTGTTTTCAGGAATATCCATGGGGACTATCCCATGGATGAGTCTAAAGTCCAGCATCTTCCTGAAATCAGAACCTGAGCCATAGCCAATCCTGGAGCCTAGAATGGTACAGGTCTTATTGCTCCACAGTAAAAGCCAAGAGTGGCCTTCCCCCAACACCAATCTCAGCACCAGTGCTCCTGCATCATACATTACTGGATTCAGAAATTTTTGGAGATGGTGACAAAGTAAACATATGGATATGGGGCACATAAACTTGTTTACAGCAGACAAAGCCACTATTACCCACAACCTTGTATTATTGGTATTGTAGGAGAGCCTCCTGGTCCCAGGGGTTGTACTGAGGCACTGAGAGGACTCACATGTCATGCTCAGGCAGCACTGTACTTGTATTTTCACAAATGGACAAAAAGAGCAGAAGATATGTTCCTGTGGGAGAATGGGAAGGAGCGCTGGTGCTTTGAGTGATGGCTATACGGACCGGTGTAGGGAGAGGGTGTAGCTGAGCCCAGATGGCCTAGCTGAGATAGGCAGTGAGCGCCCATCAGCCCTCCCTGGAGGTCTGCTGGGCCAGCTCTGGGCTTCCCTGCCGGCAGCTGTGATGTCTGGTGCACCTCACTCAGCTACCCCTCAGTAGCTCTCTACCCTAACTCCTGCCTCCCAGTGCACCTGTGACTCTGTGCGAGACAGGGGCCTGCACAGATCACTGTCAGCTTACCTCCTGAGTTCTGGAGCCAGGCCACCCTCAAGGCCACAGAGCTGACCCACAGTCCCATGTCCAGGTAAAGTGACTGGCAGACAGCTGAGAGCAGGTCCCATGGGCATCACAGAATCAAAGTAGAAGAGGTCATTCAGCTAATCCCTCATGGCTGGGTGAGGAAGCAGGTACAGAGGTCTCCTGCCTCCCCAGACCTAGAATAAATCCTTCCTCCATTTCTTGCCTGTCCTCCACCTAGCAGGTTCCTGTGGAGCTGTGAGAAAACACACACACACACGCAGGTAGACCCACACATGTGCGCGCACACACACACACACACACACACACATCAGGTGCAGAGCTGAGCCCTGACCCATGGCTGGTGGTTCTGGGTGTCACCCATTTGACAGTACTCACTTCCTATTTGGCTTCCCTGAGGCTTGGAATGGACACAGAGGGGTCACAAACAACCTCTCCTGCAGGGTGGGGGCAGAGGCTCCCAGAGAGACCTGCAGCTAGTCCACACAGGCAGGGGGAGGTCACCAGGCTCCTTCCCAGTGCCCTCCAGTCCCTGTGGAGTCCCTCAACACTATTTCCCAATCTGACAAATGTGAACCAAACCTGGCTTCTCAGTGACAACACCCACTCCTAGCATAAAGGGTGAGTGACAACATTCTAAAACAGAAAAAAGAAGATGCATGCCTCCCTCTATGAGAAGAAATCCTTTGGGGCCAGCCAAAGGGGAAAGAAATGAACATTTACCATGCACTTGCCATGCATTTTCACATATGGTCTCAGCAACCATCGGAGGAGGATTATAGTTTCCAGTTTTACACAAAGGGAAACTGAGGCCCACAAATGCTAGTTATGCAATTTGCCCAAAGTCACAGCACTACTGAGTGGTGGGATAGCATTCAAACTCAGGTCTCCTTAATGGGCAAGGAAAAAAGCCTCGAAGGCCAAGGTGGTGATTTGAGAAAGAAACAGTATGCGGAAAGGGCAGAGCTGAGTATAAAAGCAAAACACGTGCATTTGAGTTTATTTTTAAAAGCCCAAATTTCTAAAAGAAAGGAATTTATATATGGGATATGTTACATTTCTGGTAGATTTTCAAAAAAGAATAGACCTTTCCCCCCTGAGCGAATTTATATCCAGTCTGAGTCCAAAGACTTGAGCCATGTAACCTTGGATGAGCCACTTAATCCTTTGGAGAGAGGCAGATTGGAGACAGCCCAGAAATGAGTTGGCAGAAGGAGGAAACTGAAGGCTGCTGATGTGAATGACAAATGCTAGAAATGTGGATGTGGAAGGGCAGAGAGAAACAGACATCTGGGAAGCGGGATGAGGGCTGATGGCAGTGGGCAAGCAGAGAGAGCATGTCTGAGGCCAACCATCTGAGGGCCTACAGACAGGGGAGGGCACTCAACTATAATCTCCATGTAGCTAAAAGCTCGTCTGATTCTGCCACTGCCCCAAGGCCTGAGGCCTAGGTGGTATTCAATGACAAGCTAAGAAAAGAGCAAAGAAGAAATTCAATCCTGTGCTCAAATGGAGAAGGTAGGATTCTAAGAGGTTCCTGAAAGGATAGTGTCCAGGGGCCCAGAACAGTGCTGGCACAAAGTAAAAGATCAATATCTGTTTATCAGATGAATTAATAAATCAGGATATCTAGTTTCTGACCCAACTCTGCTTCTCCATCAATCTAAAGAAATCAATTTAATCTCTCAGGATCTAATTTTCATCAAATGTAAATTGAAGAGCTTATACTGGACAACCTCCAGCTCAGGTGCTCTATGGCCCCAAGGCTGAGGACCCCCCTGGCCAAAGCACACCCTCTCACAGACGAGAGTGGGATGAATGCCAATAGACCATGGAGTCCATGGATGCCAGCCCAGGGTTCAAGAATCTTCTTTGAGGAAGAGGTAGTGAGTAATCTCTGGGCTGGAACACAGGAGATGGTACAGAAAATTTATCCAATCTCTCTCTCATGCTTTCTCTCTCTCTCTCTCTCTCTCTCTCTCTCTCTCTCTCACACACACACACACACACACACACACACACACACAGAGTCCCTCTTACCTCCCAGATCACACTTAACCAGACTAGCAAAGGTTTGAGCCACGTGTGTCAACTCAGGAAGGTCTAATCCTCGGCCCCCAACAACTCCTCAGACTCCAATGCGTGTGGCCCTGTGTTATTTCAAATGTGAGATCCATTCCCCATCTTTTCTCCTGCATCCCTATCCTTCATCCATGTCTGCCACTCATCAAGCCTCCCACAGTGCCAGGGGGCATGGGCACAGGCTCCAGCCTCAAAGCACCTCTCCAGCACTGACTCCCCAGCTGACTTCGGGTAGTCATTTAACCACTCTGACTCCAGTTCCTCATCTGTGAAATTAGGAAATAATGCCTACCTGCAGGTTTTTTGCAAAAGTTAAATAAGAGAGTGAACATAAAGAACCCTGCACACTGTAATAGGGGTATTGCAGTAGGGGAGACAGGTGAACTTCAACTCCAAATTCAACAAGGACAAGTGGGGATTCACAACCAACAAACAGAGTGAGGGGTCAGTGGATGGAAAATTACTAAGAGGAGACATAAATGGTAGGGGGATTCTTGCTAAACTGACTTAACAGGATTCATGCTGAAGGCAGGCCAGGATAGTCAAATACCAAAGGTGGGAGATGAGGAATTTGATCATAGATTGTGATTAGATATCAAGGGTGGGGGATTCTGTCTAAACTGACTTAGGATTCTTACTAAAACTAGGCTTAGCAAAAACAGACATGGAAGCCCAAGGTCAAAGCCTAATCAAAAAGAGGGTTCAAAGGAGCCTAACAAATGTTTGGTAGGATTGGTCAAGGAGAGAGTCTTGATAACCTGCCACAACTGTCCAACTAACAATTATCAAGCCAAACACAGGGCCTTAGTGTTCTGAGTCCTCAAAATAACCCTGGAAGGAGGATCAAGAATCATCATCCCAGTTTCATCAATAAGAAAATAAGGGCACCAACAGCCCAAAGTCACACTGCTGGTGAATGACAGAGCTGGAATTTGAACCCAGAAAGTCTGGCTCCTAAGCCCATAGCCTTAATCACCAGATGACACAGCTTCCTATCTAGTTCATTTTTGATGGATTTCATGCTTAATTACTCTCTCCACAAATTTGGGGCACAGAGACCCAAAGAGATAGGGCTCTCATGCCATCCTGCTTTACAATGGGCCATCCCTTCACATCCTAATCATTACTTTGGGGCCTAGAAAGATAAGCCACTGTAATGGACGCTCCATAATGTGATTTGACCAACAAAAACATTGGTACACAAAAGAAGAAACCAGAGCAGATTTCTGCATTAGTTTCTATTTTTGTTGTGTTCTGCTTTTGTTTGATAATAAGGGGGAGGAGACTGAGCTTGAACACTCATCTGCAGCAAAAATTTTTTTATCACCAGGGCCTGGAAAACAAAATGAGTTTTAATTTCTTCCAATTTTATTTCAACTTTGCCAGTGAACATCTGTTCTCATTGGCTTGGAAGCCATAATACACGGCTAACACTTTCCAATAATTTTCTTTTGATAATTCCTCTGACAGTGTGAATAAAAGGGCCTGAATATGGATTAAACATCACATGACAGTACTTTCCCGATTCTGTGTGACAAACTGATACTTTTCTTTTTCTACCAAGATAATAAGAGGGAAAAAAATGACTTATTAGAAGGGAAAAGCATTGGACTAGGCATCAGGAAAGTCAGGCTCTCATTCAGGCTCTGCTACCTACTCTTTAGCTGTGTGACCTGGGGTGGGCAACTTCACATCTCTGGGTGTCTTTTTCAACAATGGGAGGTGACAATCTTCTTCTACCTTATCCCCAAGTCCCTCCCAGCTCTGAAATTTCCTGCATCAATAATACAATATAGTGCCAGGAGACCCTCACAGCATCAGTATTTTGGCTTTGGACCTAGTTTGAGTTAACCTGGCTTGCTGGCTAACATAGGGGAAAATCCACAATTAATTGTATACATTTATGAGCATAAAAAGGACAATGTTTATGTCAGGGATCCCACATGACAGGCGACATAAGGGAGGGCATCACAGTGAGCAAGTAAACAATAGGGAGAAGTAGGAACAGTGGTGAACAGTGTCTCTGAAGGTGGCAGCAGTGGAAATGCAGGCCCAGTGTGACCAGAGTCTGAGTTTTCAAGAGAAGATAGAAGTCTAGATTTTTATGTGAGACTTCCCAATTTTTAAAATACTACTGGAGCCAAAGAAAACATACTCAGGGTCCCAGTTAGCAAATACTGGGTCACGTTTACTGGGTCTCCATACCCTTCTCTTTGCTCCCAGAGCTACAAGTATGAACAGCATTCGTTCTGTTTACTCATCTGTCTCCTTGCTGGGCCTAGAACATCTTGAGGGTCCTAGATTCTATGTCAATCTTGAGTAGCACATTCTGAATAGTTAATGGAATAAAGGAATCATTATTTACAACTAAAACCTCACAAAAGACCACAGACTGGGTGGCTTAAACAAGAGAAATGTATTTTCTAACAGTTCTGGTGGCTGTAAACTCCAAGATCAAGGTTCCTGCAGGATTCAGTTTCTAGTGAGGCCTCTCTTCCTGGCTTACAGGCAGCGACCTTCTTGCTGTATCTTCATGTGGCCCTTCCATGGTGTGTGAGCACAGAGAGACAGAGAGCTCTCTGGGGTCTCTTTTTATAAGGCAATAAACCTATCAGGTCAAGCTCCACCGCCCTATGACCTCTTTTAAACTTAATTACTCCCTTGGAGGCCCCATCTCCAAATATAGTCATACTGGGGGTTGGAGCTTCAACATATTAATTTGGTGGGCACACAAAAATTCAGTCAAGGGGGGAAACTCTCTGGCGGTCCAGTGGTTAGGACTCCATGCTTTCACTGCCAAGGGCCCGCATTCAATCTCTGGTCAGGGAACTAAGATCCTGCAAGCTGCTTAGTCTGGCCAAAACAATTTTTTTTTTTAATTTAAAAATTGAAACAAAAATTCAGTCCATCACAGTCACCTAATTCCAATCCACAAGAATTGACTAAAGGGATGGAGGAGGGAAAGGATAAGAAACTGAGTCTGGAGGGCAAGTCAAGAGGGGCAGGAGATGCAGAGGCCCTCAGCCAGGTTTGCCTGAGCCTCTTTCCTTTTCCAGTGGCCTGCATTTTCTCAAGCTTTACTGATGCTCCTCCCTCCTCCATTACCCACTGAGCTAAGCAATGGGCTCTCTCAGGACCATGGCCTTGAGCTTTCCTACAAGCTGATACACATACAGTATTGGCTGGGCCACCTCCAGCACCCACATAGTCTCCCTTCCTCACAGCAGACCTGCCACGGAGGCATCATTATCCTCACTTTCCTAACGAGAAAACTCAGGCCCAGGCAGGTGGAGTAACAGGTCCAAGTTCATATGTCTAGTGAGTGGCAGGGCCCAGATTCAAACCCCAGTCTGCTTGGCAATAAGGCCTTTGCCCCACCCCCTGAGCATCACAGCTTTCCTGCCATCCACCTCTTCACTAGCTGCCCTGTCCCCAACCTAGAACCTTCAGATATCAGAAGCCAGCACCTGAACCACAAACTGATGTTTACCAGGAGTCAATCCTCATATTCCCCAGATACCTCATGCCTCATCTGATCATCATTTTCCCTCAGAGGCAGTCTTAGCATGTTACAAGTAAGAAATGATCCATGGTGAGTGGCTTCTGGGGTCCCAACAAGGCCCCCCTCACTTCTTAAGCAAGTTAAGAAGTGCTTTCTTAACACTCTGCTTTCTGGTACCTGAAATTCCATTTTTTGAGCTTCCTAAATCAAACCCTGATGATGAAGCCTGGTTAATCATCAGATCATTCAGGAAGCTTTTTATTTTTTACATAATGAAAAAGCTCACTGGTTCCACCCCCCATTTATATAAGTAATAAATGTTTATTGTAAAATGTTAAACAATACCTAAAGATATAAGAAAATAAAACTCACCTGAAATTCTACCCTGAGATAACCATCACTAACACATCAATTACCTTATTTATATATATATAGGTTTTATGAGGTCTTATCACACATGCCACTTTTATTGCTAACTCTTTAAATGTGGTTTGGGGAGGGGAGGTTACTTTCTTACTCCACCTCTGTCCCCTATCACCCATAGTCTTTGGCCCAGGTCACCAATGTTAACAACCTTTCTCTATGCTCATCAATCATATGTACATACACAGACAGGCACAGACTGATAACGATGATGATAATGATAGGTTTAAAAGGGAGATCTGGATTATTCTTTGATTTATCCTTTAAAAAAAAAAAAGAAATCGGGACTTCCCTGGTGGCACAGTGGTTAAGATCTGCCTGCCAATGCAAGGGACACGGGTTCGATCCCTGGTCTGGGACGATCCCACATGCCGCGGAGCAACTAAGCCCATGCGCCACAACTGAGCCTGAACTCTAGAGCCCGCGGGCCACAACTACTGAAGCCCGCCTGCCTAGAGCCCGTGCTCCACAACAAGAGAAGCTACTGCAATGAGAAGCCCACTCGCGGCAGCTAGAGAAAGCCCACGTGCAGCAACAAAGACCCAATGCAGCCAAAAACAAATTAAATAAATAAATAAAATAAAATTTTTTAAAAAGAAATCATATACATTTCTCTGACTTGATTTTCTCGGTTAATAATAGCTCATGGGAACACCTTAGTCATCTTTTTTAAAACTTCAAAGTATTCCATGATATTGATAATCACAATGCATTGAACTACTCCCCTACTGATGGAAACTTTATGTCCTATTTTTGTCACTGTGCAACAAATATTCTAGGACATATCTATCCATACACACTGCCTCTATTCTATGAAAGAGATTCTCTGGAATGGAACTGCTAGGTTGAAATGACGTGTGTTTTTAATTTTAACTGCTAATGCCAGATTTCTTTCCAAAATGTTGTAGCAATCTACCTCTCTACCAACACTCTCCTGCTTCCCACCAGTAGTAGGTGTTATCATTCTCTAATTCTGTCAATCTGATGGGTGGAGAGTGATAGCGCATTGTTACTTTTTATTTTTTTCATTTCCCTGTCTACCAGAGAGCTTGAGCATCTTTTTAATGTTCATTAGTCATTTGGGTTTGTGTTTCTGTGAATAGCCTGTCCTTATTCTTTGCCCATTTTTAATTGGATTGGTTGCCTTTTTTAAATTTTTATTTTATATTGGAGTATAGTTGATTAACAATGTTGTTTTAGTTTCAGGTGTACAGCAAAGTGATTAAGTTATACATACACATGTATCTATTCTTTTTCAAGTTCTTTTCCCATTTAGGTTATTTCAGAATATTGAGCAGAGTTCCCTGTGCTATACAGTAGTTCCTTGTTGGTTACTGGTTGCCTTTTTACTATCAATTTGTAAGATATTAATCCTTTGGAATAGAGACAGGCTAACAGTTCACCTAAGCTTTTTCTTCATCCTTCTAAGAACAGCCAGACTACATGCCCCAGCCTCCCTAGTGCTTAGACATATCCAAAGACTTAGTTTCAGCTGCTAAATCATGGTGGAAGTGTGTGTTCCACTCCCAGACCCAGCCCATAAAATTGCCCACTTGTGAGTGTCCCTCCTAATTGTCCTTCCCCAACAACCTCGGAAGCCACATATTAACGATGGAGCTGCAACAAAATGGAAAGAGCCTGGGTTCCTGAAGCCCTCCCTGGAAGAGAGCTGCATCCAAACAGGTCACCTACTGTGGACTTCATATGAGTGAGAAACTCATTTCTATTGTGTTAAACCATAGGGAGTAATGGGTTGATATGTATAGCAGTTAGTCATGTCCTAACTAATACACCTACCACCTGCCATATGTTTTACAACTCTGTTCCCCAAACTATCACTGTGTATCAACTTTGCTTGTAGTAAAATTTAAATTTTAAAATGCCTATATTTTCTTGTACTCCTTCATTTTATTGTTTCTATATTCTCTATCTAAAATGATCTCTTGGAAGATTTTCAGGAATACAGATTCTAAAATCCATCCTAAAAAATTCTGCTATAAGAGACTGTAGTGGAGCCAGGAAATCTAGATATTTTTAAAGCTCCCTGGGTGATTCTGTTACTTTCCCAGGATTGAGGGTATTGCTTAGGCCATTAAAGTGGCAGCCCCTACCACAACAGAAGTAACTTGGGGTAATGACCCCCTTATTATTCATTGATGCCACTGAGAATAATTTACCTGTCTTCTAAAAGTAGACTCCTGGAGGCATCTGGAGAGATCCTAACCTGAAGCTATGTGTTAGCCCATCATTGTAGGAGGCTACAATGGGTTCATATCCTGACTCCTCTACTTGTGTGTCCTTGGGCAAGTGACTTACCTTCTCTGGGCCTCCTTTTTCCTCCTCTACAAAGTGGAGGGTGATTATAATTTCTACTTTGTGATATGAATACTGACTTAATTTTCAGGGTCAAGCCAAAGATAAAGATACACATAAATATATTTAATTCAAAGCCTGGCACATGAGAGCAGCCCAAGAAATTGTTGTTATTAATTCTAACTTAGAGAGACACTAAATACAACCTTGTGTAATCTATAATTTTCCCTGTGGACAGTTCCACTGGACATCTTCAGGCACTAAGCCCTTTCAGTTAAAGAAATGCAAATTAGAAACATCAGATATAGATAAATATTTAAAGAGCAATTAGCTTTACAAGCATAAAAATATCCCAGAAATTCTCTGAATCTCTCAAAACTTGCTCAGTTTGGTCTGTATTGTATTAGTGTATTTCTGTATTTGTGTGTGTGTGTGGTTTCGTGTGTTGCGGAGCAGGGGATCTTTAAAACGTTAGGTTAAGTATAAGGACTGCAAGCTCTTAAGAAAAATAATTGCTATCAGAATGACTATCATCAAACAGTCTAAAAGTAACAAATCCTGGAGAGAGTGTGGAGAAAAGGAAACCATGATACACTGCTGGTGGGAATGTAAATTGGTACAGCCACTACAGAAAACAGTATGGAGGTTCCTTAAAAAACAAAAATAGGACTACCACATGATCCAGCAATTCTACTCCTGGGTATATATATGGAAAAAATAATTTGAAAAGACACATGCATCCCAGTGTTCATAGCATTATTTATAATAATAGCCAAGACATGGAAACAACCCAAGTGCTCAGAAAACTGGATTAAGAAGATGTGGTGTAGTAAAACTCCTAGAAGAGAACACAGACAAAACATTCTCTGACATAAATCATACCAATATTTTCTCAGGTCAGTCTTCCAAGGCAATAGAAATAAAAATAAATAAATAAACAAATGGGACCTAATCAAACTTACAAGCTTTTGCACAGCAAAGGAAACCATAAAAAAAAAAAAAAAAAAAAAAAACCTATGGAACATGGGAAAATATTTGCAAATGATGCAACCTACAAGGGCTTAATCTCTAAAATATACAACAGCTCATATAGCTCATAAACATAAAAACAACCCAATTGAAAAATGGGCAGAAGACTTTAATAGACATTTCTCCAAAGAAGACATTACAAATGAACAGTAAGCACATGAAAAGATGCTCAACATCATTAATCATTAGAGAAATGCAAATCAAAACTACAGTGAGGTACCACCTCACACCAGTCAGAATGGCCATCATTAAAAAGTCTACAAATGGGGCTTCCCTGGTGGTGCAGTGGTTAAGAATCCGCCTGCCAGTGCAGGGGACACGGGTTCGAGCCCTGGTCCAGGAAGATCCCACATGCCGCGGAGCAACTAAGCCCATGTGCCACAACTACTGAGCCTGTGCTCTAGAGCCTGCAAGCCACAACTACTGAGCCCACCTGCCACAACTACTGAAGCCTGCACACCTAGAGCCCATGCTCTGCAACAAGAGAAGCCACCTCAATGAGAAGTCTGTGCACCACAATGAAGAGTAGCCCCTGCTCGCGGCAACTAGAGAAAGCCCACGTACAGCAACGAAGACCCAGGGCTTCCCTGGTGGCGCAGTGGTTGAGGGTTCACCTGCCGATGCAGGGGACACAGGTTCGTGCCCCGGTCCGGGAGGATCCCACATGCCGCAGAGCGGCTGGGCCCGTGAACCATGGCCGCTGGGCCTGCGCGTCCAGAGCCTGTGCTCCGCAACGGGAGAACGGGAGAGGCTGCGACAGTGAGAGGCCCGCGTACCTCAAAAAAAAAAAAAAAAAGACGATGTGGTACATATATACAATGGAATACTACTCAGCCATAAAAAAGAACAAAATAATGCCATTTGCAGCAACATGGATGCAACTAGAGATTATCATACTAAGTGAAGAAAGTCAGAAAGAGAAAGACACAATACCATATGATATCACTTATATGTGGAATCTAAGATATGGCACAAAAGAACCTGTCTACAAAACAGAAACAGACTCAGACACAGAGATCAGACTTGTGGTTGCCAAGGGGGTGTGGAGGAGGGAGAGGGATGGACTGGGAGTATGGGGTTAGTAGATGCAAACTATTACATTTAGAATGGATAAACAACAAGGTCCTACTGTATAGCACAGGGAACTATATCCAATCTCCTGGGATAAACCATAATGGAAAAGAATATAAAAAAAGAATGTATGTATGTGTATAATGAGTCACTTTGCTCTACAACAGAAATTAGCACAACATTGCAAATCAACTATACTTCAATTTAAAAAAAAACGATGTGGTATATATACATACATACACACACACACACACACACACACACACACACACGTACACAATAGAATATTACTAAGCCATAAAAAAGGAATGAAATATTGCCATTTCAACGTGGATGGACCTACAGAATATTATGCTTAGTAAACATAAGTCAGAGAAAGACAAATACTATGATATCACTCATATTTGGAATCTAAAAATAATGCAAGTAAATGTATATACAAAACAGAAACAGATTCACAGACATAGAAAACAAATTTATGGTTACCAAAGGGGAGAGGGAGGGTGGGAGGGACAAATTAGGGGTATGGGTTAATAGATACAAACTACTATACATAAAATAGATAAGCAACAACAATTTACTGTATACCGCAGGGAATTATACCCAACAATCTTATAATAACTGATAATGGAATATAATCTGAAAGAAAGAAAACTGAATCACTATGCTGTACACCTAAAACTAACACAATATTGTAAATCAACTATACTTCAGTCTTTTAAAAATGGATGCTGGGACAATGATTCATGAATAACTGCTCAGGGTAAGTCCAGTTAAATCCCAGAAAAACAACTGCCAACATTAATTAAGGGAACCCGAATTTATTGAGGGCCTACCCTGTGCCAGGCTGTGTGCTAAGGATGTTATTTGCCATCTCCTTCATCCCTTGAATAGGCCCATGAAATTGCATGTTACTATTCCCACCTAGAAGATGAGGAAACAGGGGCTCAGAGAGGTTAAATAAGTTGTCCACAGCTACACAGCTATTAAAGAGTGGAGTCAGGATGTCCACTCAGGTACAAGGTTGCTTTTGGGGATGGTGAAAATGTTCTAAAATTAGATCATGATAATGCTTGCACAACTCTGTGAGTATACAAAAAAAATCACTGAACTATACACTTCAAACCAGTGAACTTTATGGTATATAAAGTATATCCCAATAGAGCTGTTTAAAAAAGAAAAGTGCACCAGGTCTGTCTGACTCCCACACCAGGCTCGTGTAAAATGCTTTCTGGCTTAAAAAGTGCTTTCACGTGCATCACCTTGTTAACGTCCAAACCGCCCTCCTTCCCCCTCCCAACACCACACTGTAGCTGTGGAAATCCCACAGGCCTACAGAGACACGAGGGATGGATAAACAAAGCCAAAACTTTTACATGGCCTCTCAGACCAGATGGCCGGCAAAATCACAGGGGTCAGAGTGGGTATGGAAGTCAGGTATCAGAGTCTGAATGTGTGGGAGAGCAGGGCAGCCAGTGCAGCTGGTGCCTTCCCATGCTCACCAAAACCGTCACAAAAACCTCTTCAGTCCACTTACAATGCTGGCTTGCTAACCTTTATTTAAAAATCAAATCTGATCTCATGGATCCCACTAGAAGCCCTCAGTAGCTCGCCTTTGCATTAGGGTTACAGGCAAAGATTTTAATGCAAAACCCAAATCCCTCAAGACCTAAGGCCTCATGACACCCTCCACTCTAGCCACACCAGGCATGGCCAGTCCCTGGCTGCCAGAGAGTGCTCAAGTCTTCATACTTCTGCCATCATTGCTCCTTATCTGCCTGAAGGATCCCAAGCAGCATCGGAGTCAATTTTAACTCTGCTCTGTGGGCCCTGCTGCCCTCCCTCACCCACAGCCCGCACCTTCTAGTTCTCCACTTACATTTTCTTCGTATCTTTTTTTCAGCATTTTCACACTTCATTGGCACTATTTGTTCCTTGCCATCTTCCCCTCTCTCCACAGCCTTATCACTACAAATCCACACAGCCAACTGCCCACTTGCCCACTTACCCTCTCCACGGGGAAGGAGCACAGGCACTGTTCTGGACTGAACTGTGTTCCCCCAAAAGGGAGAAGTCCTAACCCCAGGTTCCTGTGAGTATGATGTTATTTAGAAATAAGGTCTTTGTAGATGTAATTAGTTAAGATGAGGTTGTACTGATTAGAGTGGGCCAACTTCAGTATGACTGATGTCCTTATAAAAAGAGAAGACAGAGATACACAGACATTCAGGAATAATGCTGTGTAATGATGGAGGCAGAGATTGAAGTGATGAAGCTACAAGCCAAGGAATGCCAAGCGTTACCAGCAACCACCAGAAGCTAGGAAGAGGCAAAGAAGGACCCTCCCCTAGAGATTTCAGAGGGAGCGTGGCCGTGCCAACACCTTGATTTCAAACTTCTAGCCTCCAGAACTGTGAGAGAATACATTTCTGTTGTTTTAAGCCACCCATTTCTGTGGTTTTAAGTGAATCACCCAGGTTCTTTATTACCACAGCCCTAGCAAACTCATACAAAAACTTTATACCCATTAAGGTGAAGGGTAGCAGAATATGTCATCCTAAATATGTCACTTGAACATAAGGATTTATGACTGAAGGCAACTGAGAAGGAGCAAGTAAAAGAAAAGCTTTCTGTCCTCCCTCTATTTGCCTAAAAGCGGGATATAAATTTGTAAAGGTGTCCCTCCCTCCCCTCTCTAACAGGAAGGATAGAAGCTAATCATCATAGACAACTCTAGACCCTTATTGGTCCAGAGAACCACCAAAGGAGTCTACAAAACAAAGTTTACGAACTAGCCCTTATCTTCCGTAAGTCCCCCATATATCTGCCTTTCTCGGAAGGAAGATAACCCAAAACAATGTCCTCCTCTCTCTTTAAAAAGACTTTCTAAACATTCTTTAACACCATACACAAAAATAAACTCAAAATGGATCAAAGACCTAAATGTAAAGCGGGACACTATAAAACTCTTAGAGAAAAACATAGGCAGAACACTCTTTGACATAAATTGCAGCAATATCTTTTTTGATCCACCTCTTAGAGTAATGAAAATAAAAACAAAAATAAACAAATGGGATCTAATTAAACTTAAAAGCTTTTGCACAGCAAAGGAAACCATCAACAAAACAAAAAGACAACCCTCGGAATGGGAGAAAATATTTGCAAATGATGCAACGGACAGGGGATTAATTTCCAAAATATACAAACAGCTCATGCAGCTCTATGTCAAAAAAAACAAACCCAATCAAAAAATGGGCAGAGCTTCCCTGGTGGTGCAGGGGTTGAGAGTCTGCCTGCCTATGCAGGGGACGTGGGTTTGTGCCCCGGTCCGGGAAGATCCCACATGCCACGGAGCAGCTGGGCCCGTGCACCATGGCCGCTGAGCCTGCGCGTCCAGAGCCTGTGCTCCGCAACGGGAGAGGCCACAACAGTCAGAGGCCCGTGTACCACAAAAATAAATAAATAAATATTTTGGGGCTTCCCTGGTGGCGCAGTGGTTGAGAGTCCACCTGCTGATGCAGGGGACATGGGTTCATGCCCCGGTCCAGGAAGATCCCACATGCCGTGGAGTGGCTAGGCCTGTGAGCCATGGCCACTGAGCCTGTGCGTCCGGAGACTATGCTCCGCAACGGGAGAGGCCACAACAGTGAGAGGGCATACCACAAAAAAAAAAAAAAAAAATGGGCAGAAGATCTAAATAGACATTTCTCCAAAGAAGACATACAGATGGCAAAAAAACACATGAAAAGATGCTCAACATCGCTAATTATCAGAGAAATGCAAATAAAAACTACAATGAGATATCACCTCACAAGAGTCAGAATGGCCATCATCAAAAGGTCTACAAACAATAAATGCTAGAGAGGGTGTGGAGAAAAGGGAACCCTTCTACACTGTTGGCTGAAATGTAAATTGGTACAACCACTGTGGAAAACAGTATGGAGGTTCCTTAAAAAACTAAAAACAGAACTACCATATGTTCCAGCAATCCCACTCCTGGGCATATATCTGGAAAAAACCCATAATTCAAAAAGACACATGCACCCCATAGTTCATTGCAGCACTATTTACAATAGCCAAGACATGGAAGCAACCTAAGTGTCCACTGACAGAGGGACGGATAAAGAAGATGTGGTACATATATACAATGGAATATTACTCAGCCATAAAAAAGAACGAGAGGTCTAGCGCAAACAAGCGAGAGGGAGGAACCCCCACAGTGGCGCCCGCTGGCACTGGCTTGTCGCGATAGAACGAGCGCCTAAATATTTCTGCCCCAGCATGAGCTGAAGCTGCCCTCTGCCTCTTTAGGAGACTCTCCAAGACCAGCAGGTTTCCTGAATGAAGAGTTAGTGGGTGAGCTGTATGACATCTACGGGGGAAGTGGAAAGACTGAAGGGCTTCCCTGTATTGCTCTCTTTCCTGAATTACTATCTACGTAGAGTCCCTCTCAAAGCCAGAGTCCAAGGGAAAGATATCCAAGAATGACAATTAGAACCTGGATTTTGGTGAATTTAACAAGTGCAGAGAGAAGGAAGTTGATGCTCTTATCTGCAACTTTTGGAGAATTCTGACTAGGAATCAGAAAAACTGATTTTAAATATTTCTTATTTTTCTATCAACCAACTGGATGACCTGAGATCTGCCACGTATACACTGAATCATTGAACAAGCCATAAGATCTTACTTGAATAGCTTCTCATGTGGTCACTGTAGCCATCAGACAAGAAAATATGTACAAATTACTTGTAATAACTCAAAATTCACTATATGCTACTTGCTATATTTTCATGACACATGGTAGAATTATAAGTGTTACAAGAGATACTGAGAAGGTGTTCTGAAAATTCAGTTGAATCACAAGATTTGATATCATTCAAATCTTATTTAATTGGGTATAATGGGGGATAAACGTTAGTCAAACTTCTACTGTTACCATATACTCCTTTATCTTTCAGTCTTCCATGTGCTTGCGTAGATTTCTACTGATTATAAACAAATAAAAAAAGGAAAGAGAAAGTGAAAGTCTGGAAAGAGGGAAAAAAAAGAAGGAAAGTAGGCAAAATTGAAAAATGACAAATAAAAGACCAAAAAAATTTGGAAAGGAGACTAAAATAAAAGTATTAGAAGGATGCAGAATACTAGGGAGAGAAGGATAATGTTAAAAAAATTCAAGTGAGCATATTTTAAAGATCTTAATAGCTTTATTCAATGATTCATGAATCGAACAGCATCCAATCTAGCAGACAGAGAGCTCTGAGGAGCTGTACAAAATGCAAAAGACTTAATATGCAGAAGGGAATGGGAACAAGGGAGTTACACTAGGCAAAAAGCAGAATGGTTATGGCAAGGTCACTTTCCTTTAGGGGACGGCAGATTACCTAACCTGCTGATTAGGTGATTCCTGACGGACTGGTTTAAGATTCCATTTTTGGGAGAGCAGAAACTGTAATTAAGTCTCCTCTCAGTTTCGTGACATGAGGCTTAGCATAAGTGACTCCATTTGAGGCCTATTGTCTTGTTTTTAACAATAGAAAGAGGACAAGAGTGTTACAGATGAAAACAGATTAGAGAAGTTATTATTAATTCAACCCTAATAAACTTGCCTAAAATTAAGAAAGGAGTCTGCATTATTCGGCAAAAAGTTTAGATAATAATCAGCATTTTCAGATTTTTTGTAGTGACAAAATAGCTTCAATATCTCTTATTCATAAAACCACATCTTTACATATTCATATATCATTTACTTTTAAGGACAGAATCATCAATGGCAGGAGGGAGAAGCATATTAAAAATAAAAGATTATAATGAATATAAGTGACAATCACTTCTGGTTACCTACAATTTTTTTTTTTTTCCAAAACCCAATTTTTTGGGATATGAGTGGCACTATTTTCAGGGTATGTCAGCCCTTAGACAATCCATTTCTCCCCTGGTTTCTAAAGGTGGGCAAATAACCTGTTAGGACTAATGAGACCTGAGGGGAATTTTCTGAGAAAGATTTTCCTCCTTAATAAAAACAAAGAGATGGGCATAAAAAATTTCAGACTTGCACCTTTCCCCTTGTTCCTGCTTTGGATTGCAATTGTTAGAGGAATTACTATAGTTATCCATGTGATCGTAAAACTCAAAAGAATCACTGAGAAGGTAACTCAGGGTTTTAAAATCATTGCACCACTGAACCAATTTTGTAAAAACTACTTACCTTTGAAATTAATACTACCCAAGACAATAAACTTTCATTTTAGGCTAAAAAAAAAGAACAAAACAATGCCATTTGTAGCAACATGGATGAAGCTAGAGATTATCACACTAAGTGAAGTAAGTCAGAGAAAGCCAAATAGCATAGAATATCACTCATATTTGGAATCTAATTTTAAAAAATGATACAAATGAACTTGTATACAAAACAGAAACATACTCACAGACTTCAAAAACAAACTTATGGTTACCAAAGGAGAAATGTTGCGGGGAGGGATAAATTAGGAGCCTGGGATTAATATACACACACTACTATATATAAGATAGGTAACCAACAAGGACCTACTGTATAGCACAGGGAACTCTACTCAATTTTCTGTAATAACCTATATGGGAAAAGAATCTGAAAAAGAATGAATATATGTA
Source organism: Delphinus delphis (assembly GCF_949987515.2). NCBI lineage: Eukaryota > Metazoa > Chordata > Mammalia > Artiodactyla > Delphinidae > Delphinus > Delphinus delphis. Next base: position 94,180,689 of record NC_082684.1, on the reverse strand, counting down.
TAACTGAATCACTTTGCTGTACACCTGAAACTAACACAACATTGTAAATCAACTAAACTCCAATAAAATTTTAAAAATTAAAAAAAAGACTTTCTAAACACAGGACATTTCCATTTATAGCTCATTGGCCAGAACATAGTCATATGGTCATACCTAGCTACAAGGAACGCAGGGAAATGTATCTTTCACCCAGGTGAAAATGTGGCCAACTGAAGAGTAGTAGATGAGGAATGGCCTCTTATAATATTATTCCAATAAATAAATGAAAATGAAATTATAGAATATCACCATCTTGCATCCTCCAACAAATTAATGGATAAAAGCACTGAGCATCAACGACTGCTAATATAAGAGAAAAAGACTGAAAAGCAGACATTACATGCCTCCTGATGAAAGAACACATAACACTAACAATCCAGTTAAAACGATCAGTTATGAGTTTGATCAAACCTCTGGTAATCAGCAAAACTAAAACTGTGAGAAACTCTATAGGTCAAATAGATCAGGTTCTTCAAAAGATAAACTGTAAGAAGAAGAAAGGGATGGACAGGAAGGTGCAGTTTAAGAGATTTAAGAGACAGATCAGTGTTGTTAAAGAGCAAAGTAAACTCTGTTGTCTAGAGATGCATGATGGGGGTAATCAAACTGTGAAGATATGCAAGGAAGTGATTATCATAAAAGTTATGATCAGGGCTTCCCTGGTGGCGCAGTGGTTGAGAGTCCACCTGCCCATGCAGGGGACGCGGGTTCGTGCTCCGGTCCAGGAGGATCCCACATGCCGTGGAGCAGCTGGGCCCAGAAGCCATGGCCGCTGGGCCTGCGCAACGGAGCCTGTGCTCCACAATGGGAGAGGCCACAACAGTGAGAGGCGTACCGGAAAAAAAAAACAAAAAAAAAGAAGGATGCCAGGAGCTTCCCTGGTGGCACAGTGGTTAAGAATCTGCCTGCCAATGCAGGGGACACGGGTTCAAGCCCTGATCCGAGAAGATCCCACATGCCGCGAAGCAACTAAGCCCGTGCGCTACAACTACTGAGCCTGCACTCTAGAGCCTGCGAGCCACAACTACTGAAGCCTGCACACCTAGAGCCCGTGCTCCGCATCAAGAGAAGCCACGACAATGAGAAGCTCACGCACCACAACGAAGAGTAGCCCCCACTCACTGTAACTAGAGAAAGCCCGTGCACAGCAGCAAAGACCCAACACAGCCAAAAAATTTTAAATAATTAATTTTTTAAAAAAAGGATGCCACAACAAAATTTAAAAGGGCAGCAAGATACCCACTATAATCAAAGAAATAACTGAATAAATTTTTCCTAAGCTGAAGATGCTCTCAACAAGGCAATGGAAAGGATGTACAAGCTGCTACACAAGAGTATTCCTTACAGAGAACAATTTCTATAAGACCTTTTGACTAAGAAGTCTGAGCCCTTAATTCATTGCCAAGGAGTTGCTCAGGGCAACCTCAACTCGAGCCAGGAAAGGCTCTGTTTCCTAATAAAGAGGAGGTGGCCGCCTGGCATAGCCACTCACACTGTGAGTCTGGGAACGTAAGTTCCCGCTTTAGCTCAGCCACTGCCTCCCTACATGACCTTGGGTGAGTCACCTAAACTCAGTGTCTCTATCACCCAAATGGGGAGTGAGTGTTGAATGAGGTAATCAAGAGGCCCTTCCAGCTCTACCTTCATATAATCTTATGATTCTAAAGCAGGATCTCTCAGAAGGTAGTCTGTCAACCACCTATGTTAGAATCACTGGTTGTTGAAAAGGCAGATTCCTTGGCCCCATCCAGACCTAATGAGTCACACACTCTGGGGATGGGGCACTGGAATCTGGGTTTTTTCCCAAGGACCCCAGGTGTTTCTTATATGAATTAGTTTGAGGGCCCCTGTTCTAAGGTACTGTTTAGGTAGAAAGAAGGTGGAAAGGACTTCACATCTCAAACTCCTCCTATATGCCAAAATGCTAGGGCAGTTTGATTATATATATAAGTAAGGTGGTACTCCCCCATCCTACAGATGAAGAAAAGGAGATTCAGAGACTTTCAGTCACAGAGCAGTAAGTAAGGGATCTGTCTGAATTGGAGGGCTTCTTCACAAAAAGTTAGGAAGGGAGGGAGAGAGGGATAAATTCAAACTGAGAAAGTGTCCCAGGATTGGAAAGATCCTAGTTGAGAGGCCCTGTTATGCATTTGTCACTGGCAAAGCCCATTAACAATTCCCAGGAAAGAAAAATAGAATAAAGTCTAACCTTTTTTCGTCCTTTGTGCTTAGTTTCACTCGCTCGTAAGGTATCACACGTGGAGGTACTGCACCGGGCACTTCAGACGAGAGCTCTAGTGCGAAACGACTGCGCCGGCACCTCAGCTTAGACGCTGCAGATGACTCTGTGATTCAAGATGGCGGCAGCAGTGTGCCGTGTGTAGAGATGCTGCACCTGGCACCTCAGCTCGGCGGGCCGTGTGCAGAAGCTCCGCACACGACACTTCAATTCAAGATGGCGACGGCAGCGTGCTGTGTGCAGAGACGCTGAGCCTGGCAGTTCAAGCTGGAGCACCTTTGAGCTGCACAGCTGTGCGCAACCGGGAAGAACTCCGCCCCCTCCCCACTGACAAGAAACCTACAAAGCAGCGCTGCTGTTGGCCGTTGCCGAGGGCTTTTTGGGAGAGCGTTTGCTCTAGGGCGAGAGTTCCATTATTTGATGAAAGAATAAAGCTTTCCCTTGCTTCTGAGTCGACGGCGGTCTCGTTAGGTTGGCACGAGTGACACAGGGGGCAGGGGGACCCTTGTTGGGGACTGACTCGAGGGGGTCAGTAACGCTTTCAGCACAGGCACACACCATACAAAACTATCTTTAGATTAATATTGTAAAGAGGAAGTGGGTGGGGAGTAAAGGGAGGGATGACGTGGGAAGACAGAGTAAGGTCTCTCCTTTGACCAACATGGAAGCCAGAGGAAGATACGTAAACACTTGAAGTTTCTGGTGTAGAAAAATAAGTAGCCAGAAAGATCTTAAAGTTAAGTGGCCTAGAGAACAAAACAGCCAGGAATAGCTTTTGACTCCTGCATGTTAAGGAAGAATTTATAATAAAACAATATTCTGGCATATTGATTTCTTTAAAAGTTGCTATAAAATATGATCTTTAAGTATACGGATTATTTAATATATCTTAAATGTCTTAATAAAGAAAAATTGTTATAAAAAAAGGACTGAAGATGCCATGACTGGAGGTAGATCTCAAGCAGACTTTGCCTTGTAGGACAGATCATGTGTTTGAGTTCCCATTGCCAGGGGTCAACACACGCAATATTTGGGGAGAGAAGATGATAACCTTCTTAAAGGTGAAATCTGCAAATATAAAATGATCAAAGTCCTAGCCAGAGGCATAGCCATGTGGGAGAGGGGGTAGAAAGTGCTTTCAAATATCTGTTAAACATTTTTTAAGTAAATCAAAGGATGGAAGGGGCTGCAGTAAGTAATATCCAGCTCTCTGGACAGGGAGAAAGAGAGCTCAGAGAGCCTCTGGCTGCAAAAGTCAGGCTGCGGAGTAGCTGAGTCGAATGGGGCAGCCACTAAGATCATGGAAAGGTTTGTAACCTACTAGTGTCAGCCACTGAGGTAGCCACTGTGGGGGAGGCACTTCTGCCGTAGGAGGCCAGTCACGCACAGGAAAAGGTAACTAACAAGAAGAGATGGTAGAATGAGAACTACAGAGCAAGATGAGCCAGAAAGTGCTATGGGGATACAGAGGTGTGAGATACCCTCTCAGCCTAGGGCTTCCAGCGGAGCCAGTTTTCAAAATGAGAGACTTGTAAGTCAGACTCCAAATGGGGAATGGTGAGAAAAGGCACAGAGTGTGCACACCACACGGCATAGTTGGGGATCAGTGAGTCAGTCAGTTTAGTTGGAGAGGAGGGTTCCTACAAGGGATGTAAGATTGCAAAGGGCCAGACCAGGGATGGAGTAGGGGGCTCGAATGACAAGATTAAAGAGTTTAGAAGTTATCTTATAGGCAATAGGGAGCTAATGAAAGGTTAGGAATAGCATAACCCTTATAAATCCCAGATCCATATGTCCAATCTCTATATGGAGTTACAATAAAAAAGCACAGTCCCGGGCTTCCCTGGTGGCCCAGTGGTTGAGAGTCCGCCTGCCGATGCAGGGGACAGGGGTTCGTGCCCCGGTCCAGGAAGATCCCACATGCCGCAGAGTGGCTGGGCCCATGAGCCATGGCCGCTGAGCCTGCGTGTCCAGAGCCTGTGCTCCGCAACGGGAGAGGCCACAACAGTGAGAGGCCTGTGTACCGCAAAAAAAAAAAAAAAAAGGAACAGTCCCATCAGTTAACAACAAAAAGAATTCCAGTCTTTTACTTCCATCTCTCCCATTCATAACGCCCAGCAACGTCTCTTGAATACTTTTTTTGTTCCCTCTCTTCCTCCATACATACTACTCCAGAGTTCAACTTTCTAGCTAAGTTCTTCCCCTTTCCCTCCAACCTCTCTGCTCCAATCTTTCTATATTGCAAAAGTCTTGGAGCACTTCTGACAAATGGAAACACTCTTAAGCATGGGAGTGGGGAGGGAAAGAGTGAGGATGTAATACAAGGAACAAAGTTGAGGCGTAAAGGCAGCATTCTCCAAATCAAGAGGAGAGAAGGGAATATTCAAGTCTACATATATTTTATACCATCACTGTAGTGATGATGAAATATGGAGTTTTAGAAAAATGTCTATAATTATTGATCTGACCCTGAAATGTTACAGATAGATTGGATACACACAGCTTTTTTATGTTTGGGAAGTCAGTGGATGGATGGACATATTCAAAGAGAGGAGAGTAAGCATGGGAGAGTGGTAAGCTGATTGATTGTGTGTCACCGGAACTGGGCACAAAAGATAGTAAGTGATCAGCAACACTGACAAAGAAAGCTAAATTTTTGTGATTTTTCTGAAGGTTAATGAGTCATGAGTCAACCACTTGCAAGTAAACATTTCAAGCTGCATATCTAGGTCTTTTGGCAGTAATAAAAATGAGAGAGTTACATTTATAATTTCATTCAAATTTATTTTGTTTTATTTTTTATAGACATCATTTCAGACTCACAGAAAAGTTGCAAGAGTAGCTAGTTATTTTGTAGAATGTCCTCAGTTGGGTTTGTCTGATGTTTTGTCATCATTAAATTCAGATTATGCCCTTTTGGTAGGAATGCCACATAAGTAATACTGAGTTCTACTAAATGTCTCGTATGAGGAGGCAGTATGTTTTCATTTAAAAATAAAATATAACATATTATAAGGAGTGATGTTTCTGAGAATGATTATGGCAAAACTATGTTTAGCTATAAAAATGAGAACAAACAGCTCCTAAAGGAACCATAGTAGGAACAACTGTAGACAACGGAGTTGTTTTCCAAGATGACACCAGAGCCTGTGGTTGTTTTCTTTCTGTTTTCAGAAATTTTTCTGGGTGTCTCATCCTGAGTCCATGTAACCCCAGGTGGCCTTTAAAACTTTTTAAATCATGTAATTTAAGGAACAGAAGTCTTTATGATATATCCACAAAATGGAATGCTATGCAGCCATTAAGATGATGAAAAGGTAGGAATCACATGAATAGACATGAAAAGATGCCCAGAATTGGCTTTTTAAAGCAGGGTACAAAGCAGTAGGCATAATCCCATTTTTGTAACAAAACCGGAAGAGAGAGAAATGGAGATGGAGAGAAAGAGAGAGAAACAGAGTTAGAGAGAGAGGAATGTGGAAAGATCCATACCTGGTTATTTCTGGGATGTGAGATCATAGGCAAATTTTGATTTCCACTGTCATCTGTCTATATTTTTGAATAATTAGAATTTTATAAATATTATTACTCATGATCAATACATGCAATAAAGATGCTTCCATTTTGGAAAAAAAATCTGATGTAAAACAAGTCCTGGGAGCTTGGTGACGTCTCCTCAGAAGCACCACTCTTACACATCCCTTCTTCCTTTTCTGTCTCCTAACAGAAGCCCTCACAGTCTACAGCCCTAAAAAGAAAGGGAACCCCCTCCATTTTCCTGCCTTGCACCTAGCAGTTTCTCTGCATTACTCCCCATATTGCCTGCTGCCCTCCTCTCAGAGGAAGCCCCTTCCTCTCCCCTCTCCCAGGCCCCTTTTCTCTGGTGTCTTGTCTCCCCCTTATTCCTGGCTTCCTTCCCAACACAGAGATTCAGAAATCTCCCCTAAAACCCTTCCCCCATTCCCTCCCATCCAGCCAAACTCCCCAGAGAGGTGTCTACCCTTGCTAGCTATATTGCCTCTTTAAGTCTTGAAGTCAGCTTCCACCTCCCCCCTCTAAAACGTTGTGCTCTTAAATGCAGATCAAATCCAATGGTGGCTTTTCTTTTCCTTTCCTAGAAGACTCCTCTGCAGCTTTTAATACCTGCATTGGCCTTCTTGAAACACCCTTTTCCATGGCTTCTAGGACAAGCTGCAGCCCCAGCCCTTCTCCCTCCTCTTTGACTGCTCATTTCCAAACCCTCCTAGATGGGTATTTCCCCAAGACTCTGCCCTGAACCTTCTGCTCTGCTTTTTGACACTCTTCTCCTGGGTAATCTTACCTACAACAGAGACTCATCATCTTTCCTCCAAACCTCCGAGTTCTCTGTTTCAGCTCTTAGCATCTAGTCTTTTCTGTCACGTGGGATAGATAGTGCTGATATTTTCATATCCACCGTCAATTACCTGCTAAGTCCAAGTAATTCTACTGCTGAAATGTCTTGTTATGAACTGAATGTTTGTTCCCCCCCAAATTCATACACTGAAGCCCTAACCCCCACTGTGATGGTAGTAGAAGGTGGACCTTCGGGAGGTGATTAGGTTTAGATAAGGTCATGAGGATGGGGTCCCTCTGATGGGATTAGTGTCCTTATATGAAGAGGAAGAGACACTAGAGCTCTCTTTCCACCATGTAAGGACACACCCAGAAGGCAGCCATCTGCAAGCCCGAAAGAGAGTCCCCCAGAACCAAACCTGCCAGAATATTGATCTTGGACTTCCCAGCCTCCCAAATTGTGAAAAATAAATGTCTGTTGTTTAAGCCACCCAGTCTGTGTTATTTTGTTATGGCAGCTCCATCAGACTAAGACACGTGTTAAATCTCTAGTCCCTCTTCTCCCACCCCACTGCCACTGCCCTGGTTTAGGTCCCTGTCATTGCGTGGATTGTGACAAAACCCTCTTCCCTGAGTCACTCACCTTTACACACCATCCCTCAAGCTCAGACCAGTATTCCCTTCCTGAAACACAGCCTGACGATGTCATTTCTCTGCTCAAAACCAAAATTCAGATTTCCCACAGGCCATTCCACAGAACACTTGTTCCATTGGTTGTTAATAGCAGATAGAGCAAAGTAAAAAAGGGGGAGGGCAATGACCAAATAAGTTTGACTTAATGAGAAGCATTGGGTTAAACAAAGTTCAACAGGTTTCTTCACTGTAGAACTCATCACAGTTCTTCATATGCTAATGAAAACTTTGAATCTCTAAGAAAGAAGTTATAAGTGCATTATTTCTCAAATTTATTTGACCCCAGAAGTCTTTTGGTTTTGTTTTTTTTCACAGAATATTCACGCTCAGGAAGGATCCTTGTAAGAGGGGCCACAAGATAGAAGGAACCTACGTCCCAGAGTCTGCTTGCAGCTGCCCAGGAGAGCAGCCCTACGAGAAACGTCAGTGATGGACTATTGGGTGGGTGAGAAATACGTTTTTATTGTGTTTAGCCACTTAAACTTCAGGGTCATTTGTTATTGCACTTAGCCTTTGCTGCCTAATGCAGAATGCATATAGGTTTTTAAGATATCTGCCAAAGAAGAGATAATCTTTTTCAGCCTGGGGAGTTTTGTCACAATAATAGGCTACAGGGATTGCAGCCTTATTAAGTGTCAGATAAGGTGATAAGCACTTTGCAAACATTACCTCATTCAATCCTCTTGACCACCCAGCAGGGTAAATATTTTACTATCATTGCCTCATTTCACAGATGAAGAAACTAAAGCTTAAAGAGGTTAACAACTTGGAGGTAAGAAGGTCAGGATTTGAATCCAGGTCTTTTGTCTAATGGATCCTGGATCTTAATCACACTGAGGTCCTGCCTCCTAAGCCCAGGTTTTGAGGTCAGAAAAACTAGATTTCAGGTTCAGTGTGTTACCTAGATCAACAAAACATCTAGATGACTGACTTACTTCCAGTCTTTATTAAGACCAGTGGTTCTCAACCACTGGAGATTTTGCTCCCCCAGGGGACATTTGACAATATCTGGAGAAATTTGGGGCTGTCACAGCTAGGGAGGCACTACTGGAATCTAGTTGGTAGAAAACAAGGATGTTGCTAAAACATTGTATAATGCACAGGGTAGTCCTCCGCAACAAAGAACTATCTGGCCTAAAATATCATAGTGCCAAGGTTGAGAAACCCTGACCTAGACATCTTGTATCTTTTATTAACAGAGCCCAAAATGTCCAGAATAAATCCACATTCATGCTTGGCATAAGAAGTATGCTTGAAAACTCTGCTTTCTGCCTTAATACGTAAAAGCAGGAACGGCAGTAGCCAACAAGTGGCTTTTGGTGCTCAGTGGCCAAGACTCATTGTGGGAGAGAGTCCAGCCCAAAGAAGACTAGCCACAGAGAAAGAATTTGGCTTGGCAAGACCTCAGGAACAATATATGGTGGCAGAATAGAAATTCTCTTGAAAGAATGCCAAACCTTTTTGGTTTCCTAGTAACATAATTTTCCTGAGATTTCTCTTATATTTGAATTTGCAGCATCTCCATACCTATTTTAAATCAAGGCAACAAAAGAATTTTTGTAATGACATAATAGAATCAGAGCTTCTTGGGGAGGGAGGGAAACCTAAAAGACATCTGGCCCACCCCCTACCCACATATCTGGTGTATGATGCCTCTGTTTCAATATTATATGGTTACGAGGAGGGGATGTCACCAGGATCCCATTCCATTTCCAGAATTCTCTGTTAGAAAGTTCTCCTTCCCAGGCACAGAAACCTGCTTCTCTGAACTCTGCTTGTTGCCTCTAATTCAATCTGTTGTTGGAGGTTGGGTTTGCAGGAATGGATACAAGGGGACAAAAGGGGATGGAAATTGTCCTTCAGTGAAAGTTTACTGAGTCCCAGGTGCTGTGCTCTGTGCTTTACACACATTATTTCTAATCCTCCAACAATGTCTCACAGCAAACTCAGGTTAATGCCCATGCACAGCCTCCCACCCCTGCCTGTTGTCTCTGTTCCTGTAGAAACATCATGAGATCTATTTTCATATGGAAACATCCCTTTGGCACTCTGTTCATTCATTCATTCATTCAGCACATATTTACCAGGCACCTACTATGTGGCAAGTTTGTACCAGATACTGGGGGTACAACCTTGAGCAGGTTGGCTTTTCAGGACAGCAGGACTGCCACATTCTGTCAGCAAAGGAAGCCCTCAATCTAGGTGACTATATTATTATTATCTGCAGCCAAAAATAATCCCTAGGCTGGCACCCTATAAGGTAGCCTATGACTTGAGTGACTCATCCCAGATGTAGTGATGTCGAACTGGGAGGTTAAGCTGAGACACAGAGGGCTTCACCAGGTGATGGGGATGGAGAGTGTTACAGGCAGATGGAGTAGCCTATGCGAATACCATGAGTGCACGCAGTGCACTGAAAACAGGTGTGTGAGGCTAGAATGAAGAGCAAGGAGTTGGGAGAAGTGAGAGAAGAATCAAGGTGTGAGAGAAGACAGAGGACAAAGAGGTGAGCCTGACAGAAGACTGAACTCTCCTTTGATCTCAAAATCTTCAGGGACGTCTGCAAACCTCACAAAATGCTTGCCATGATAGATGTCCCACGGAAACTAGAGTGTGCCTGATTGCCACATCAGGGTAGATGCAAGAGAAAACAGGATGCAGGAGCCAGAAGCTGAGGGGACCACAAGACTGTCACACCCAGGGCTTCATCAAGCTGTGGAAATAGGTAGGATGATGGTGGGGGAGGATGCCTAGTGATGTCTAGAATGCAAAGAGAAGGAGCTCCCTAATTCACATCTGAGTTCTGTACATCCAAGCCCTTGGTACAAGGGTTCATTTGCAGAAAGAGCTCCAGTGTATTAGCATCATCCCCTCAAAAAATGTTTGCAAATATCACCAGCGGGAATAAACCCTTATTAGTGGAATTTTGGGTACTGCGGCAGGTTATTGGGGCCACACTTGGTGGCAGGGAGGATTTTGGCACCTTCCAAATCACACTCCCTGCCAGCAGCTTACTCCTCCCTTGTGCCCCAAGGTGCCACCTGAAGAAATTATCTCCCCGAAGCACCCCTGGGGACGACCAGACCCTCTCCGGCTGGTCAGGAGCCTCACCAGCAATCCCTGTGGAAGTGGGGAGACCCTAATGAAACAGCAACAGAAAACAAATTATACTGAGATGTCTCTAAATGAACCAAGGGAAATTGTGTACAATTCTATGTTTTTGCCATTATTCCTAGAAATAGGGGGTCGACTTTCCCTATGATTTTTACATCTGGAGACTGAATGAAAACAGACTTAAACAATTGCACGGAAGCTTCAGAATCTCCTGAAAATCTCTCAAAAAACAGTGTGAGGTAAATGTGGAAGTTTTCAAAAAAAAAAAAAAACAGTTTACTGAAAAATAATTTGCAGTTTGAATGTTCTATGAAAAAATTTTCATATCATGTACATTTTCATCTCAGGCTCATTTTTTTGAAATAACATTGTCTTTAATTTTTATTTTGTTTTGTTTTTAAGCATACAGCCAAGCAAGAAGAAGGCTCTGTTCTGCCTACTAGTAGAGTTTTTTGGGTAATTGTCTTCCATGTACCCTGCTTCTCCCCCCCACCCTCAATCTAGCTTATTGATTACTTAAGATTGAGAGGGTCTCATTTCTCACTAAGCAGGCACAAGACCAAACCTCACAGGTAATAGGTGCTCAATAAGAACATACAGATCTGAATGGAATTGTGGGGAAAGGCAGCAGCGTGGGCTTTTCCTCAGGAAAACAGGGACAGGAGGCAGCCATCTCAAAAGGTCCTCTCTTTGGGGTGCCCGTGACAGCAGGGACCGAGCCATAATTAGCTTTGTGTTCCCAATCCTTGGTACCCAGAAGGCTAATGTTTGATGTAAGAGGCCAGGCATTAGGGCCAGGAAAAAGAACATTTATGCATCAGGGGAAGTACTACAAATGCAGATATTTTTCTCTTTGCAATCAGGGAACTCCAGGCCAGAGGGGCAGCATCATTTTGGATACTGGCATAGCAGAGCCATCACTGGTGAGGAATGGCAGGAGAGTTTCCAAGATCTTCATTCTTGGTGGGCAAACAGTGCGGGCAAGATATATGGATCAGCTCCTCCATGCCTGGAGCTGCAGAGCTGTCCCTGCTACAATTCTCAATTCAAAAGCTCTTTCTGAATACATTCAACTCTTATTGTTTTTATGGTTGATTTGGGTTTCAACCAAAACTTCACCACTTACCGGCTGTGTGACCTTCAGCAAATGATTTAGCCTTTCTGAGCCTCCATTTTCTCATCTGTAAAATGGGGATAAAATTTAGTAATACCTATCTCACTGGGAAATCTTGACACATGTAAAGCACAGTGCCTAGCACACACCAAGCACTCAGTGAATTTCCCAACGGTAGGAGAGGCTTACCCAGGGTGAGCCTTGGACAAAATCGCAATGTGGAGGGTGTTTGTCCGCAAGCCCTCTCATAGCTCTTTTCCCCAGCAGTGATTCTGTGCAAACAGGCCAGCCTCAGAAATGGGGTGGGAGGACTGTCTAGGAACACAGTGGGTGGCACAGAAGCCTATACGAGGCAGGGCTGGGGTTAAGAAGAACCAACCTGCAAGGTGGCCTGCTCCCACCCTGGTTTCATGGGTGGGGGCATGGGGGGTGGCCAAGTGAAGGTTGTAGGGACCATGGTGGGGGTAGGGTACAGGAGCCTGCAGAGGGATGGTACTTGCCAATGCAGAGGGGAGGGGTGGGGTTACAGTTCCCCAATTCAACTGGGGAATTGAATTCCCCAATTCCCAGGGGAATTGGCAGGCAGTTTCTAAGCCCTCCTCCAGGTAAACTGGAGCTCTGGATGAAGCTCTCTGGCTCTCTGGGAGAGAGACTGCAGCTTGGAGAGTGCTGTCTACCAGGGTTTACCCCAAGCCTTCTAGGCACTCGGACAAGGAATGAGGAGTAAATGCTCCTGCCCACCTCCCTCTCTGTCCTCCTCACTGACCACCTCCCCATGCCTCCCCCAGCCCCCAGGCTCCTTGATGGTCCTCCAGCACACCCTGTGCCCCTCTGCCTGGGATGCCCTTCCCCATGTCGCTAGCTCACTAGCTGGTTCACTGTATACAGCTTCTGTCCAATTGTCACTTCATCCAAGAGAACTTTGCTGTCTGCCCATGTGTCTGCCCATTCCTATCACTCTCTGGCCCCTTATTTTCTTCACAGCGCTAATTGCCATCCGACCCATGACACATTTATTGGTGACCTTGTCTACTTCCTATACTATAATGAATGCCCCATGATGGCAGGGACCGGTGCTCACTCCAGTATCCCCAGAGTCCAGCCAAATGTCTAACACCTGAGCATGTAGCTGCTCAATAAAAACTGGATGAATGAATGAATGAGTGGGTGAACTGCCAAACCCCATCTGCTGGTAGGTAAAGGTCACTAACATACTGAATTGGCTCCAGAACTGACCAGGATTGAGTACATATGGCCTAATGAATGTCGTATGTACCAGTTACTGGTGCCTTGGGAACAGGGAGGAGGGGCTGAGCATAACGAAGGCAGGAGCTCAGCTTGGGGCTTCCCTATACCTGCTTCTAGTAACCATCCAGGGACGTTTTTATTGGGAGGCTCTTGTACACTGAAAGCTTCCTCTTGATTCAGTGGCCTGAATCCCTGATGGTGGGACTTCAGGCACCATGGCCAGCAGGGGAGAAGGTGTCTAGCTACTTGGCTGCCCCAAATTGCATGTCACCTCATGCCTTAAAGGCTAACTCCAATAGCAACCAAAGGGTCATTTATGCAGACACGCCATTAAAGAGATGAGAGAATTTAAGTCATAGTTTCCATGGCATTACTCAGATAAATGACGGCATGTGGCTAGGGCTTGGATGAAGTTCTTGCCCACAGGTCGGGCTTTCTTTTCTCTGGTGGTTAAAATCACTGGCTGGCAAAGGACGCAGCAAGCAGGGTATCATTACTGAACAATTCTTGACGCAAAATGCAAGAAGGTCCAGGCCCCACCCAGAAGCCCATGGTCACGACGCTCGCCTGATCTCGTGGCTGAATCCATTGAGAGGAATTATTTCAGTACCAAGAACACATTTCTTCAGGGTCCATCCATATGTGAGGAGAAATGGCAAACGCCTCTCTATGTGACAGTGCCCAGAAACAAGCAGGCTCTCACACTGGTGCGTGTGACAGAAACCTCACCCACAGGTGTGGCCAACATCCGAGAGGTTTTCCAGGGAGCCTCCTTGAAGAAGTAATGATATTCTCCTGTGGAGGGTGGGGTGTGGTGGTGATAACATGGCAGGGGAAAAAGAAAAGAAAACACCCATTCTGAAAGTGTGGGCTCAGAAAGTGGGGACTGTGTAAAAGGCTGTCCCTTGGGGGCATGTCACTGCTTCCTCTCCTGCAGCGGCTCAGCCTTCCCTGCCAGCTGCACCCCAGGGCCCTGGATCCCTCCTCCACCATGACAAGTTGCAACAAAGCCCCGTCCCCACGAAACAGATTTATCTGCACTTGAACAGTGTTTGATTTATGCCCGGAGAAGTATTCTAACTTATGTGCACATCAAAGCTGTCATCAATCCCACCATAGCTGGAAAGGGCATGGAGTCTGAACCTTAGCTCTCTCACTTAGCTGTGTGACTGGGACAAGCTTATTAACCTCTCTGAGCCTCAGTTTTTTCATTTGCAACATAAGATAACCTTATGTCCATGGTGCTATCAGGATTAAACATGATTAAATGCACTTACGTAAATAAAGGATCTAGAAAATGCCTGAGAGCTAGTGGATGCCCAATAAATATACTTTCCCTGTTGAAACACCTCATTGTTTAGCTTACTAAATGATGTTATATTACTCTGTAGTGGATTATTATTTCTTTTAACTTCTGGTCTAGATGGCCCCTTTTAGTTTCTTGTATTTTTGTTTTAGATATGTTTGATATGTAAGATATGTTTGGTTTTTAATAAAGCTATCTGTTGGAACTAGCTCAATCTAATAACACTAGCTCAATCTAATAACACTCTCAAATACTAGAGTGATTTGAGGGACATTCATTCCCACGTTAATCCATTTATACCCCACCTTATTCCAAAAGTATTTTGAGGGGCTAAAAAAAATAGATACAGCAGGATACAAAAATAAGATTAGTTGTTACAGGTTGGTCACAGAGTTAGTCCTGAGCTTCCTAGAAGCCAAAGCAAAGAGGGAAAGCTGAGCAATAATAAGATGCATAGTGTTTGCAAGATACCAATTGCTTCCAGGAAACACAATTTTTCCTGCACTAAGCTCTAAGTGAACTCTGTCCCATCCTAAACAGTATCTCTACAGAACAGCTGCCTCTGATCCTGCCTGATGGTACAAACCAGGGCACCACACCTGAGGGCTACTCAATGATCCAAACAAGGTAGGTTTCTGTTGGTCTGGCTTGATCCACAGATGGGATTTTACTCACAGGAATCAAATGAAATGCATATCTCTTTCAGTTACTGTAGATGCATAACAAAATTATGACTTAAATTTTTAAGATGACTTAAAAATATTTTATTTTGCTTACAATTTTGTGGGCCAGAAATTTGGGCAGGCTACAACAAAGATAGCTTGTTTCTGCTCCACAATGTTGGGGACTCATCTAGTGGCAACTCAAAAGCTGGCAGAAGGAGGCATCTTCACTTACATGTCTGGTGGTTGATTGGCTGTTGGCTGGAACAGGAGGGCTCACACATGGCCTCTTCACATGGCCAACGCTTCCTTGCATGGAGTCCTCAACGTAGTTGGAATTCTTACATGCCAGTTCAGGGCTCTGAAGGTGAGTGTCCCAGAGAGCCAGACAGAAGCTATATACTTTGCATACTTCTTGCCTACCTCAGAAGTATACAAAGTCCCTTTCACTGCATTCAGTTGGTTACAAACAAGTCACAAGCCCACCCAGATTGTGGGGAGAGGACAAAGACCCCACTTCTTGGTAGCAGACCTGTCAAGGTCACATTGCAGAAAAGTATGTGGATGGGAGATATTGTTGCTGCCATCTTTAAAAAATACAATATGCTATAATATCCTTTATGCAATCACCCATAAATACTGTATCTGCAACCAAGCCTTTGATAAGAATTAAGTAGATCCAGGATTAAGGGCTTAGAGGTATCTTTCTGATGCCAAACACCAAGCAAGGAGGTCTCGGCTTGGTCTAAATTGTATAGAGCAGGTTTGAGAGGCACAGTGACCATACACTAAAGGGATCAACAGATCTGGGTCCCCATGTGTATTATTCTGCTCAGGCCCCATAACAAAATACCATAGACTGGGTGCTTAAACAACAGAAATTCTATTTACTCACAGGTCTGGAGGCCAGAAGTCTATGATCAAAGTGCCAGCATGGTCAGGTTCTGGTGAGAGTTCTCTTCTTGAGTTGCAGATGGCCACCTTCTCACTATGTGTTCACATGACCCCTTCGTTTTTTTTTTTGCAGTACGCGTGCCTCTCACTGTTGTGGCCTCTCCCGTTGTGGAGCACAGGCTCCAGACACGCAGGCTCGGCAGCCATGGCTCACGGGCCCAGCCGCTCCGCAGCATGTGGGATCTTCCCGGACCGGGGCATGAACCCGTGTTCCCTGCATCAGCAGGCAGACTCTCAACCACTGTGCCACCAGGGAAGCCCACCTGACCCCTTCTTTATGTGAGCACAGGGAGAGAAAGAGGTGGTGGGGAGAGAGAAACAGAGAGAAAGGGAAAGGTCTCTGATATCTCTTCCTATAAGGGCTCTCATCCCATTATAAGGGCCCCACCTTTATGACCTCATCTAACCCTAATCACCTCGCAAAGAACTCATCTCCAAACACCATCACACTGGGGCTTAGGGCTTCAACATACGAATGGGGGCACAAACATTCAGTTCAGAACACCATGGCTACAGATATGCCAGAATTCAGTGTTAAATGATGTCAATTCCTGAATATTTCCAAATATCCGAAATCTTTAATCAAGTAGGCAAATCACCCACACATGTGAATTTTTCACTTTCTTTCCAATTTAGTCTTATAGCTAAAACTCAAGCCAGAGACTATGACACAGATATAAATAGAGCATCATTATATATAATTTGGAAAGGATTTCACTGGTGTACATCTGTAAGCAGTTCAGGAACACTTTCAAGCTGTGTTTACATGATATCAAACATCTGGATGAAAACTGCAAAAAAATAATCAATTTGGATTGGAAACAAAACAGAAGTACAAATCTCAGTACACTGGCCCTTGGAATACTGAACACAGAGACGATCCCCATACCCCAAGAATGAGATAATGGTACACAAGAAGGGCCGTTGGAATGACCAAGGAGGGAAAGGGGCTTCTGTGGGAAGGCAGACTTTAAAAAGAGAACTCCATTATGCAAACAGGAGATGAGAAGGGATAAAACCGAACAGTATGAAAAACATGAAGAATACAAATCTCAAAGAATCAAACTGTGGGAACCAGGAGCTTTGAAGCATGAAAGCAATAATTTTAGCTCAACTGAAAACCCAGTTAAATCCTAGCTATCAGGGAAAGGGGCATCCAAGAAACGCAAGCTTCTAGAGAGCCAATGAATTATTCCTTTCAGCATCCCAACCTATTTTTACTCCTTCAGGCAGAAACCTTTCTAAAATGTTGTACTTATTTCCCAGGCCTCCAGGAGAGAATACACTATCCACAGATCACCACTATAGCCCTCAGTGTGGCAATAATTATGTCACATACCCTCATCCCAATGGTCCCTGCTAGATGAGCCCAGGGCCCTGATACTTTAGTTCTTGTCTCTGCCTTTTCAACGTTCTTCTATTTTCTCTTTCCATCATGTCTTGGCCTTTTTGCTTGACATGTGATTTAGGATAGCTTCCTGTGACATGGACCCTGAGATAAGGATTTAAGGATTTAACAAGTTTTTTGTTAGGGTGGTAATTCCAGGAAGCTCCAGCAGGGGGCTGGGAGCGTGACAGGAAAGGGAAAGCAGCCCACACAGGTGCATAGATTACAGGTGGAACTTACCCTTGTGGGCAGCTGGGGCCTCTACAAGACTGTGTAGAGCTGTCCCACACAAGGGGTGGAAATCTAGATCTTATTCCCAAATTCTGTCCACCATCCTTTGAAGGCTGCTGCCATTAGCTCCCCAGCACTCCCAGAAGCCTGCAGGCGTTTGCAGTGGGAAGCCACCAGGACATAGGGGAAGGTGAGCACCCTGGGGATGTGGGCAAGGACAGAAGCTCTTCCACTCTGGCTCCAGTGCTGCCTGGAGTGGCTGCTCCACCCCTCCCTCTTGTCCTCACACCTGACAGAACTTGAAAAGCTAGACTATGAGTGAGAGTCTAAGGGACTCTCCTCTGACTAAAAGGTAGCTTTTACTTTTCTGATAGCTCAAGGGTTTTTACTATCTGACTTCTCCTGGTTCTTGGTTATGTTCTTAAAAGGTGCTGTAAGACAACTGATAACCAAAAAAATTTTTGGCCATTCAAAAATATCCAATCAAATTAATTTTTGAAGCAAAGTAAGAGTCTACAAAGAGTAGCTTGTACTGGGCAAACTCTCTAGAGATGAAAACTGCCTTGCTCTTGCTACCTCAAGTAATAGGAAATGGCCAGACCTCAGAGTCGGTGTCGAAGGTGGGGCCACCACCCCAAGAAGAACACGTGAGCGCAAATGGGGAAACTGAGGCAAGACCAAAGCACATTGGTTTACACAGTCTGTGGGACAGATCCAAGGGAGAAACTGTGGGTCAGTGAATAAGCAGGGACCCAGGGTATGCTGAATGCCGGGTTACAAACAAGACTCATCCCCTCCTCATCTTGTCGGGGGAAAGGGAATTGGTCAGGACAGGCTCAGGCATTAGCAGGGAAGTGCGGGATATGTTCAAGGCATGCAAGATGGCAAGTTGAAGGTCCTCAGAACTGGCATCTGAAGAGGGCTGGGGCACGCAGCCCTGATGTATTTAAACTCACACATTGAGTTCATGAACAGCCAGGACAAAAATCCAGGTGTCTTCACTCCAACATGCCAGAAATTACCCAACACTTAGTGGTCCAGAAGCAAAGCCAAGAAGAAGATGTGGGTTCCAGGAACACCAGGGCATGCTGGCCTAAAGTTCCCTAGAAGATAATTCTGGGGACAAGGGCCTGAGGCCAAGCCAGAGAGAGCCAAAACCTCCAACTATCACAGCACAGCATCCAGGCTGGCAGGAAGGAGACAGGCCTTGTGCTAGGGGAAGGCAGTGGGAGGAGCCCACACATCAGGGATGGAGCTGCAGCAAACAGAGAGCCAGAGAAATTAAGGCAGGAAGCAGGGAGAGGATGGACTGGGATAAACCCATCATTATTTTGGAACATAGTCAAGGCTCTCCTGTGCACAGGGAACAGAGAATGATGGTAAAGACACAAGCTCTCGAGTGAAAAATAGTGACGGTTGAGGGAGCCTGAGCTCTGGCTTGGGTGTAGGGAGATTTGGGCAATGCTGGGGAAGTGTTGCTGCAGCAATCAAGATATGGGTGAAGAGCTGGGAGGAGGGAGACTGTGGATTTGGAAAGGAAAGGGTAAAATCAAGAAACTTGTATAAGAAATAGCATTAGAATTTGATAGAACGGTGAACGCCAAAGTGGAAGTAAGACCCCAAAAAATCACAGAACTAATATGAAGATTACAAGTCTGGGGAACTGGGAGGCTATTGGCACCTTG
The DNA here is from genome assembly GCF_949987515.2 of Delphinus delphis. Lineage (NCBI taxonomy): Eukaryota > Metazoa > Chordata > Mammalia > Artiodactyla > Delphinidae > Delphinus > Delphinus delphis. Next base: position 94,161,703 of record NC_082684.1, on the reverse strand, counting down.
GGTAACTATGGAGATTTTGGAAAGATGTGATTATTTGGAACTGAGAGTTAGCATTGCTATGACCCACCCTCCACTCTATCTAGGAGAGGAGAACATGATGCAGTTCAGATCCTGGTGTCCAAGCCTGCCCTCTTTCCTCTGGGCCACTCCCCATTCCTGCTAGCTCTTGCAGCACTATCACCTGGACTACGGAAGGAGGCAGGTGTCCCCCACACTTATTTTCTGGGACAGAAATCCAATACTTGATCCTTGGACTTATCAACTTCATCAAGAGAAATGAAAGTGTGAGCTACAGGAATGTGAAGGGTGAACTGAGTTCTTGGATTCTTAAGTATGTGACTTGACAAAATCCACATTGGAAGAAAGTAACAAAAATTTGGAAGGATAGAAGAATATAATTAAGCCAACTGGAAATATGGTGTCAATGTGTCTGTCTGGGGGTAGGATTAGTTCATTTGAACAAGGTCACAGTGACTCAAATATTATATTGTAATGATGTTATCCTGAAAGAGCTTCAATAAATCTAACCACTCATGAATGTCTAGATAACACAAATTTGGAAAGATTTAAAAACCAGCTAAGAATGATACTGACAGCCAAAAGAGAAAGTTGTTGAAACACTGGAAATTCCCATGGGATGATACGTGTTAATGGTTTGACCTAAAATAAATGCTTTATTCTTGGCTATGGGAGGATTTCCCATCTATGCCACAGTGTTTGAGGTGTTAAGATGATCACATCCACAATCAAGAGGCCAGGGAAGTAATCTGGATAGTCCCAGGAGTCCTGCCAAAAGATGACATTAATTTATGGCTTTCCTCAGAGAATGATCAAAGGTTTATGGCAACCAGGAATCAGATCCAGTGTTTGAAAGATTCCTCCCTTAGAAGTGCTGATGGCTTCAATTGGGCAGATTGGCTTTGAACACAAAAGAGAGGGATCGATTAAAGGACAATGCCAAGAGAAGACTTGGTGGGAAGGAAAATGTTGGCTTGAGAAGAGAGAAGAATGGAAAGTCTGAAAATCCAGAAAAGAAGGGGAGGGGAGGAGAAAGGTAGGAAAGATAGGGAACTGAAGGAAGGTGTTGATGAGATAAAGAAATTAAAAAGAGGGGTTGGTCAAGTCCTGCTTTTGAGAATTCCATTCCAAGTGGAGATGGGCTACTAAAACTCCTGGTAAGCAGGAGTTGAAAAGAGGGGAAAGATCAGCATTGGGGAAGAGATTTGGGAACCGAAGGCAGAAGCAGATGGAAAACTGGATGTAGTGAAGGAGAGTAAACAGTAAGCTCATACTGCCATGCTCCCATAAAGGATCACGGGAGCTCCCTTATGGGAGCATGGCAGTATGATGAGTATCCTGAACTCAGGCCTGAGACCTGGGTTCTAGCCCCACTTCTGCCCCTAATGTTGGGCAAGCCACTCCATCTTTCTGAACCTGTTTCTTTATATCTAAGGTGATGGGATTAGTGACCTCAAGCATTCCTTCCCTTTTCTACAGCCCTTGATTCAGCATAGACATTATGAAATCAGAGACTTACATAAATGGAATATTCCAGATTGGAGCATGTATTTAGCTTTTCTAAGTAAAAAATGCTTTGAAGGGAGGAAAAAAAGGTTTCGGTAACACTTGGCGAGCAGTATTTGTCCTGTAAAATAACTAGCAAGTAAGCATTATTGAACTAGGTTGTCACATAATCATAAGAGAATTTTTTTTAAAAAAGGATTTAGGAGACTCAGTTTTCCCTCCTATAGATCAAAAGAGTGATTAATATAATCCACGAGTGGATAGTTAATAAAGATATATGCAGAAGGAGAGCCAACATAAAAGGAAAAGAGCGCTGATCTTGGGTCAGGAGCCTTGAGTTCTAATCCCAACTCTGAAAATATATAATTTTCAAAAGAGTAACACAGGGAACCAACTACAGTGGTGACAGAAAAGCTGAGAACCCAGAGGACAGTAATGCAACCTAGATATTAGCAACAGCAGGAAGCCACTGCCACCCTGGGCTGGAGGGACACAAGGGAGGAGGTGCTGTTACTGGAACCCAGAAGCCGTGGTCACCCGATGGAAGCTGGAACTACAGTGGGTCCATCTGGAAGGAGTTGGAGCCACAGAGGAGATGCAGCCACTATCATAGAACTGAGGGATAGAGGGTTGAAGAGAATATCCTGGCTCTCCCTTGCCCTGCCCTCCAATCTTCTGCCAGTGCCTCACATTGGCTGGATCCAGCTGGCACCTAGTTTACAGGATGGCAAACGCAGCCCGCAAGGGTCAGCCCTTCCTCCATACAGAGCAGAGAAAGGACACAGATGGATCTGAAGGCCAGCAGGCCGAGACTGGCCCTAGATCCAAATTCTGCTTTCTTATAACATCTATCTATCAGTTCTGTATCAGCCTTGAGTCTAGGTCTTCACACATTTGAGGACATCCACCTGGTCATGTCTTGTTTTCTTTCTTTCCCAAGCCTGACACTCAAACCTCCTCATACAGAATATTTTCCAAACCTCCTTCACTGCTCTGGTTCCCCTCCTCTGGGAGCTCCCTGGTATGTCTCCTTAAAATGTGGCACCAGATGTTCACAAGACCCCTGGCGTCCATAATACCAGATCAAATACAGAGGACTATTCCTGCCCTTCTTGTAGCAATGCAGCTGCTATCCCACTGTGGACTCGTGGAATTCATGGACAGTCAAGACCCATATACCTTTTCCATGTGATTTCAAGTCTTCCCTGACCTGTCCTAGCAAGGCAGCTACACATTTGATAAGCACAACCAAATTCAACCTCTAAAGCACTGATTTAAAAAGAGTTAAAAAAAAAAAAAAAAACAGAATAGACCAGAGCCAAGACAGAGCTCTGTGTCACTCCATTGGAGAACTCCCTCCAAGTTAACTCAGAACCATGAATCAAGGCTCACTGGGTAGGGCTGTTCAACCAGTTCTAGATCTACCTAACAGCAAGGGAATTATGTTAAGACTTCATCAAATTCTTTTTTTAACATCTTTATTGGAGTATAACTGCTTTACAGTGGTGTGTTAGTTTCTGCTGTATAACAAAGTGAATCAGCTATACATATACATATGTTCCCACATCTCTTCCCTCTTGCTTCTCCCTCCCTCCCACCCTCCCTATCTCAGCACTGAGCTGATCTCCCTGTGCTATGCAGCTGCTTCCCTCTAGCTATCCATTTTACATTTGGTAGTGTATATATGTCAATGCTACTCTCTCACTTTGTCCCAGCTTACCCTTCCCCCTCCCCGTGTCCTCAAGTCCATTCTCTACATAAGACTTCATCAAAATCTTTACTTAAATCACAACATGTAATATCTGTGGCAGTCAGTTCCCTTCACTTTGCACCTGAAGCACAGAGGGTGCTTAACTAATACTTGCTGCCTCGAAGTTAAATAAAATTATCTTGATTTATACACCTAATGACCCTGTTTGAAGAAAGTTAACATGGTCATTTTAATGGGACATGATAATGAACCCATGTTGGCTGCTAGTGATCACCGCTTTCTTCTTTAAACGTCTATAAACGTGTTTGTTCCAGACTTTTGCTACAGAGTGGCAAAAAGGCCATCAATCTGTTATTCCTGAAATCCCCTCCTTTCTTACTTTTGAAAACTGGAACAATAATTGCCCCTATCCAGCCTTTGCGTACGCTCTCATCTTCCTAAACTGTCAGGACTCTAGTTGCTGCTTGAGCCTCATGGGTCTTGAGTCCCTCTTCTCCCCAGTAGGAATAAATAGACGGTTTCCACGCCACAGAGCTGTGTAAGGATCCAGGAAGATGGGAAGACATAGAGCACAGCTAAAACAGTCACTTAGGGTGCCCATGTACGAGCCCAGTGGATGGTTGTAAGAACAGCTCCAATACAGCACAGTCACGTCCTGCAGCCCCCAGAGTGAATGCCACAGGGGCCCCAAGACACCATATGTGGCAATCGGGGAGACTCCTCACGGTGCTGAACCTATGATCCTCATCCTGTTTGTAAGACAATTTGAAAGGCTTACAAGCAACCCCATAGGAATCTGAGCCAAAGCACAACAGAGACTGGGCCCATAGAGTTTTCCTCTTTCTCCCTCTTTCTCTTCCTCTTCCTTCTTTCTCAATTTCCCTCTCCCTCTGAATCAGTGCTTTACAGTCACTATCACTGCATTCACTGCTCAGGAAGCTGTCCTGTAGGCAGCCCATGAGGGCAGAAGCTAAAAGCTTGGGAGAACAGCCTGATGCCCAAATTGCCAGCCTCTCCCACCCCTACCTCCCACAGGTGTCTAGATGTGGATGGGCCTCTGTAGAGGACATACTGCCCACAAAGAAATGCAGAAGGATGTTTTCCATTTCTCTCCTCAACCTATAGGAACGCCCCCTGGGCTCAAGCAATGCTTGATAAATTCAAGCATGAATTCAACTAACCCACCCTCTGCCGAGAGGGATCATGCTCATTAAAATTCTTGATAACCTTAATGTCTCAGCATAGATATAGCAATTATTTTGTTAGCTATAATCTTCTGTCTTGTTTCTTTCTCCCAAGAACGAAGGAGACTGCTGAAGGTTCACAGACATTGATTAAAGATGTGTGCAGGGCTTCCCTGGTGGCACAGTGGTTAAGAATCTGCCTGCCAATGCAAGGGACACAGGTTCAAGCCCTGGTCCGGGAAGATCCTACATGCCACGGAGCAACTAAGCCCATGCGCCACAACTACTGAGCCTGCGCCCTAGAGCCTGCGAGCCACAACTACTGAGCCCGTGCACCATAACTACTGAGCCCACGTGCCACAACTACTGAGCCTGCGCTCTAGAGCCTGTGCTCCAGAACAAGAGAAGCCACTGCAATTAGAAGCCCGTGCACCACAATGAAGAGTAGCCCCCCCACTCACCACAATTAGAGAGAGCCCACAGCAATGAAGACCCAACGCAGCCAAAAATAAATAAATAAAATAAATAAATAAATTTTAAAAATGTGTGCAAAGATTTGGACATGAGGATGTTCACTGATGCTATCTATTTTAGCAGAAAATTGGAAACAACCTGTATGCCCAACGATAGAGGATTGCTGAAATACCTTATGGTACACCCACCCATACAATAGAATACTGTGCACCTATTAAAAATCCTATTGTCAGAGAGTAGATGGAATGATGTTCACCATCGTTAAAAGGAAAAACAATTTACAAAAGCAGAATACTGTACACACAAACAAGGAAATTTTTCAAAAGATGTTAATAGCTATTGCAACTGGTAGAATTATGAATGGATTTTTAAATTTTCTTCTTTCTTTGCTTATAAGTTTTTTCCATTTTTTTCTACAGTGATGTGCATTGCTTTTGAAATAAGGTTGGGGGGGCAATAAAACTTATTTTTGCTAGCCAGGAGAAAAAAAATAGGAAAATCCCCCTCTTTCAAGGCTGTCTCCCAGCATCTTGTTCTGCCAGATGGATACGAAGCCAGCTCAGACCCCGCTGTCCAGCTTGCCTAGAGCCCCGTGGAGGTCACCTTGGCTCTGGGCAGAAGCTTCCTTGGTGCCAATATCCACCTTGAAACAAGTTATTAAAAATGGGGCTATCCTGGCCAAGATCTCATTCCAAAGTACCAAGGGCCACTTCAGCCCAGAAAAACAGCAGTTCCAGGACCCTGTGGGTTTTCAAAGTAGAACCACAGCCCTGGTTTGTGAGAGGAACCTCCCTCCCTCCCTTCTCCCGGCTGTCTGCCGAAGGTTGCAGACAGCTCCCTTTCCATCCCACAAGAGAAGACAGGCAGATGAGTCATAGCACTGGCTTGGATCAAAGGAGTATTATTGTGTTAGCAGAAATGGATCTATTTTATGATCTGTTTCTTGACGCCTTACAAATAAACATGCTTTTCCCACCAGACAGACAAGTTCCTTAAAAAGCTACCGATTTCATTAGCTGAAGCTAAGAAATGACCAATAAGAGTTAGAAATTTTTGTGTCTGAAGAGTAGCCAAGCTGAAAAGACGTAGTGGAAACACTGAGGAAAGCAGTTTATAACCCTCAGACCCTAGATTCAAGTCTGCAAAGCAATGCCATTCTTCTAAAAATACACAGAGGAACTACAGAAGTCCTTTCCTCTTTTCTAAGAGCTTTCTCTTTCTTTCTTTCTTTTAAAGAAATATACTAGGATTGGTTTGTAAAGGAGATTCACCACCTCAGATTTCACTGTTTTCATGGGGGTGACGGCCGTGGGATACTATTTTAAGGACTTCCTTCTCTTATACAGATTTTTCCACACTGGGAGGACAGATAAGGTATGTTCCACTAATGTTCTTCATTAAACACACATGCGTGCCAGCAGTCATTTCCCTTTGTCTTGCTATCCCATGACAACAGATTGAATATCATAGGAAATTGGAATGGAGATCTTATTTAGTTTGGATGTCTCTTCTCCATTGTTTAATTCCACATTCAATTTTTCATTCTACGTCTGCCTCCTTTTGCAGAAATATTCTATGACTGAACACAGGGACAGATAAATGAATAGGTGTTGTTTATTAAAGACTCACCTCATAGACTTTTCAGGAGCACTGTGACTAGCCCTCCCCCTCCCTCTGCCCACAGAATTTTATCTCTGGTCTAAAGTGTACTTCGTACTCAGTAAAGATCTGATGACTGATGGACATATCTGTATTGTGAACTGCACTCCCAGTACTTTGTTTACTGTTGATCAAGTTCCAGTAGTGAGCTTCCCTGTTTTCTCTGGGATACACAGATGTCTCAGTGGTATTTCTGTCTTCAACCCAGACCACTTGTCCATTAAAACAAACACACAAACAAACAAAAACAAAAACGCTTCCATCAAGTGCCAGGAAAGGAGGTCTAAGCGAACAGAGAAAGTTTCACATTTCCTGTTGTTGAACCTAGGCAACAACTTCTTAGAGGAAGCTGGATGACTTTTCAATCCAATACGCCCTGTTCTCTGACGCTATCATCGTTGTTTTTCCTCAAGACTACAAAGCTATGATGCCAAACTTTTAAAATGATCCCAGCTATTTGTTTTTTGAGTGTCAACTTTTATCCAAATGTTGCTACTTTTTTCTTTTCACTTAAATATGTGCTTTTAAAATATTTTGTTTTTCTAAATGGGTCCCATTAGCTCTAAGAACATTCTTTCCATTTATCAAACATCAACTGTGTGCCAGGCATTGGGTACTAAATTCCACACTCATTATTTCATTCACTTCCTTACAACCACCCTATGAAGGAGATGCCATCACCTGAGGAAACTGAGGGAGGTCAAGCCATTTGTCCAAGATCACACTTCTAGCGTGGGGTTCTTCTGACCCTTCCAATCCATCCAACTTTTACCAGCTAAAGTCCATGAGTTTGGCCATCCAAAAAACGTTTTCTGAGAACACAAAGGAGAGCTGTATGTGCACTCTGAGAAACCCATACCTTCACCAAAGGAGGTAGACTTCAGGGAGCCAAGAGGCCAAACACACTTGTGACACTATACCGTAGCGGTCAGTAGCAGGTCCGCACATCAGACCAGATTTCAAGGCCCAACTCACCCACATACTGGACCTGAGACCACAGGAAAGTTATCTACCCTGAGACTCAGCTTCCACATCTCAAAATGGAGATAACAATATAGGTTAAATTCTACGAAACTGCCAACTTTCAACCATTTTTGACCTCCAAAAAAGCATTTTCAAATCATTCGACGTAAATTCCTCACTAGGTCGTTCTAGAGATTAAATGGGTGCACACAGGAAACAATAAACGGCGCTTTTTGGTAGACTTTTCTCTTCCCAATTTCATTTTGCGCAGGTCAACAAAGTGTGTTTGTATTCTCTGCCCACAATTTGTATGTTGAGAAGCCAGGCTAAGGTTATGTAAGTGTTGCAGCTGATAATTCAGGGAGAAAATAAGACTGCGTGGATAATCACGAATTAACAACAAAGGATCCCCTCAGGCCTTACTGCTCCGTGCATTTCCCCCCTAGTTTAGTCTCTTAATTACTAAATAAATATACAGCCGCTTCTCTCTCTCTCTTTTTTTAGAAAGTGGAAGGAGGGGATATTGAGAAAGATTAGCACTCTGTGTTAAAGACAAACTAAAGGTTCTAAAATCCGTTCTTGCCCCTGAGTCGGGGCCGGGAAGTGGCCTGGCTCCTTGACTGGCAGCAGGGCGGTCCTGCCTGGGACGCCCGCGAGGGCTCCCCGTCCTGGAACCCGCCCCACAGCGGCTTGCCCAACCTGCCCGCCCCCGCCCGCGCCGGGAGAAGAACCACCAGCGTCAGCGTTGCCTCCGCGCGTCGTTTACTTCCTCGCTAAGTGCCAGGCCCTGCTCTCGGCCCCTCAAACGCATAATTTATATACTCCCCTCACAACCTCCCGGACAAAAGGGAACTCTGATTGTCTCCATTTTCCAGGTGAGGAAACGGGCACAGAGAAGTTAAGTCACTCGGCCAAGGTCTCCGAACTGTGGAGTTAGACTCGAACCCGGGCAGCCCCAGCACGCCCACTCTAAACCTCCCCTTTTCCTACTTGGGTAGAGGCGCTTTTTCACCTAAAACTTCTCCAAACTTGGCCACTTCCAAGGGAAGGGGCTCAGCCTCGCCGGCTCGCCACGACCTCGCCCGGCTCCACAAGTTCAGGACTCCGGGCGCCCGATGGGGGCGCGGGTGGAGGAGCGGCACCGCCCCCCGGGTATTTAACCCCAGGCTGGAGCGCGCGGGGCGCCGGACGCTCCTGCTCCTCCCCACTAGCGCCTCCCCGCCCTCCTCCCCGCGCTCTCCCGGCGCACCCCACCCTCCGCCCCGCGCTCGCCTGGCAAGCAGGCACCGGCCGGCGGGCTCGGGGAGCGGGGAACGGGGCGCGGGCGGCGCTAGCCTCTGCCGAGCGGCCCCCCGGCCGCGGCCGCAGCGCACTGCCCGGCCGGAGTGCGACGCGGCAGCCCGAGTCCGGACGCCGGCCGGTCCCGTGCGCTCCGCGGACGGGCGGGGGTCTGTGGACGCCCGGCCGGCAGCATGGATTCGGATTCCGGCGAGCAGAGCGAGGGCGAGCCCGGGACCGCCGCAGGTACGAGGGGTCGCAGCAGCCCAGCCGGGAAGGCTGGGGCAGACAGGAGGGGAGGCCGGGGCGGGAAATCGCGAGTATTTCTCGGAGCGGCCAGGCGGGAGGCCGATCCCCAGCAGCCCGATCCTTTCCGGGCCGGGACTGGGATGGCTCTGCGCTGTGAGTTTGCTTTGGGGCTTTCTCCCCATTGCACTCGGGCGCTGGAGGGAGAGTAGGTGCATTTGCGGGTGGCTCTCGGCGCTGCGGGACTCCGGCAGCGGGCTCCGGTCGCCGGGCTGCTGGCGGTGGGGCAGGGTTCGGGTATTCCGCGTCCTGTAGTTTGCTGCAGCGAGGGTTGCTGCATATCTGCTTTTGGAAGTAACTTTCCGAGCGCCGGCCGGCTCCTCGAACCCCGGGCGCCAGGGACGCTGCGGAACAGGTGACCCGCTCCGAGGGCGTGACACGACGCTCTGGGAAGGAAAGGCCCCCGCGGGTGGGCGCGCAGGAGTCAAACCACAGCTCGTGGTTGCGGTTCCCGAAGCTGCTAGATGAGCCGATGCAGAAGCGTTGGCCCATCGCTGCCCTGCATGCGCGGAGGAGGTCCCCACGAAGGGTCCGGGAAGACAGACGCGGCGGCGGCGGCGCGCGGGGTCCCGGCTTCGCCTTTAAGGGACGCCGCCAGCTTTTCACAATCGATAGTTATCGAAGCGACGGGTGGACGCTTACTTAGGAAATAATGAATGTCCTCCCCCTCCTCTCCCTGATACTGAGCAACAGGAGGAAGCCACCCACAGCCTTGGGTCGACTTAACCGCGGGCTCTGCCCCCCTCCACCAGCCCGCTCTGCCCGCCTCCTGCAGGTCCACGGGCGGGAGACCTATGGCCCTCCCACGTGACCGTGGCTCGCCACGCCCTCGTGGCCCTGCAGGCTAGCCCTGGCCAGCAGACCTGTGACCTGAGACCTGGAACCCTCCTGGTACAGGCCTGAGGGCCCGGACTAGTCCCCAGTCTTCCCAGTGTCAGGCCAGTGTCCTGAGGGTGGGGACTGGGTTACCGGAGGCACCGTCAGCCCAGGTGTGGGTGTAGGAAGGCAGGCTCAGGAACCAGGTGGGACAGCGCCAGGAGCTGTACCAAGGGCCCTACGTATACTATTCTCCTTTATCTTCACAGCACCTAGCCAGGTGGTTGTTATCTCCATTTTACAAAGATTCAGAAAGGCTAAGTGGCTTACCCACGAATCAGAGCCAGGGAGTAGCCAAGGGCGGATTGACTCCCTTTATACTGCATCATACCCCTCAGCCTCTCACAGGGTGGCTGTGGTCAACACCTACAGCTGGGTGGGAAGAGATGAGGATGGAGGAAAAGAAAGATGGCATCGTCAAGATGCCCGTGTGTGAGGATGCCTGTGTGTGTGCAAGGGCCACCTGCTTTGTGTAAGTATGTGTGGACATAAGTAATAAACATGAGCCCTTCTCGAACCTGTATGTTCCTGTGACTGTGAAGCACAAAGATCTTGTTTCACAGGTGGCTTGTGGATCTCTTCATATCATTTAAAAGTTCCAGTGGGTGTTTTGTGTCTATCTAAGTATATCTCTAGAGCTCAAAAGGAGGGGGAGTGAGTACATTGACACTGACACTTTACTCTCTCAAAATCGGAGGAACTAACATGCTCTCCCTACTCTCACCCTCAGATCTTTCATGCCAGTTGATGGAGAAGGGGAGGAGGATAAGGAGGCTTTGAGAAAGAGGAGGGGAGGGGAAGGGGGGGGCAGGAGACACTCAGAAGAGTTGGTACTTGGATGAAAGGGGAGGGAAGGAGTTCTTAAGAGTCCAGTTGCTTCTCCCCACAGCCTGCCCAGCAAGGAGTATCCCAGGGTGTTCATGTGTGTTTGTGTCAGAAGACCTCTGCACAACTAACAGCAGTTGTGACTACTGAGGTCAGATGGGTCTGATGAAGAATAGGGCAGCCAGCTCTCTGAGCTGTCACCATTTGTTTGTGCCTTACTGTTTTCTACAGTCATTTCTTCTTCCTCTCTGTGCTTGAATCTCAAGTTGAACATTTATTTGAATGTCACAAGCCATTCTGCTAAATGGCATTCAGTCTCCCTCATTATTTTCAGTCTTAAAGTATTCTTCGTGACAAAGCTTCAAAACTAGTTGCTAATGCATCGCCTTGCTATGGCTGCATCCTATCAAATGGAAACTCCTGTTGCAGCTTCAGATACTGGTTAAATTATCCATAGGAGTTGACCATTGTTCCTGTAAGTAACATGACATTCATCTGTGGACCTGTATCTGTGCAAGCTGGATGGGTTTATAACTGAGAAGCACAGCAGAGGAAGTGGGATCTCTCGAAGTATTAACGTGTGTGTCTGTGTGTACCTACCTCACAGGGAGATAAGATGAAGGGCTGCTTCCTCCTCAGTGCCCTCCCCTTCCTGAACTTATGAAAAAGCCCTGCCATAAGACAGACCTTATTAAGGTCCTGAGCCTGGACTCTGGAATCAGAAAGACTCAGGTCTCAATCTCTACCTGACGGGCAAGTTACTTAACATCTCTAAACCTCAGTTTCCCCCTCTGTAAAATGGGGAAACAATAGTACAAGCCCGGGGTGGGGGGGGGATGTGAGGATTAAATAACACATGAAAAGTGTTCCTCCTGGTAATCATTCAGTAAATGGCAGCTGCTATTTTTATCACCTGATTGGATTATGTTGTAAGAACACTGCTAAATAATGTACCCCAGAGCTTTGTAAAATGTAAATCACTAGGCATGTGTGAAAAAATTCGTATTATTGTCGTTATTATCACATTAATGTAACTGCCTAAGGAGATTTGTTTTGAATTTTATCCTTTTCACTCTCTCATTCCCCACCCGCCCCCCCCCTCTTTGTTTGGGGGAAGTTATTTTTAAGGTACGTCTTCTCATGCACATCATCTTCCAGCTGAAGTCATAAAGATGGGAACATTCAAAACTACTGCTTTCACCATCCTTTGCTTTCAGCTCTAGAGAAACTTGCACAAAGTAGAGAAGGTGGCCTTACCCAGTCCACCTGATAACCTGGAGATTAGCCACTTTCATGCCACTTCCAATAGAAGAAGAGGCGTTAATTGCCCCCCACACACTGGTGCACCTTTTCCCTTCAAGGTAACAGGAGAAACAGGAGGTACTCACCATTCTCCTCTCCATTTTTGCCCATGTCGTAGCCTTCCCAGTCAAAAATTGGCAGAGTGAGGAAATCTCTGAGCACCACCTACTCTTTACTGTACCCCTTTCAAGAGACTTTTCCAAAGAGCTCCCCAGTATCTGCTGTGCAGCTCTCTCATCAAGCAATACCCTGCATAGGAAGTAAAGGGGGTGTGTATGGATGAGATTTGTCTTAATCTGCATTTTCTGTTTTTCAGGAAGCACAGGATGGTGCTTCTAAGTCATTCTGCTGCCTGCAGCTCTCCTCTGCCTTTCTGTCATTTTATGGTTCTTTCTATGATAAGGAAAGAGGGTTTATGGAACACTGGATTCTTTCCAGAGACCCAACTTGGCAGTCTCTCCTTTGACAAACCCACCATCCATCTCTCAGAAATCCTAGAGCTTGGTGTATTAACTCGGCAATGATTTGAGTCTTTCCTAGGAAATAACAAGCGAGTAAACATTAGCAGTGTCCGCTTTTTCCCTTTCTGACTTATAAGACAGAGATAGTCTACCCAGCTCAAGAGGACAAGCTCCTTCCACCCAGAGCTAGGTGGTCTGGGGCAGTCAAGCTGATGGAGCATCCCTGTGGCTGGGTAGGTGCTACAGAAAAGCATTTCTGTGTGATGGAATCAGGATGTGGTAGGGAAACTTCAAAATAATAAAAGAAGTAGGAAAACAGCAGGCCGCTGACTTTGTCCTTCCTGTCTTTCCCATCGCCTCGGTCCTAAGCTTGGTCCTTGTGAACAAAGTGGCAAGGAGTGGGTAGGATTCAATAGTTGGCCAAGAGGAGACAAGACGTTTCAGAAGTCAGACACCATTGAGCAAAGGCACAGATAAACAGGGAGGTGACTGGAGTGGAGGACATATACTAAGGAGTACTGGGAAGTAAAGTTAGGTGAGTGTAGGGAGAGCCACTGACAATAGGGGGTCTTAATAACTAGTACCTGATGGTGCCGAAGGAGCCCCCGTTGAGCTGATAGTAGAGCAGAGACATGACCGACTGAGATCTGGGTTTTCAGAAGCCACATCAGACAGACATGAAGTGCAGGGATGGCCTAGGCTTGGAGCCTCATGGCCACACAATCGGAGGGGATGGTAGCACTAAGCGAGGCAGAAGAGGAAGGATGCAAATGCCATTTCAGAGAAACAAACAACAGAAGTTGGTGACAGATTGTACAAAAGCAGTAAAAGGAGAGGGAGAGTGGAAGGGGACTGGCATGTTGAGTTGGGCTGAAGCAGGGAAATGCAGGGACTGGCTTCCCCACCCTGCCAGTGCTTCTTTTCTTTCCATCAGACACTTAATAGTGGTTACTTAAATTTTCTTAAAGGTGCTTTTCCCCTGTAGACAGTAAATTATGCTGGGGCATTGGTTTTGGAGGATCATGAGGTTCTGGAGTTTGTTGATTCTCATTGGGTTATTCATGGAGGCTATTCAGTAACCTTTGTCAACTGACAGAGTAACCTTTGACGATTGATGGACTGGCCGACCAAGGGCAGGGACCACCTGGGGATGATGTACTACTTGGCTATTAGTCATAGTCCCAGGTCTTGTTCTTATCTGTGGACATTTTCAGGGGCCTCTGCCTCATCCACATAGTGGGCTGCTTTGAGGGTCAGGGCCTTGTCTTGTGCTTTCATGTTCCCAAGGTTATATGGACATAATAAATGAATGAGCATCTTGAGGAGCCTCCTGAACTCTGCACTAAAAGGCCAGACAGGCAGCCAGAAACCTGTCCTATAAAGTAGAACTGCCAACGCTGTCCTTCAGTGTTTTGCTTCAGTGTTTTAAGATTTCTTGCACTGTCTGGGACTCTGTGTTGGGAAGTATTGGGAAGTGCAAAGAGAGATAAGGACATAGTCCATCCTGTCTCCAGGGCTTGGGATCAGATAGGGAGATAGGAAGCATATACCGATGGCCACATCTTAAGCCAGTGCCAGAAGACTCTCACCCCCTTGCCCTGGGATTATACCCTGGCTGTGTCTCTGTTTATATGTTCTCTCTTGACACCATCCACTTTCCACTGTGTGCTTCACAGTTATTCCTGTACATGTCTCATCTCTTGTACTGGCCTTCGCTCCCTAAGGAGGTAAAGACTGGGTAAAGACTGGGTCTTTTGCACCTGTATCAGCACCCACAAACACCACCTGCGTGCCCTAAACACAGCGGTAGGTTGCTGGCTGGCTGGCTGGCTAGATAGGTGGACGGATGTATAGATGATATTGCAGGTTGGTTCCCCAGGAAGCAGACTCTGAGATGGAGGTTAGCATGCAGTGTGTTTATTTGGGGATGCTCTTGGGATCAATACCTGGGAAAGAGAAAGGGAGGGGAGGGATGCCAGACTGGGCAGAGTGAGAAGCTGAGCTGCAATGCAGATCCAACAATAGCCTCGAGCTCTGGAGCTGGAAAACCCTTCAGAACTGAGTTGGGGGACTTCCCTGGTGGTACAGTGGTTAACACTCCACACTCCCAATGCAGGGGGCCCAGGTTTGATCCCTGGTCAGGGAACTAGATCCCACATGCTGCAACTAAAGATCCCATGTGCCGAAACTAAGACCCAGTGCAGCCAAATAAATAAATGTTAAAAAAGAAAAAAGAAAAAAGAACTGAATTGGGGTGAGGGGCCAGGCCTTTATATCCCCTGACACAATGATTAGTCATTAGATTCATGCCATCCCTGCATCTTGGGCGAAGCTGTTCCCTTCAGCTGAGGGCTGTCTGCAGACATCACTACCAGCAGCTTGTGAAGTGCTTAGTCCTTCATTCCGGAAGGGAACCTGGGCCGTACGTACATCGTACATCGTGCATTCACCACAGATGGCCTCCAAAGTTCCTCAGGGATGTTTCATGATGGATGGCAGCCCTGCATACGGGCAGAGTTCAGGGGATAGTTGTTGAGCTATAAACATTATCTAGACCTCATTAGGGCAATTTAGATAGCCAGATGGAATTAGCCATTTTAGACCTCACAGATCCAATAGATATTGGCTGATCCTCTGTTTTGTGTTCAGTGTGTGGAGGTGCTATGGTAGTACACCGAAATGGAATTAGATGTGGCCCCGCCCTCAAGAGGCTTGCAGCCAAAGGGAGAGAAAACACCCACCCAAAAGGAATCTGCAAGACTGGGCGGCATCAGCAATAAACAGTGTCGGTTTTGGAGCACGGGGCATCGTGGCTTGGGGTTCTGGTGGGGAGGCTTCATGGAGGAGATGGGCCTTGAGGATCGCCTGGAAGGAGTGAAGGATTTAGATGGGGGAGAAGAGCAAGTCAGGGGAAACAGAGGAGGTGGCAAGGACAGGAGCCTGTGAGAAGCATGGCCTGGAGCAGTGGGGCCCCCTTAGAGGGCTAAAAGAGAGGAGAGGGCGGACCTGCTCAAAACATAACACTGGATGTTGCAGTGATTGTGGCCAGCATGTAAGTTTCTGGGAGCTGGAGACAGAATGTGTGTGTAAATGTAAAGCTCTATTTCCTACTTTATTTTTCTCTAAAAACACGGCGCCTGCTGTTTTATTTCTCATCAAAACCAAATCATAGTCACACTTCCCATTAGCACTTTTCTCTAACTGGTTCATTGTCCTACAGAGTTACCATTGGCTCCCATTTGAATTCACATGTAAATCTCTTTAAAGACCCTATATACATAATTTTGTTTTGTTTTTCAGTCACTTGGCTTCCAACTCTTTCTGTAAAATGCCTGTGTAGGTGGGTGTTTGGGCTGTATTCTGTACAAGTATAGAAATAAAGGATAGAGAAGAAGAATATAAAAAATAAGTTTCCTGTGATACCTCAATCCAAGAAAACATATGAGAGTGAGTACCTTTTCCCCAACATATATTAAGACATGCCTCCAAAATATATTATTTTTTTATACATCAGACATGCTCTTTTTAGGCAACTGCATAACACAAATTCTGAAACTGCTTTAGAACAATCTTCACGTTCATATTGGGTTTCCTAAACATCATTGCCTGGGAATAAATTTGAGCCTGTTCATGGAAAATCTAGTGTGCAGACTATAAACATGGAAGGCTTGGCAGCACAGAAAGTGCTAGACACACCCTAATAGAAACCAGTATTTTGTAATTCAGTTCTCCAGGAAAAAAAAGGAGACACTTTGGTGGTATCCAAATACTGGTTTAAACAGTTGAAAAACCACAGCAGCAGCCACTAGCTTCTAGGTTGTCTTCTGGAAAGTAAAATACGCTTTCCGGGAAACTATTCTAGCCCCGAAAGGAAGCATTTTGGTGATGCGTAGCTTCATGGAGACTCCCAGTTGATATCTGTATGGTAGAGGCATCCAGTTTCATGTGCAGGAGGAAATTCTGTAAAAGGTTGTTCTGGTGAGCACACATGTCCTGCATCCCTGATTTGGGGCCTGGGAGTTATGCTGGGAAGGTAAACAGATTTTCAGTGAATAATATGGGAGGGAAGTGATGGGGGCTGTCTGCTGGCCTCTGCATCAGCTTTCCTACCACGTTTGAGTCTGGTTCCTTGGAGTAACGTTAAGAAAGTCAGGGAGAGAAGGCTGGGGTTCAGGTTACAGGGTAGAGAAACTAGGTTTAAGAAGTTGTGCATATATCAAACAAGATGAGAAATTGTGAGGATAGTCTTTACCAGCCAGAGTCCAGCCCCAGAGGGCTAGTACTGAATGTAAAATAATAATGATGTTTTGAATTTTTATTTAATTTTCTATTAATTAAGCACATACAATGTATTTCAGACTGGGTTAACTGTTTATATGGTATTTAAGCCTTCTATAGACCTTCTGGGCTAGGTACTATAAATAACCCCATTTTATAGACCAGGAAACTGAGGCACAGAGAGATTAAGTAATTTGCTCAGGGATGTGCAGCTTCTCAGTGGGTATGAAGCCAGTCTAACTAACTCCAAAAACAGTGCTCTTTACCAGGTAGACTATGTAGTTAGATCAATGGATGCCACCAGGTTCCTTTACATCCCCCACCAGCTCCCACAGGGCCCTCAGACCGTTAAGTTCCTTCATTAGCCTCCTTCTGGTAGGTTAGGACATTAGATCTCCAGAAAGCCCTGCTTTAAGCTGCAGACATTACCTGCGGTGGCCCAATAACACATGGGCAAGGATGGGCTGTCACAGGCTCCAGAACAGGGGCTGGTGAGGGTTGGTTTGGGAGGGAAGATGAGGGGAGCAGCACAAAGCAGCTGTCAGAGAGAGAAGGTCCTGGGAGGACCCTGCAGCCACGTTCATGTCTAGGGTCCTGGGAACCTGGTGGGTGGTGAATGTGGCAAACCCCAAGAGGAGAGAAGGGTTGAGAAGCAGAGTCAAGAGAGGTGCAAAGACAAACAAATGTTCCCTCTATCAGAGTGTACTTAGGTTGGGTCCTAAAGTACTTTTTCCACTCCAGCATTTAGAATCATTCCAGATACAGAATCCCTAGGACAGGGTGACCAGTTGGATTCAAGGGCAAGAGAAAACTCGAAGATAAGACTGTAGTGCAATGAAGAGAACTTGAGATTCTGAGCTGGACAACTGGGGTTTGAGTTTTTAGTGGTGTCTCTTACGTATTGTTTTTTAGTGACATTTATTTTCCACCAAAGGAATGCAAGCTCATGGTAGAATATGTGAAAATAGTACAAAGAGGAAAATCAGATTGAGCCCTAAGAATAGATGTGCTTTTCCAGAAGAATGTCGTCCAAAAGCAGTCCTGAAAAGATGCAAGAGACCTTTATTTGGGGAAGAAGGGGTTTTGTAAGAAAACAAGAGTCCCCCTTCTGAAATATTTACTTGGGGACACTAAGAACATTGGCTACACTGCCAGGCAGCATCAGAACCAGAATTGGAGCCCACACACTCTGGCTCCTCTATCATTCCCCCAAAACATATATAATGTTTTAAAAGGATCAGAGTTATTCTGGGTGTTGGGATATCTAAGGGACCCCTGCTATGTTTCCTTCTGACACCTTCCACTGTGTTCTTGACACCCCTCCCCCCTTTTCCTCTCCTGAGCTTTCTCCCTCCCAGCACAGCTGCCCAGAGGTCAGACACTACAGGCCCACACCAGGCCCTTCCCGTGTACCCAGCCCACTTTCCAGGTCAGGAGAGCCCTACACGGAGCCCTCAGAAGATTCTTACATTTTTTTAATACCCGAGAGGAATTTGGTAGATTTTACAGATGCACAGTGACAATTGCAAAGGTTAGTTTACTTTAATAGCTTCCAGCTTCAGAAATAGATTTATTGGCCTCTAGTTCTCCAATTATGTTTTTAATCTTTGTTTAAATTGATTTTTCATTTTGTAAGGAAAGAGGGAAATTTGTTCATCTGTGTTAGCCTCTCTCACCCTTAATGTTTAATTCAGTGATTCAATCTCAGTCACATGAAGCAGGCAGAGCTAAGTTAATACAGAGTCAACTTTTAGCGAGCCCAGAGCAGTATCTGATGGGAATTAAACCTGAATTTTCTTGACTTTTTTTTTCCTTTTGATTTCTCTGACTTTGTATAATCCTGGTTTCCCTGCACGCCTCCTCAATTGCTCCTTCTGCATCCCTCATTAATATCTTTTTCCTACCTGTGTCTCCTAAGGCTGAGCTCTCGGCCTTGTTCTTTTCTACCAATACACTTTCATTTGGAAAAGACCACCCGTTTTTCCAGCGTGAAGCTAAAGATTCCCAAAGCTGTGGTCTAACACGTTCCTCTCTCCAGAGCAAGAATCCTGCCTTTCAGAGTCGTCTGGACCTCATCTTCTCACTGTCCAAGAGACACGTCAACTCAGCACAGCTACACCCGGACTGTTAACTTTCCATCACTTTCTCTCAACAACTCTGGTGGCCTCACCAGCTGCCAAGTCATTCAGAGTTAAATTGTGAAGTCATAAGAACAATGAAATATCCTACACACATGATTTCATAGCAAAACCAGGACATGGAGAAAGCAGGTATTATTTACAGTTTACAGATAAAGAAACAGATGCACAGAGATTACCCCAAATCACAAAGTAAGTGGTAGATTTTCATTATTTAAAGCTGCTCCCCCCAAAGGGGGAGCAGAAACAAATCTAAATATCCAACCTAAACATATAGGTAAATATTCAATTAAATAGTTATTGAATTACTAAATACATAATGACATTTCCACACAGAGGAATATTACTCAGCTGCTAAGAAAACTTAATTTGAAAAACATGTTATAGGTGTTTGCATTATAATGTATGAAGAAAGCTTGATAAAATATATATACATGTATATTTATTTATTCATGCATATATGCCCACATACCTATATATACATACACCCCTTTTTTAAAGATTTTATTGAAGTATAATTGATTTACAGTGTTGTGTTTAATTTCTGCTGTACAGCTAAGTGACTCAGTTAAACATATATATATTCTTTTTCATCCTTTTCCATTATGGTTTATCACAGGATATTGAACATAGTTCCGTGTGCTATACAGTAGGACCTTGTTGTTTATCCATCCTATATATAATAGTTTACATCTGCTAATCCCAAACTCCCAATCCATCCCTCTCCCCACTCCCCCAGCAACCACACGTCTGTTCTCTATGTTTGTGAGTCTGTTTTTGTTTCATAGATCAGACACCCCTTTTTTATAGAGAGAAGGGGAGGAAAATCTCTCCCTCACATTCACATACATGCATTTTTTTTTAATGCTGGAACAGAATTAACCATTCTATATGATGAGTTTATAGGCAATTTTAATTTCCTTCTTTGTGCTTTCCTTCCAGATTTTTTCTCAATGAGTATGTATAACTTTCAGCAGGTTATTATTTTAAAAACAACCACCGAATGAGATTCAGTGGACTTATCCGTCCTCTGTGATCCACTTTCCCATAAGGCCAGGCCTCAGTGGGTCCTTCCTGCCTGCCCACTGGTGGGGGTGTGATTCCAGGCTTCTCTCTTCAGCCTTCTTCCTACCCACCCATTGCCCTGGCTTCAGCTCTGCAGCCTCTCTCCCCCTCATCACACCCTCCCCTCTGAGCCCACCTGGCCTGGGCCCTCACACCAGGTAGAGGAAGTATAAATAGTCAAGGTGGATGATGAGCTCATAGGTTTGAAGCCAAGGGCACCAGAGCCTCACCGGCCAAACAGACCTGCTGGGTGAGCTTGCTGACGCCGCCATTTTGGCTCTAGACTGTGGCCTTACTGTTGCTCACTGACCAGCAGTGTGTGTAGCTGGCATCCCTGACGCTCGCTCCCTCCCTGACCCCCATCCCAAACATGAATGACTTTCACTTTCCACTTGTTCATCTACACATTGATTTTGTGTCTTTATTACTTTTACAATTAAAAAAAAAGAGGGGGGCATTTAAAATTCTGTTATAACAGGATTATTTGCTTTTAGTAGGTATTGGTCTGCCACCCCCAAGTTTGGTCTTTCCCAAAAAACTCATTATTGAAAAGTTATATGAGGGACTTCCCTGGTGGTCCAGTGGTAAAGAATCGCCTTCCAATGCAGGGGATGGGGTTTCAATCCCTGGTCAGGGAACTAAGATCCCACATGCCGCGGGGCACCTAAGCCCACATGCCACAACTACTGAGCTCACACCCCTCAACTAGAGAGCCCACATGCTGCAAACTACAGAGCCCATGCGCTCTGGAGCCCATGCGCCACAACTACAGAGCCCATGTGCTACAACTAGAGAAAAGAAAAAACCCGCACGCCACAACCAGAGAGGAGCCCGTGCACCTTAACGAAGAACCCGCACACCGTAACAAAGAGCCCGCACATTGCAACGAAAGATCCCACGGGCCTCAGTGAAGATCCTGCATGCCACAACTAAGACCTGATGCAGCCATAAATAAATAAATAAAATTCCTTTAAAAAAAAAAAGCTATATGATAATATTATATGTATCTATTTCTGAAGGAATTAGACAGAAATGTATTGAGGTCTTGTAATAACCTATAATGGAAAAGAATCTGAAAAAGAATATCTGTAACTGAATCACTTTGCTGTACACCTGAAACTAACACAACATGGTAAATTAACTATACTTCAATTTTAAAAAAAGAAAATGTATTGAGGATTTCTTGTGCATCTTGGAGCTGAAGATAAGAGATATCATGGTCCCGGTATTCCTCACTGCCTCCCTGTCTCCACCTTATTTTACTCTAGTCCATCAAATAGGGGTAGCCCAGTCAGGAAGCTTGTAGAAAACAGAAGTGCTCACCCTTTAGACTCACATTTATCAGAGTTTCTAACCTAGTTTTAAATTAGCCCCAAGCACCCTTAATGATTGATTTTCCCCATCAGCCAGGATTTTGTCTATCTTTACTTTTTTTTTTTTTTTTGCGGTACGTGGGCCTCTCACTGCTGTGGCCTCTCCATTGCTGAGCACAGGCTCCGGACGCGCAGGCTCAGCGGCCATGGCTCACGGGCCCAGCCAATCCAAGGCATGTGGGATCTTCCCGGACTGGGGCACGAACCCGTGTCCCCTGCATCGGCAGGCGGACTCTCAACCACTGCGCCACCAGGGAAGCCCTATCTTTACTTTCTTGATTTATATTATAAAATATAATTATTTTACCCCTTTTCAGATTTAAAAACATAATATATATTAACTATGCATTTTCAACCCTTCCAGAAAAGTTCTTCCTTCCATTAAAAAAAAAAATCACTTTCTTAATCTTCAAGAGGAAAGCAGTATGAGTTTCCTTATTAAGCAGCCATATTGTCTTATTAATGGCAAGTGGGTGAATATGACCACTGTGATTTTTAAGGGAGAGATAAGAGGATGTGAGAGGCAGAATAATTGAGATAGGAGTAAATTCTTACAGAAAGCAGGTGTTTATGTCGAGAATGATGGATGGTACATCCTAAGACCAGCAGGTGTAGTAAGCACCCAGGCATTATCTCTAGAGAGTTGTCACCCAGCTTTCCCTTCACCCCAGGAGGCAAGTCAGTGATGGGCTGATGCTGATGCATGAAGAAGTCTAGTTCCAACCATCCTTGGTTTTCTTTGTTTCATTTTTGTTATTTAAAAAAAAAAAAAAAACCTCTCCACATAAATATAGCTCTGCCATATTGTTGTAACCCAAGAGAGTGGCTGAGGTCTGAGCCAAGCCTGAAGAGGGGTGAAGGTTGGTGATCATTAGGGGCCGAGACTGTCATACAGGCAGGATGCAGGCCAGGCAAGGACTAAATGCAGCTGGTCAGGGGGTTGGGTCATGTGGCAGGGAAGCCAGAGGGGCAAGGGGCTGTAGGCCAGGCCCATGCTCTTGAGGGTCACTTGGCCTGCAGCAGGTCTGCCAGTCACAGCTGCCCCGGCCTTCTTGGGCCTCTCCACCCGGATAGTAGCCCCTTTTAATATTAAAGAGTACAAAACTTTGAGAAAAGCTGGCTTCCAGCAGGGGCCCTCTGACCTCTGACCTCCACCCCAGGAGCAAGTCCTTCTCCTGACTTCCCTTCCAGCCCATCTCCCTGGCCCCAGATCTCCCTGCCTCATCCTTGGTGCCTCCCTTCCCTGCAGCCCCTCGCACCCAGGTGCTCCTCTCCATTTCCTCTGCCTTGGTCCCCCCACCCATCGCACGAGCCCTCCTGGGTGCTAGAGGGACTAAGGCAGTGGAAACTTGGAGATGGAGAAGTATGGCTTGTGAGCGGAGACTTGTCATGAAGCGAAGATCTTTAAGCTTCCAGAGAGAAAAACCAGGCCCTTAACGCACTAGTTTTCCAAATAGCAACACCGAGGGCTAAACAACAATGGTGCAGTGTCTTTGAATTCTCAAGGTGAATGACTGGTGATGTAGAGTTCTGAACCCAGTCAAACCATCAGTCAAGTGTGCGGCTAGACTACAACAGCAGTCCCCAACATTTTGGCATCAGGGACCGGTTTTGTGGAAGACAATTTTTCCACGGACCTGGTGGGGGTCGGGGGGAGGATGGTTTCCGGATGATTCAAGCACATTACATTTATTGTGCACTTTATTTCTATTATTATTACCTTGTAATATATAATAAAATAATTATACAACTCACCATAATGCAGAATCAGTGGGAGCCCTGAGCTTGTTTTCACTTGCCACTCACTGATAGGGTTTTGGGTTCTTTTTTAAACATCTTTATTGGAGTATAATTGCTTTACAATGTTGTGTTAGTTTCTGCTGTATAACAAAATGAAGCAGCTATATGCATACGTACATCCCCATATCGCCTCCCCCTTGCATCTCCCTCCCACCCTCCTTATCCCACCCCTCTAGGTGGTCTCAGAGCACTGAGCTGATGTCCCTGTGCCATGCAGCTACTTCCCACTAGCTCACTGATAGGGTTTTGCTGTGAGCCTGCAAGCAATTGATTTATTATGGTCTCTGTGCAGTCAGACCTCTCTGCTAATGATAATCTGTATTTGCAGCTGCTTCCCAGCGCTAGCATCACTGCCTCAGCTCCACCTCAGATCATCAGGCATTAGATTCTCCTAAGGAGCACACAACCTAGATCCTTCACACCCATAGTTCACAGTAGGGTTCGCGGTCCTATGAGAATCTAATGCCACCGCTGATCTGACAGAAGGCGGAGCTCAGGCGATAATGCGAGCGATGGGGAGCGGCTGTAAATACAGATGAAGCTTCGCTCACTCGCCTGCCGCTCACCTCCTGGTGTGCGGCCTGGTTCCTAACAGACCATGGACTGGTACCAGGGGATTAGGGACCCCTGGACTAAAGTCATTGTATGATAAGTTAGATCTCAAAAAAATTACCTTACCGTGTTCCCTTCCTCAGGGAGCTGCCAGGTCAGGAGTCAGCCAACTGAGGCTCCCAGGCCCAGTCAAGCCTGTTCCCTGCTTTTGTATGTCCAACAAGCTAAAAGCATTTTTACTTTTTTTAATGGTTACATTATAAATGGTTTTATAGGTACCTTTTGATACTTTGGGCCCTTTATTCTCTAGCCCTTTAAGGTAGTTTGCTGATGCCTGTGCTGGACAAAGTGTTCCACTGAAATGGAGAGCAAGTTAAGAAAGAGGAAGCCGTAAGACCCAAGAAGCAGGAGATGGACACAGGAGAGAAGGGATGAAGGAGGAAGGGAGAACCAGGCTGAGAGCCTGGAGCAGGCTTAGAGGGAAATGCACCCGGATTTGCACCAGAGCACAAAGCGCTCCCAGAAGAGTCTCCAAAAAAGAAGACTGAAGTGGTAGATTAGTTGATGTGTTTGAACCTTTTGAGAAGAACCTTATATTCTGCTAAGAATTTTGAGAGTGAATTAGATAGAAAACTAATCAAAAGAAAAACAAGGCAGTGCTTAACGCCTGGGAGAACAAGATGAATAAGAAAGGAAATGCAGTCATGGAAGTTATAGAACATACATGACTCAGCTATGAATGGCATCTCAATCCCAGTAATGTAATCACTGAAGTTTGATTTAACCAAATATTGAAATAGAATCAAATCGGAAGGTGGAAGGAGAAATGAATGGAGAAGAGAGCTAAATTCTCACCTTCCTTAATAGGAAGTTAAAAGCAAATAAAATCAAGAACTAACAGTATAAGCATGTAATTTAAATATGTAGAGGTAATTATTAGTTGCAACAGCTAAAATAATTTAAAGTGTTTTGCCTCCAAAGAGCCAGCATCAGAAGTGGGCCAGAGGATGCTGCATTTTGTTATAAGCCTTATAGAATGGTTTGACTTTTTAAATAATGTACCTTTTTAAATAATGTAATATTACTTTGAAAATAAGTTTTTAAAAATAAAATGAAAAAGAAAAGTGACTGGTCAGCCCAGGGCGACCATGCCCAGGTGGGGAAGGGGCACAGTGGGGCAACCTCAGGCCCCTGAGTGGAGGAAGTAGGCGTCAGTGTCCCGAGGCCCCGCCAGCTCCAGTTATCATTATTTTTCCTGACATGAGTGTGAGTGCATTTCAATAAAATGTCAAGACTGTTAGCCATTCGTTCATGCAACAGTCTCTATGTTTCAATACCTGGCTAAAGTTGCAGCAATGAATAAATCATGATTCCTGCCCTCAAGGAGTTCACAGACTGGTGAGATATAAAGTCACTCATCCAGCCAATGGATGATTGCTCTCCATGGTGATAAGAATATACCAGAGGGAAAGGTGGTTGCAGAGAAAAGTCCTTCAGAGGTCAGAAGTCCTTCAAGGGAGCCCTGGAGGGTGAGGGGGGAGCCGATGTCCAAGCACAGGGGAACAGAATATGCACAGGTGCAGAGGGGACCCAGGCATAACAGAGCAGGACAGGTGACACCTATGTGTGGCCTGAAGTCAGAAGCTCAGAGTTTGTAGAGGATGAAGCTGGAGAGATGAACAGAAGATAGATTATCAGCTCAGCAACCAGCATGCCATGCTCAAGTGTCTGGACTTTGTCTTCAAGGTCATGGGAAGCCAGTCAGTGTTCTCTCTGGTGGAGTAGCATCATCAAAGCCAGTTCTCATCCCAGTGTGGAAATTAGAATGGAAGCTGCAGTAGAGAGGTAAGTGAGGAGATGGACAATCATTCAGGTGAGAAATGATGAGGGTCAGTACTAAGGTGGTATCAGTGAGACAGAGAAAGGCGGATACAATTGAAGATGTGAAGGAGGCTGAATTGACAGTCTGATGCCCCATTAGATGTGGGAGGTGAGAGAGAAAGAAGGCAAAGATGGCCCCCAGGTTCTTGTCCAGACACTGGGCAGGTGGCAGGGCCACATATAATACAAGGAGGAGGGTGCAGGGGGAGTGGGAGAAAGGGGATGAGGGAAGTTTTGAGCATGTGGAGGGTGAGAGGTCTGTGGGAATCTAGGTGGAGAGGTCTGGCAAGCAGTAACCTGTGGGGGTGGGCAAGCGGTGACATCTCACACTCAGGGACAGTGCGTGGCAAGAGAGAAGAGGGCCTTGAGTAAACTCAGAACACCTAGACTTCAGGCATGGACAGAGGAAAAGGAGTCCTGGCAAAGGCTGAGAAGGACCAAGAGGGGAGATCAGGAAAGCAGAGAATGAGGGAGGTTCGAGTGCCACTAGAGGTCAGGTGAGCCAAGGACCCAGGTGTGTGTCTCGGGGTGCTGCTGGCATTCCCTGTCCCAGAAATTACAGGATAGTTAGCATATCTGGCCCCGCCCACTAATGCCTGTAGAACCCTCCACTCACGTGCTGTGACAACAAAAATGTCTTCCCATGTTTCCAAACACTCCTCATGGACAATTAGAAGGCACTTGGTGACCTTGTGAGAGCCATTGCCATTGAGTTTGGGGTGAAAGCCAAGGAAGGACAAGACCACAGTTCCTCTGTCCTACTGTGGCCGTCCCTCCTCAGGCCTCTTCCTGGGCCCTCAGGCTCTCCTCTCCTCAATCCCCATTCTTTTCCCCATGACATCACTTCCTGGGCTGACCAGTCAGTGTTGGGTTTTGAGGTTTAAATCTAAATATTATTGAGCTCCTTCTATGTGCCAGGGACACCATGGTGGACACAGCAGTCCAGGTTCCCCGTTCCTGGAACTTGCAGTGAACAAACAGGTGACACCAGGTGGGAGGTCCTTGAACAGGCCCCAAGTAGAGAATTTGTTCTGGATAGAGGGAGGGCTCAGGGGAGGGGTGGGAAAGAGGATAGCAAGGGGTGCTTGGATCTGGAGAGAACATGCACCAAGCAATGGGTGAGACCAGGAAAAGGATGAGCTACTTTCTCTTGGGGGCAGAGAAGTGGGATAACAGGGATGTGAGTCCTGATGAGAAGAACTGGTCCTAGGGTTTTGGATACAACTCCTGTATGCAGCTGCGTCAGCACAGGGCAGCCTGCTGGGGCTGACCATCTGCAACTTGGTCTTTGGGTGCTGAGGTCAGCACAGGGAGAAGCCTTGGGGAGAGCCTGCTGACCGCTGCTCTGTGGCAAGCACAGGCTGACGTCTGACAGAGGAGTCAAGGGCCCCAGGAAGCCAGGGGGTGGGGGGGATGCATTTTGGAGGAAAGCCAAAGAAAAGGAAAGATGGAGGCTCCAAGGTCAATGCCCCAGGCTTTCAGAAGGAGGGAAAAGCAGGAGGCATTCCATTGCTGAAGCACTGGCATTTGCAGAGCTGGGAGAGAGTTTGGTGGCTGGAGGGAAATCAGTGTGAGAGAAGGAAAGCTGAGAATCCCTCCCACTGACATGGGCTCTCATCTCATGAATACCCAGTGTGGGTTTTTTTTGTTTTGTTTTTTTTAATGGACTTAAAAACTCAGTTTCTGATTCAGAAGAGGTTATTATTAAATTGAGAATATAAAACAAATTAGCGGAATCATCTAGTCCAACTCCCTAATAGACGAAGATACCAGGAAGGTGAAGACTTGGGCCCAGCACACACAGTGAGCGCCCTGGGGGGCAGCAGGGGCGGGCCTGGGTGCTGGGCTCCTTCACCCCCTGCTGTGGGCTCAGTGGTGAGAGTCAGGACCAGGGGTTGGCTCTCCGGTTTTCCCTGTATTGGGGTTTTTCCCCATACTTGGGGGTCGACTCCATGGCCACAGCCCTGGCATCCTGACTCCCCAGGACAGCCATTATCAGCATCTTAGAGTGACTGCACCCAGTGACTTGATTTGAAACGGTGAAAGTTTTTGGTGGTATTGTCTTATATTACCATGAAGTATAAAGAATTTTATTTGGAAGCTTTTACTGCCTTTGAGACAAGTATGAGGAAAGTTTAATTTAGAAAGGAAGCCTCAGAGAAAGACACATTTATGGGCAACTTCCAGAGAGGCAAGTTTCCACAGCTACTCCCCTATTCAGAGTAGTTCCATCAGAGGAAGGCTTCCAGCAGAACTAAGGAGCCCAACCTCAGGGTACCTTGCAGGAGAGCAAGCTATCCGCCACCCCACCTCCCATTTGCAAACTGGGCCAGATACGACCGTGGCACCAGTGGATATCCAAACTGTATCTTACTCACGTCTCAGATCTCAGATGCATGAACAACAAGAACAACAAAAAACAGTTACTACAGAATACAGGTAAGGGGTGTTATAAGTGATATATTACATATGCCCCTTTCCTGTTGTTTCACTCTCATACTGACTGAAATCCAAAAATGTCATTGTACAAAATTCTTACTTCACTAAAAAGAAATTAAGTAGAACATTGAGCAAGGCATACTGCTGGCTGCCAAATCATCTCCCATCCAGAAGTACCTTCTGGTTTCCTCTCCCTCATGTGTTTCAACCTCCCTAGTACAGCTAACTGTTTATCTTTTTTTTAAAGCTAAACTGAGGGTTAACATATTACTGTATTAATCTAATTACAGTACCTTCCAAGAGCCTCAGTTCTTTAGGCTTAAATACCCACTGTCTCAGGCTATATTTTCTGCAAATATAGATTAGAGTTTGTTCCATTTTATTGCCTGCTATTTTTTAAAAAACTTTTTAGGCTTTATATCTATCCCCAAATTGGAGAATTCCAAAGACTGACATTTTTATTGCATCAGTCTATTTACTAATTTCACGTATTACCAAGTTGGCATCCTCCCACGGCTCTGAATTCAGCATCCTGCTGGCATCCTTGTTAGCAGTCTGGTGGCCTGAGCCTGAGTTTTTGAGCACCTGCCATAGTGAACAGTTTGAGATCTGCCAACAGAGAGAGAGGATCACCCAGAGAGACAGACATGGCCTGCGCTATTCTGATCCCCAACAGCCCCTGAGTTTTGAAATAGCTTGTAAGCATGAGGGGACATGAATGGGGAGGCTCCGGGGGTGGCAGGAGGGATGGATGCTGCTGCCATGGAGAGAGCGTTCCTGATGGAATTGAGCACTGAGGGTGGGGTGGGGTGATGCATCTCGGCCCCCAGGTGATGCTGCTGCTTGTGGGGCACAGACAGTCAGCTCTGTGTGAAAGGCAAGGGACGGACCTCATGCTGAGTTCAGTACATTTTTTTTTTTAGTGTGTTCGGTTCAGTCTACATTTTGTGAATACACACCTCATTCCAGTATGTATCCTGAACAGACAGACTGGGCCTCAAAGCCTGAGAAAATCATTCATTCAGTCATTCATTTAACAGACATTTATTGGACTACTTCTACTGGGTGGACACGGCCCTAGTTGTGAGGGTTCACAAGTCCCCCGAGCATTGGTCCTGTGAGAACTCAGCACCAGTCACAGTGCAGCAGCATGGGGAAAGGACTGTGCTGGAGTCGGGTGCGAGGGCCACTGTCCCCGGGAAGAAGGATGTGAGGGATGGCCATGGGCTCACAGTGGGAGGAGGCCTTCAGCTGGAACAGACAAGCTGTGGCTATGCCCCTTCTACCTAGGCAAGGGTCCATTGGATTCACCTGTGGGCATGAGAGGCCCTGCTGGTACTATTTGGCTTTCATCTGTCTGACTATCTTTAGCGAGTTGGGCTAGGGCACAGCCATCCTTGTGAAGGGGTGAGCCGCCCTTTGGCTTCTGATTTCAATATGACTTCTGACTGACATGGACAAGCAGGCCTCTGGTGGGAGGGCTGGGATGGGGGTAGGTGGAACCAAGGGGTCTGTCTGTGGGGCTCCCTCTCAGCATCACCTGCCACCTCCTGGCTCAGGAAGGAGCATTAGGAGGGAATACTGCCATATGCCAAGAGAAACCTTTGGACACCCTTTACCCCTACATGCAGACTGGTGCTGGGTTATTCGTTACTGTCCCCAGACCCTTTATAGCAAAACCTGGGAACAAATTAAAGTCTATCAGGAGAGGATTGGGAGAGGAAATGGGAGAATTGGGAGAGGAAATTATATCATCAAGATGATGATATAATCCATTTATTGACAAAGAAAGATATCCACAGAGTGTTGACTGAAAATGCAGATTAGAAAATAGTGTTCATTGATCCCATGTTTGTGAATATTAAAGTGCATATGCCTGGGAGAGTATTTGGAAGAATATATACATGCTAACCATGGTGCATGGTGGGATCATGGCATATTCACTTTTTTCCTTTAGCTTATCTGTGTTTTCTGACTGTTCTCAGTGCTCATGTATCAGTTTTTATAATAAACTTATTAAAGAAAGAAAATATTTTGAGAAATAGCTCCTCAGTTTCCCCTCTTAAAATAAAACAAGGAGAATGGTATTTAAAATTATGCCAGCAGGGCTTCCCTGGTGGCACAGTGGTTAAGAATCTGCCTGCCAGTGCAGGGGACACGGGTTTGAGCCCTGGTCTGGGAAGATCCCACATGCCGCGGAGCAACTAAGCCTGTGCACCACAACTACTGAGCCTGCGCTCTAGAGCCTGCAAGCCACAACTGCTGAGCCCACGTTCCACAACTACTGAAGCCCGTGCGCCTAGAGCCTGTGCTCCACAACAAGAGAAGCAACCACAATGAGAAGCCCGCGCACCGCAATGAAGAGTAGCCCCTGCTTGCCACAACTAGAGAAAGGCCACGCACAGCAACGAAGACCCAATGCAGCCAAAAATAATTTTTTTTAAAATTATGCCAGTAGATGCATATCTACTAGATATGCATCTACTGGCATAGATTCTCAGAATTATCTCAATTCCTGAGACAATTCTCAGGAATTATCTATTCCTGAGAGTGATATACCATTCAGAGTGACTACCTACTTTGTAGATGCTCTAGGGAAAGAAATAAAAATCTAAAGATTTTAGATTAAGATTTTAGATTTTAAGCTCTAAAGAGTGGCTACTTGGTGTCACAAGTGGCTTTGTGGACGCATTTTACTAAACTTTCATAAAGCCGTTAATCCTTCTAACACATACAGTCTCAGAGAATAGAAAAAGAAAAAGCAACCCAATCCATTTTATGAAGCTAGTTTACTCTGACATCAAAATCAGACAAGGACTATACTAGGAGAAACTTATAGACCAATCTCACCTTTGAGCATAGTTGCAAAATGCTGAATATGATATTTACGAATATAGAACTCTTCAGTATATTAAATACATGATCAAGTAGGGCTTATCCTTGGAATGCAATGATGATTTAAATGAAAAGTCTCTTAATAACTGGTTAAATTCACATATTAAGAGAGATAAACCATATAATCATCTCAGTAGGTACAAAGAAAGTATTTGATACACATTTTTACCTTAAAACAAACAAAAGCCTTAGCAAACTAGGAACATAAGGAAGATTTCTTAACTTAATAAGTAGTATCCATCAAAAATCTACAGCAGACATTATACATGGTGGGGAAATTTTAGAAGCAACGCTGTTTAAGTCAAGAACAAGACAGGGATCCTAAATAGCACCCTTACTATTCAGCATTGTACTAGAGTTTCCCACCAGTGCAATGAGGGAAGAAAAAGAAATGGGAGGTAGAAGGAAACAATCATTTTGTGCAAGCAGTGTAGTTGTCCACATTAAAAAACCCAAGCAAGTTAGGACTAATAACAGAACTTAGCAAAATTTTTCAATTGGAGATAAATATACAGGAATCAGTTGGGTTCCTATACATCATTAATAACCATTTAGAAACTATAAGATAAAAAAATTACACTTAGAGTAGCAACCAAAACTATTCGGTACCTAGAAGTAACAATAATGAAAGGTATGCAAGAGCTTTATGGGGATGACTATAAAACATTATTGAAGAACAGAGAAGATGTTCTGACTAAATGGAGAGATATATCATGTTAATGGATGGGAAGCTTACTATCATAAAGGTACCAGCTTACCTCAGATTAATACAAGGTGTTCATGGAATTTGGTCAAATGACCCAAAAATTCAGTTGAAGGAGTAAAGGCAAGAATAATCAAAACAGGGCTTCCCTGGTGGCGCAGTGGTTGAGAGTCCGCCTGCCGATGCAGGGGACACGGGTTCGTGCCCCGGTCCGGGAAGATCCCACATGCCGCAGAGCGGCTGGGCCCGTGAGCCATGGCCACTGAGCCTGCGCGTCCGGAGCCTGTGCTCCGCAACGGGAGAGGCCACAACAGTTAGAGGCCCGCGTACCGCAAAAAAAAAAAAAAAAGAATAATCAAAATAATTTCCAAGAAGAATAAAATGGGGGGAACTTCCCTATGGCCAATCAAGACTTATTATGAGTTACAGTAATTAGGAGAGTGTGGTGTTGGTACTGAAATAGACAAATTGATCAATAGAATAAAGTAAAAAACTCAGACCCATGCAATAAGGGAACTTGTTAAGAAAAAGGTGGCCTAACAGATCAGTAGCAGAAGGATGAACTATTCAATACATTGAATAAATTATGAGGAGAAAAATGTACCTCCTACAACATCCCCAAATAATTTCCAGATAGATTAAAGACCTAAATGTGCAAAGCAAAACCTTAAAACTTTTGGAAAATATATGACTCATTTATCAACTCATGGCAGGAAAGGATTCTTTTAACACAAAATATAAAAACCACTAACCATAAAGGGAAAGACTGATAAATTAGTTAAATTTAACTAGAGTAAAAATTTTAATTTCTATACAGTTAAAGACACGATAAATAAAGTTAAAAGGTAATGCTACAGACTGGGAGGAGATTTTTGCAAGTCATGTGATCAGCAAAGAATTAGAATCCGTAATACATAAAACCTCCTACAAATTAACAAGAAAAAGACATACAATCCAATTAGGGGGGAAATGACTACATGAATAAGCAATTCACAGATGAGAAAGACCTGACTGCTCAATATGTACAAAAATATATTGAATCTCAGTAACAATCAGGAAAAGGCATATTGAAACAAGATACCATTTTGTACTTAGCAAATTGGCAAAAATTTTAAAGGTGGACTATCTGAAGTGTTGATAAGGAAGTAGATCCACAGGAACTCACACACTGCTGCTGGGAGTGAAAATTAGTGCAATCTCGCTGGAAGCAATTGGCAGCTGTGCTACAGGACTCGGAAGTTGTGTTCTAGGTATAGAACCTGGGAGGCTATTGTGTGTGTGCACAAGGAGACACGACTGTGGACTTATTTGCTTACAAAAGTGAAAATAATGTAAATGTCCATCAATAGGAAACATGGATAAAGAATATATTCATATAAGCAATGAAATGACTAATTAGATAAATCTTGCAAGAAAGATGTTGAATGAAGAGATGCAGAAGGATCTGTGCAATGTGACACCTTTAACTGAAGTTTACAAACACTCTGAACAATATAATGCTGATGCATGCATACTCATGAGGCAAACGTAGAAAAACATGGATGAGACAAAAAGACACCTCGACTTCTGAAGTGCAATTAGATCTGAGGAGATAGAAGGGAAAGAAAGGGAGTTGAAAACAAAAGAAAGGGAGTTGAAAACAAAGAGGGCTTCACCCCCGCCTCTGTCTTTGAGGGCAGAGTATTAAGATTTGTTCCATCTGGGTGGTGGCCATACAAGTAGAGTTTGTTATATTATCTTCTGTTTTGTCTGTATATTTGAAATACTTCATGGTTTTTTATTTTATTTATTTATTTTTTATTTATTTTTATTTATTTATTTTTTTGCGGTACGCGGGCCTCTCACTCTTGTGGCCTCTCCCATTGCGGAGCACAGGCTCCGGACGCGCAGGCTCAGCAGCCATGGCTCACGGGCCCAGCCACTCTGCGGCATGTGGGATCTTCCCGGACCGGGGCAGGAACCTGCGTCCCCTGCATGGGCAGGTGGACTCCCAACCACTGTGCCACCAGGGAAGCCCCATGGTTTTTTAAAACAATTCTTCGGAGGAAAAAAACAGCTCAATCTCCATCTTAAAATGGGCAATAATTCAAAAACACATTTAAACTAATTGATGTTTATCACCTCAGGAATGGCAGTTTAGTGTGGCGGCTTGAAGCACGGGACTCTGGGGCAGTCTGCCTGGGTCTGAATCGAGCTCTGCCACTTCCTAAATGGTAGTTTTAAACAAGCTGCTTAATCTCCCTTTGCGTGGTTTCCTTGGATGTAAATTGATGATGATGATGATGATGGTGGTGGTGGTAGTGATATTAGTACATGTATGTTAAGTTGTTGCAAGGATACAATGAGTTACTGTGCATAATGCACTATATACATAGACTCTATTTTTATTTTATTATGCCTGAGTATGACCTACTATTCAGAGAGACACTAGTTTTTTTTAGATGCAAAAGAGAGTGGGGGAGGGGATGAATAAGCTTTGTTTAAAGAAATCATGTAAGTAGATGTTGTTTTTAATGATGATTGCTCTTCTACTGCAGTGAGACAAAAATATCTCTCAGATCTCCATAATTAACCTGTTGAGTTGGAGATGATTCACCCTGCCCCCCCCCCCCGCCCCCCCAGTGACTTCTCAAGTATCTGCTTCAGTTAGCTCTGGTAAGTAAAATTATCACTCATTCACTTTTCAGAGCTAGCTGTAAAATCAATATGAAAAACAAAACCACCACGCAACTCTGTTCAAATATATAGAATGCCCTCTAAAGATGAGAGCTACATCTACCTTCACGTTTTGATGAATAGGTAGTATTGTTCTATCACATCATAAGACTGGCTTTTTTTGTATTTAAGAAAAAAATTATGAAATGTAAATCTTGTTGCTAGATAGGAATTTTAATTGAGGCATAATTAATGTCTCAAATAAGTGAGAAATCACAGTCATTAGGGAGCCAGGGAAAATCTTCTAAAAGCAGATGCAGGAAGGCAAGGATTGCAGGCTTTGTCTAGATTTGATTTGACTCAACTGCAGCTCTCTTACTAGCCTCGTAGCTTTGAATGAATTACTTAAATCTGCTGTTCCTCAGTTTCCTTATCTATAAAATGGGACTTATTACAGTCTTTCTTTTGCAGACCTCTTGTGAGGATCAAATACATAGTATATACTACCTCAGGTACATAATCTGTGCTCAGTAGTTAACATTATCTCTGACATGATTATTAATTGAACTATGAATCCCTCAGTTCGAATGGATGGGTGGATTGGGGGCATCTACGACAAAATGAGATAATGAGCTGGAAGGTCTTACAGCTGACCCTGCCAACATTTCTTCACTTCACCTGAAACGATGTTATTTCAAGGCCCAGGAAATTTTTTTGAAATGAAAAAAAAGAGTCTTCATCTTGAATGTCATCAAATGCTGGTTTTAAAGTGTAATTACTCAGAGTAAGGTGTCACAATGATCTGAATCTGCTTTCCTATAAGAAACACCCTGGGGCTTACCTGGTGGCGCAGTGGTTGAGAGTCCGCCTGCCGATGCAGGGGACGTGGGTTCGTGCCCCAGTCCGGGAAGATCCCACATGCCGCGGAGCGGCTGGGCCCGTGAGCCATGGCCGCTGAGCCTGCGCGTCCGGAGCCTATGCTCCGCAACGGGAGAGGCCACAACAGTGAGAGGCCCGCGTACCGCAAAAAAAAAAAAAAAAAAAAAGAAACACCCTGTTTTGTCTACTATTGCATGTCCTTTCTCAGCACCCTAAAACATCCAGTATTAGCTAGGAAATTTCATCATATCTGGTCCCCCCAAAACACTCAAATCCTCACTCCTGACTGCTGGATGAATGAATCTCTAGGACTGAGCAGCCACCCAGGGCAAAGCAAAACTCTGTGGCTGTTCCCAGGCCTGACCCAAAGGCAAGATTTCAGGGGCACCCAAGCCCGAGCTAGAGGCAGGACGACGGGCCACATGAAGGGGAATGCAAAGTGGTGAAGACTGGCTAATGCAACACCCCTCCCCTGCATTTGGCTGTCTCTAGCAATTCAGTCCTTCCTCCTTCCACTCTCCACCCCAATCCTACTGTACCCAAGCCTGCCTCTCACTTCCTATCCTCATTTTAAAAGAATCCATTTTCTTGGTGGGGAAGGAGGGGCGATTTGGTGGTGGGCCACGAAGGGGAGAGAGAAGCCCTAGGAGGGCTATCGTGTGATTGACTAACTTGATCCCCAGCAAGCTTTGAACAGAGAGTACATTTTAACCACTGAAGTAGGAATTTGCATTTTAAAGGAATAACCTGTTTATCCCTCGGGATCTTTTTATTTTTTAACATCTTTATTGGAGTATAATTGCTTTACAATGGTATGTTTGTTTCTGCTGTATAACAAAGTGAATCAGCTATACATATACATATATCCCCCTATCTCCTCCCTCTTGTGTCTCCCTCCCACCCTACCTATCCCATCCCTCTAGGTGGTCACAAATCACCAAGCTGATCTCCCTCTAGCTAGCTGCTTCCCTCTAGCTAGCTATTTTACATTTGGTAGTGTATATATGTCCATGCCACTCTCTCACTTCATCCCAGCTTACCCTTCCCCCTCCCCGTGTCCTCAAGTCCATCCTCTACATCTGCGTCTTTAATTGGCTAATTATTTAGGGAAACTAGGTCTTTTCACCATCAATTGCTTGATGGATAGGGACATGGTTTGAATGGGGAAATGGGGAGCTCGGGGTAGAACATGTTGAGTTGGAGGTGCCTACTGTACAGGCTCATGTGACCATCTCTACCTAGATGCCCCCCTGGAACCCCTCGAACTCAGCGTACTCAGGACTGAAGTCATCTTCCCCACACATGCTCCCAGATGCCTGTTTCAGTTGGTGCTGCCTAATGTTCCCCACCCCACATCTCCCAAGCTAGAGGAAGCACTCAGCATCACCCCTGACGCATCCCTCTCCCCCAAAGTCACACAGTCTGTTCCTTATTGCCTCTCCCCGTCACCCACAGGACAAGCTAAGATCAAAATCACAATATGTCTGTCTTGCTAATTGCTGTGGCTTCCTACTGCCTTGGGGAATATCTCGAAGCAAGTAAAAGTGTGTAAAGTCCATATTTCAAATCATCTTATTAGAATTTTTGAAATTTTTATAGCCCATTTCTTGTTTGATCTGACTAGATCAGTACTTTTACCTTATAATTTAGCTGCAGAAAAGCTCTTACGATGAGGAGGATAATCGTCAGCTCTGCCATGTTCTTGCCATTTACTTGTGCTGGCATGATTAGTGTATTGTCTTCAGGCCTCAGTTTTGTTTCTTGCAGGAATCTTTTGAAATCATTGGTCCATTTCATAAGGGTTAGTTTAGTTAGAACTAAATAATATAATCAGTGAGTCTGTTTAACCAAGCACACGCAAACATATGCCAAAAAAAATCAAAACTGCTGAAAGGCAACAAACAAATCAGAGAGACACACTAAAATACTCCCCCATCCCCGGGAAACAGGGGGATCTTCCCCGCTTTCCTTAGAATGCCACACACCAGTGGGTCCCAAGGTTAGCCTGAATGTTAAATATTAGTAAAGCTTAACCCATCTCATTAGAAAACAAGGAAACAGAAATAAAGGTTCTAATGTTTTCATTTTGCACACGCCCTCAGAGTGCCTGGTGGAAGCTGCTGCCCTTCAAGTCACGGTGACCCACTCACAGGACCCACAAGCTGCTTGCTTCTTATTGCAGGCAGTGGAAATCTGGGGACCTCAGGTTTTCTCAGCATCAGGGGTGAGCCCAGGGGACATGTCCTCAAGGCTCTCTTGGAGGGTGGGGAAGAGACCAAACCTAAGAAAGCCTCAAGGGTGTGCTGGATTAACCCCCAGTCAGAAAAGTCTATTTCCTATCCCTCCTAGGTCATCTAAGTTTTACTGTGATGCCTTTTAAATTATCCCAAAGTACCTTTCTTAAGCCTAGAAAATGCCATCTCATTCAAGTATGACAGGGATTAGACCTAAAAGGCATTTTTCATGAGCTGCCAAGCATTGATCATTTTCTGTGGGGGGAGGGAAGGATCAAGATTTTGCTTGTCTCTAACTTAAAGATCCTACCATCCCTTGACCATTTCACTTCATTGTACCTCCTCCAGTGCCATCTTTTTTCTTTAATACTCCGGCAGTATACAAAGGAAAATGTTCTCCAGTTTGACTCCACTGGGGATGCAACACCTCAGTTAGTCTTTCTGGAAACTGTAACAGTGTTAGGTTTACATTTCAAAAACTACTTAAGGTTCCTTAATAGTTTTGTCCCCATAGCTACATAGGGACCTAGAACTTAAGCAGAGGCAATGTCTTCTCTAGAAGGTGTTGTATCCTTGTCATGGATATCCCATCCTGCAGACCACCTCACCCCCAGAGCCAACCTCTTCCTTATCATTCATCCAGAGAACCCACCATGAAGCAGGAAGGGAGGGGGGAGGGTATTACTCTCCCCCGGCTCCTGGCCCCTTATTGGCTGTGAAGGATGGAGCTTAAGGGACATGACTGGCCCAATCAGCTTTTCTGGGTGCCTGTGCAGGTGAGCAGAAGGATAGGTGCTCATTGTGAAAGTTCACATTCAAAGTAGTTTGTAAGGCTGCTCCGCCTCAAGGAAGCTTGCTTGAACTTTATTTCCAACAGTTAAGTGTAAGTGATTGAGTGCCAGAAACTTGGACTACCACAAATCACCCTTTGCCCAGGCCTTCCCCTCCCCATGCCCCGGAGACTCCCCTCCCACCTTCCTTGTACTCTGGACCTTCGACTTTGACAGATGGTGCTTATTAAGCACCACAGATTGTTTTTCTCAGGGTACCATCTCCACCCCTAACTTCTACTTAACATTTTTAGCTAACTCTCTTCCTTGCCATTATCCTAAGCCGTTTACAGAAGTGAAGTGATATTGTGTGAGTGCTATTACAGATAACTTTATAATTTTGAAACAGCTATCCATCCTCATATGCTAGTTTTCCACGCACTCCTTAACCAGAGGTAGAGAAGTTACCAAGTCCTGAGAGTAAGGAGAGAAGAGCTGAGTCTGTCCCCTAGCCCCTCTCTGCCACAATCCATCCTGGCTTGATGCTCAAAGCTCCTCTCTGGGCTGTAAGTGACAGCTGAGAGCCTGTCATCTTTCATAACTATCATTTATATTTCCTGGAATGTATTACTTTGCCCTTACCATGCTGAAGTTCATCTGCCTCTTTTCTGCCCACTCACCCTTGACTTGATAAGATCTTCCTGCTGTTTATCACCACCAGCTTGGCATTTCACCATCCGGGAGAGCTTAGTGTTTTCTAGAAACGTGGAAACATCACCTGTGCTACAGCTGAACATCATTTATAGAAGCTCAGCTCAGACTAGCCCCAGCATTTTTCCATGCAGTGAAGGGCCCACTTAAATTATCTTTTGCTTTCTCTCTTCAAACTAGTTCACTCCCATTGTCACGCCATTTTCCCAACATAGTTCTGGTACTTTTTCTTTCCTTGTAATGTTCCAAGGGTGCTTATTCTCAGAGCACTGACTCCATAATCCTTTCATCTGAGCTCCTCCATCAGATTTGGTTTAAGGAAGCCCCTGTTTTTTCCTACAAGGATGAACTTTGCAGCTTCCTCAGTCTCCTCTCCTTGTGCTAGTTAGGTGAGCTGCATAATAATAGCTGCATAATCACATTTTTATTTCCATTCTCAGAGATTCTAAGCTACTGTAAACAACCCCTTACTTTTCATGGCTGGGAAATGGGAACTTTTGTTCAAAAATGGTTAAGAGAATCATTGCTGGCTAAAAGAGCCTTCTTAAGGCTTGTATGCAAGAAAAAAAGAATAGTTTTTGCCACGACCTATCCTAGATCTTCCCGGTGTTTCCCACAAACAAACATGTGCATGCCAGTTAGGCCTGTTTCCCCAGGTATCCCAACTGCACTCCTGACTTTGGCTTCCAAAGCTCACACTCTTCCTCTCAGCCCCTAGTGTTTCTCCCTGATGGGTCACCAACATGGTCCCTCTGCAAAACTGCAAAAGGTGGAGACAGAAGGATGGATGGAAGGAAACAAGCCCAAGATTTCCATCTACAAAAAGTCTGCCCCACCCAGCTCTCCCTCAGTGCACACACTCTCCCTTAAATCGTGTGTGCGTGTTGGAAACAGTACTGGCTCTCCAGCCCTCCCCCTGGGAGTTGTCAGAGTTGACCAGATTGGTGTCTTGATGTTATTTCATCAAATAAATAACAAAACTATACAGGTATCTTTACTACAGGACCTCTCAGAGCCTTTAATAAGCTACCTGGTATGGCGCACCATGAAAAGCCAGCCACAATGTGTAGTCATCTACAAACTCATTTAGCTCACCACAAAACTTTCTCCCCTGGAACATCTGATGGGACTAGTATTCTGTAAGATACACATTGGGGCATGCCGTGATCAGTGGGCCCTACCTTCAGCATGTCAGAATCATGCTGAATGTTAGAGAGCTTGTGATTACTGGCCTTACTCCTAAAGATTTTAATACTGACAGTCTGGAGTAAGTGTGGGAATCTACTTGCTTGTTGTTTTTTGTTAAAGCTTCCCTTATAATTTGATGATCTGTAATTCCTCTGCTCTAGCCTCTTGATTGTTGGGCTTCAGAGATTTGATACCTGTGACCCTCCTGAGCCCACACCATAGAAGCTTGTACCTCAAGTCCCTTTGTAGGTAAATAACATGTTCTTTTACAAGAGAAATAGCTGAGAACATATGAGGGAAACCACCCAAGGCCTTTGTGATTGGGGGAAAATTGCTGGCCTGTTTGGATAACTTTAGAAACCACTTCCTGATATTGTAGCCATCCCCACCTATCCACATTGAAGTCTACCTTCAGAGCCCATAGAGCTTCCCCCAGCTGTTCTCACTCATGCCAATTTGGGCTGTTTCACATATTTAAGTATTTTGTTTCATTTGTCTATATCTCTCCTCCCTGCAGGACAATATTCAGAGTAGCACCCAATTAAATATTGGGGGTGGGGAGGACGTCCCCCATAGCACTTCTTACAGAGTTGAACAAATAGTAAATGCTCAATAATTGCAGAGCAACCAAGGGACAAAAGAAACCTTGGCCCAAAAGAGACCCCCCCCAAAAAAAGTTAAGATTGACTCTAGAATTTAAAAGTAGAGAAGGGGGCTTCCCTGGTGGCACAGTGGTTGAGAGTCCGCCTGCCGATGCAGGGGATGCGGGTTCGTGCCCTGGTCCGGGAGGATCCCACATGCCACGGAGTGGCTAGGCCCGTGAGCCATGGCCGCTGAGCCTGCGCGTCCGGAGCCTGTGCTCTGCAACAGGAGAAGCCACAACGGTGAGAGGCCCACGTACCGCAAAAAATAAGTGTGGCAACAAGAGTATACAGCTTACCCTGCTGAGATGATAGGATCTTCAATATTAGGTATGTATCATCTTCCTCCCTCTGGAATTTTTCCTTTGTTACTTCCCTGTTCTTCATTTTTTAGGTCAATGATAATATGTATCACTAGTGGCTCAGGAATAGGGTGACCAACTTGTCCCAAGTTGCCTGGACTTTTCCAGTTTTAGCCCTGAAAGTCTACCATGCAGGAAACCCCTCAATCCTGGCAAATCAGGGCAGTTGGTAACTCTACTCAAAAAACACAGTTTTCTGGGACTTCCCTGACGGTCCAGTGCTCCCACTGCAGGGGGCACAGGTTCAATCCCTGGTCGGGGAACTAAGATCCCGCACGCCTTGCAGTGCGCCAAAAAACAAAAAAACAACAACGAATAAACCAGAGTTTCCTGACCAGATAAAACTGAGAAATGCTTTACCACACTCTACTCACCTGAAGTAGTTTCCTAGAGCTACTGTAACAAATTACCACAAACTCAGTGATTTAAAATAACATAAATTTATCATCTCACAGCTTTGGAGGTCAGACATCCTAAATGAGTTATACAGGTCTGAAACTCATTGTGTCAGCAGGGCTGCATTTTTTCTGAAGGCTCTAGGGGTAATCTGTTCCCTTGCCTTTTTCAGCTTCTAGAGGCTGCCTACGTTCCTTGGCTGGTGGTTCCCTCCTCCATCTTTGAAGCCAGCCATTTTACATCCCTTCGATCCTCTCCTCCCGTCACCACATCTCCTTTTCTGACTCTCTCTCCCTCTTTCACTGATAAAGACCCCTGTGATTGCATCAGGCTCACTGGCTAATCCAGGGTGATTTCTCCATCCCCAAATCCTTAACTTTAGTCATGTCTGCAAAGTCTCTTTTACCAGATGAGGTAACACACGCACAGGTTCCAGGACTAGGATGTGGACATCTTTGGGGGCCATGATTCTGCCTACCATACCCACGCCTCTCTGACAGTTGATAAAACACCCTAATCAATTAAAGAAATATTTTTAAAGTCTTACAAGATTCTGTTTAATGTTGCTTAACCCAGTGTTTTCCAAACTTATTTGATCAAGAAACTTTATTCAGAGAGTACTATGAGAAGTGAAATGAGTCGGTCAGGGAAAGGCAAATACTGTATGACATCACTCATGTGGACTCTAAAACATACAGCAACAAACTAGTGAATATAACAAAAAAGAAGCAGACTCACAGATACAGAAAACAGACTAATGGTTACCAGTGGGGAGAGGGAAGAGAGGGGCAAGATAGGGGTAGAGAATTCAGAGGTACAAACTATTATGCAAAGAATAAGCTACAAGGATATATTGTACAACATGGGGAATATAGCCAATATTTTATAATTATAAATGGAGTATAACCTTTAAAAAAAAAAAAACCTCTTTACTCTCCTCCCCCACACCCATCCCCCAAAGAACACCACTTAACATCTCATGGAATGCTGCTGCTCTTACAAAAGAGCAGGACTCAAACTGGTGTGCGCACCACGGAGAGACCAGAGACTTTCCATGCGATGAGCAGATGAGGAGAGTTTTGGGGGAACTGATTTATAAATCCAATTCCTCTTTCTCACTTCAATACTCTTTTCTTATATAAATGTATTTAATTTTTTTTTTTTGGCTGCGTTGGGTCTTCGTTGCTGCGTGTGGGCTTTCTCTAGTTGCGGCGAGCAGGGGCTACTCTTCGTTGCGGTGCGAGGGCTTCTCATTGCGGTGGCTTCTCTTGTTGTGGGGCACACGCTCTAGGCGTGCAGGCTTCAGTAGTTGTGGCACACGGGCTTAGTTGCTCCGTGGCATGTGGGATCTTCCCAGACAAGGACTTGAAGCTGTGTCCCCTGTGTTGGCAGGCGGATTCTTAACCACTGCACCACCAAGGAAGCCGCAATACTCTTCTAAATTCATCTGTCAGAGCAAAAATCTGAGGTCACAGGGTGGTGAACTTTCCTTCTTTCCACTGTTTCAGTCATGGGGTTCCCACCCATAAGGAATCTTATTGCAACAAATACATTTTCCTGGGTTGGAAAACCTGGTCAAACAAAGGGATGATGTGAAGCTTTGGTGTTGGTGATGCCTGTCTTAATCAAAGCACCATAACCTGCCCCTACCCATCTCATTTGGAGGTGCATTTCCATTAAAACTTTATTTTTTATGTTTAGTATTTATCAAAAGTTTAATACTTGTACCCAAAATAATCAGAATGATAACTCACTCCAGAAGGAATTTTTTTAAGGACTGGAGATTTTGATCACTGGAATTGTCTTTTAATTTAAATTTCAATATGTATGGATCCTTTGGTTATAGAGAATTATGACGGATTGATCAAATAAAACATTTTCAAGCATAAAAACAGATATCAAGTTAAAGTTTCTGAATGTCATAGAATAGAGATACAATTTCAAGGAGAAAAAAGAATAATGTAGCAACTCTAATTTTTTTTTAACATCTTTATTGGAGTATAATTGCTTTACAATGGTGTGTTAGTTTCTGCTTTATAACAAAGTGAATCAGCTATACATATACATATATCCCCATATCCCCTCCCTCTTGCATCTCCCTCCCACCCTCCCTATCCCACCCCTCTAGATGGACACAAAGCGCCGAGCTGATCTCCCTGTGCTATGTGGCTGCTTCCCACTAGCTATCTATTTACATTTGGTAGTGTATATATGTCCATACCACTCTCTCACTTCGTCCCAGCTTACCGTTACCCGTTCCCATGTCCTCAAGTCCGTTCTCTACGTCTGCGTCTTTATTCCTGTCCTGCCCCTAGGTTCTTCAGAACCTTTTTTTTTAGATGACATATATATGTGTTAGCATATGGTATTTGTTTTTCTCTTTCTGACTTAATTTCACTCTGTATGAGTCTCTAGGTCCATCCACCTCACCACAAATA
Source organism: Delphinus delphis (assembly GCF_949987515.2). NCBI lineage: Eukaryota > Metazoa > Chordata > Mammalia > Artiodactyla > Delphinidae > Delphinus > Delphinus delphis. The sequence goes on along the minus strand of NC_082684.1, from coordinate 94,117,742 downwards.
ACTCAATTTTGTTTCCTTTTATGGCTGAGTAATATTCCATTGTATATATGTGCCACATCTTCTTTATCCATTCATCTGAGGATGGACACTTAGGTTGCTTCCATGTCCTGGCTATTGTAAATAGAGCTGCAGTGAACCTTGTGGTACATGACTCTTCTTGAATTATGGTTTTCTCAGGGTGTATGCCCAATAGTGGGATTGCTGGGTCGTATGGTAGTTCTATTTTTAGTTTTTTAAGGAACCTCCATACTGTTCTCCATAGTGGCTGTATCAATTTACATTCCCACCAACAGTGCAAGAGGGTTCCTTTTCTCCACACCCTCTCCAGCATTTATTGTTTGTAGATTGTTTGATGATGGCCTTTCTGACCGGTGTGAGGTGATACCTCATTGTAGTTTTGATTTGCATTTTTCTAATGATTAGTGATGTTGAGCATCCTTTCATGTGTTTGCTGGCAATCTGTATATCTTCTTTGGAGAAATGTCTATTTAGGTTTTCTGCCCATTATTGGATTGGGTTGTTTGTTTTTTTGACATTGAGCTGCATGAGCTGCTGTAAATTTTGGAGATTAATCCTTTGTCAGTTGCTTCGTTTGCAAATATTTTCTCCCATTCTGAGGGTTGTCTTTTTGTCTTATTTATGGCAGCAGCTCTAATTTTTAAAGGAGAGCTTGCTCCTGTCATTTTAAAACGGACAATAATGGCTGTTGTATCACTGCGGTATGTGGTATGTACATTGGACACTTTTAAAAGAATAATTTAACACATTGATTTTAAAGTATCAATATTTATAATATCTAGACATTTAATCTACTTAGAAATTTTAACTATTTAACCATAAGGTGAAAAATACTTGCTGTCAAGTTAAAAAATGTGCAAGGAGGTACTAGCTTTTCAAAATTCTTATGGGGCTGTAACAGCAAAAGGTGTGATGACCACTGCTCTGGAGAAAACTTCTGGGAATGCTGGTGGTGAAAGAGCAGGGTTTGGAACCCGGCTAGCAGGGAAGCCTTGGTTAAAAACACCAGCTTCACCCAGCTCTTAGGGTTAAAGCCATGAAGTGCCTGGCACAGAGCCAGTGCTTCCTCATTCAACAACAGCTGCCGTGGGCCACCAATGCCCTGGGCTTGGGACGTCCAGTGGGGCTTGGTCACAAATCCCTGCTCCCACAGAGCTTACCTTCCAGTGGACACACAGTTGATCTGTTGCTTCTGTGTAAATGCGTGTGTGCTGCATTTCCAGAGAACCTCTTCAAATACCTTCTTCTCAAGCAGTTTTTAGGAGTTGTGTCTACAAAGAAATGACTCAATTTTTGATATTCCAGAACAGATCCATCTAGATTCCATTGTTCCCATCAAAATAATCACCTAAGGAGGCATATACTTATTTTGGTGACAGGGCCAAAGCTCAAAGTCTTTAAGTTTCTCCTGTGGAACTGATTTCAAAGCATACAGCACAATCTTTTAAACATCCTTAATGCTGGTAAATATTTGTTTGGGGAGGAGGAATTTGATGTTTTTGGAACAAAGGTTATTTACACAAAGGTCTGGGTGACCATGGTAGATGATCAGACCGGGCAGAAATATTATTTGTCTCAAACTCTGGAAGGGCATAAATCTCACCATAAGGAAAAGTCAAGAATTACTGTTTATTCCCTTCACAATGAAGCTGAAGGGAAAATCCTGGCTGTATCAGGGTCACTTGCTCCAAAGTTGCTTAAAGAGTCTATGGTCTCAGACTTTTAGGAGAGAGCTTCCTGGGGCTGTGGGAGACCCGTGGTGCCTGCTGCTTTAGTTCTGCTGATCCCACTTTAGTGACCCCACTCAAGGCCATGACCCTGCAGCTTACATCTGGAAGAGGTCCGTTAGCAGAAGTAGCTGTCCTGGAAAGACCCAGGGCCGAGGGAGCAAGGCTGGGCTGGGAGGGAGGGAGTCAGTCCATGAGGGGATATGCGGGTGGAGGAAGTGCTGCGGTGTATGTCTGAATTGTGTTTAAGTGTTAACTGAGTCCGTGTCTGCAAGACCTAAGCACCAGGGATTAATAGCATTCCACTGAGGGGATGGGTCTGAGGTGGGCAGAGGGGATGGGATATGAATTGGGGAGGGGCCAGACAGGATTGCAAAAGCTAGTATGTGTGGCCATCTGTCTGTCCATGCTGCCTGTCACTTCCATGTTGCCACAGAGCACTGGACAAAAACTCTAGAGATCCTAGAGCTGTCAGTTCTCAAAGGAAAATTTATTCTTCTGCAGTATTATTCTGGCATTTAACTTAACAAACACCATTCCATCCCTGTGCCCAGAACTGAGCTAAGTGCTGTAGGAGATGTTGTCTCTGTCCTCCAGCAACTTGAATGTCCTTGGGAAGATAAGAACGATGCACACACGTACTGCTGACTGTCAAATATCAGTTCCAGCTAACTGGTGACTTCATGGAGTGTTCGATCCAATCTAAGACACCATCGATTATAAGATGCCTTTTATGCTCTTAAGAAAGAAGAAAATGCTGCCAATTAAACTGCAAATGGTTGCTTTCTTATTGCTTAGAATTTTAATTTTATACTTATTGAAAGATCCCTTTTAGACTTACTTGTACATAGTGTTATTTCTTTTAACATATATTGTTCTCATTCGTTCATAAAGTGGAAAGTAACGGGGAAATAAAGTGGCTTTGGTTTTTCTAAGCTTCCTCACATTCAGGGTAGTTCTGTACTCAGCTGAAGCATCTTTGCTTGGAACTGTTGATGTCTGTGTTTCCCACAAAATGTGGTTCTGTGTGCCATCGAGAACATTGGTGAGCAACATTTCTTACAAGAGTACTCATGACTTATTCCAAATCTGTCTCCTATTGTGTAAACTGATGCACACACAGGTAATGCAACCACAGCACAACTACCACCTCGCAACAGTGACTATAAGACACATCCCAATTTCCAAGATATCAAACATGAAAAAAAATACATCTTAGACTCAATGAAATATGAATTCTGAGACTCAGTCAAAAAACACTACCATGGGGCTTCCCTGGTGGCACAGTGGTTGAGAGTCCGCCTGCCGATGCATGGGACACGGGTTCGTGCCCTGGTCCAGGAAGATCCCACATGCTGCGGAGCGGCTGGACCTGTGAGCCACAGCCGCTGAGCCTGCGCGTCCAGAGCCTGTGCTTCACAACGGGAGAGGCCACAACAGTGAGAGGCCCACGTACCGCAAAAAAAAAAAAAAAAAAGAAAAGAAAAAATACTACCATGATCAACCACCCAGGTCTGTCCTAAGAATGGGGTTGGCATTGGTGCTACGTTCTTATCATTAAGCAATAATTTCCTTCTGTAAATTTGCAAAACTGAATAGTTTCCTGGGCAGTAATCATTGTAGGGAGTTCTTCGTGAGCAAATAGAGTCAAGGAGGCTTTTTGCATGAAGTAAGTCAAAAGCATGAGATTTGGCCCGGACATGAGGAGACCACGTCTAGAGAGGAAAGAGCACAATTTAAAAGGTTCAAGAGGGTAAACAAGCATGTCATGTGGCAAGCACAGTCGAGTAACCGGGCTGGGGGTGGGGTTCCATAAAAGAGTCGTGGGGTATGAAGGCATGAATTTTTGCTGTAAGAACGTAAGTTCAAGTTAGTATGTTTCACTTGTAGAAACATAATAAACAGTTCCAGTATTTCTATAACTTTTATTTCTTTTCTTACCATAGGTCCTGATGTTTTTAGTTCAAAGAACCTTGCCCTTCAAGCCCAGAAGAAGATTCTGAGCAAAATAGCCAGTAAAACTGTGGCCAACATGCTGATTGATGACACCAGCAGCGAGATCTTTGATGAGCTCTATAAAGTCACCAAAGAGCACACACACAACAAGAAGGAAGCCCACAAGATCATGAAAGACTTAATCAAGGTGGCAATCAAAATTGGGATCCTCTACCGGAACAACCAGTTCAGCCAGGAGGAGGTTGTTATCGTGGAGAAGCTCAGGAAGAAACTGAACCAGACGGCCATGACAATCGTCAGCTTCTATGAGGTAGAATACACCTTCGATAGAAATGTGCTCTCCAAGCTCCTACATGAGTGCCAGGACCTGGTGCATGAACTGGTACAGAGACACCTGACACCCCGGAGCCACGGGCGCATCAACCATGTCTTCAACCACTTTGCTGATATGGAGTTCCTCTCCACCCTTTATAGCCTGGATGGAGACTGTAGGCCCAACCTCAAGAGGATTTGTGAAGGAATCAATAAATTGCTAGACGAGAAAGTCCTCTGAATGCCTTCCCTCCTCCTGGACTTGGCTGCATTCATGTTACAGCACCCAGCGTGTTCCAGGTGAGAATCAGGAAAACAAGAAGAAACCCTTGTCAAAGATGCCCGTGTTCTGTCCTGTTCATCCCTCTGATGTTGATGCTAGATTGAGCTCAGGTGTGTTTATCACCTAAGCTCTCTGCTGAGGTCTGTACTTAAAATCTCCTTTGTTTGCAAGCCCAAAGGACATCTCATCTATTCTAAGCAGAAAAGCTGCCCTACTCATCTAGGTGGGCCCAGTTCATCTTGTGGAATGGAAGGAGCCCTGGACCAGGGGTCAGAGGACATGGGTTTGGTTCCCAGCTCCATCAGTTACAATTTTGTCCTCTGGATCCTGGAACCATCATGCCCACCTGCCTACCTCCCAGGGCTGCTGTGAGGATCAAATGAGATTATGTTCATGCTTTTAAAAACTAATAAAAGGTCTAACTAGTTTCTCTTTGGCATGTGGCAGGGATCAACCTGGATCTAGACTATTAAGCAGCAGAGAAAAGAACAATAGTTTCTAATGGGCTGGGTTTGCAATTTGTCTCTAGATGTGCTGTTTCAAACAAAATAAAAATGAATCCAAAGGTGTGAAAAAGTATAGCTGCAAATTGGAAAAGTATTTTTCAAGAGCTATGTTTTTTAGGTCTTAGATGTGCAGGTTTATGGTCCTGCAGAGGGAAACTTTCTGGGGTGGGGAGGGGGAGAGTGGAGAGAGAGTTTCCCACCCATCATGCAGAAGCAGAGAAGAACTATGCTCCCCCTGCCCCTGCAGGACTGGCCTCTCCCCATCTGAGGGGCACCATCCGGGAGGCACAGGGAAGGTTTATGCTGGCATGCACAGGAGAGTTGGGCAGAATGAAGCCCTACCCATCTTTCTTGGTCTTTCACAGTCATTCTGTGCTGTTTTCTCTGGTTTGTTAATAAATTGAAATTACCCTTCAAATAAGAAGTTTTGGAGTTGTGATTCAAAAATCAAATTCCTTGGAGTTAGATACAGTGTTAGGAATAATGGGATTGAAAGGAAGACGACAATGAAGAGTAAGAGCTTTGCACTCAGACCCTAAGGGAAAGTAGCCCCTGGGGTAGAACGTATAGTGTGGAGGCTGTTCCCCTGGTTAGTGGGGAGCTAGTTCATAGACACTGTGACCGCCTTCTCTGAATGTCTCAAATCCTTGCTTTCACACAAAATATTTAATGCCTTATAACGTTGTCTGGAGGACACCACCTTAAGAGATTTGTCCTTCCATCATCACCTCCTGTCCTGTTATGCTTCCCCTGTATCTGATGATAATGCAAAAATACTATATTAGCTCAGCCCCATGGTTCATCCCACCCCATGGCCTCTCTCTAGCAGAGATGGTTGGTGCGAGGGTGTGAAAAGATGGTCACTGAACCTGCTGTGGCCATTCAGCCCCAACTGGCTCCCATGTCAACATCAGTATAAAGTATCCTGTTAAGTTCTTCAGCTACCAGTATTCAAAATTACTTCACAGGAAGGATGTCCAGCGGGGAATAGGGAATAGTTACGTCAGCCCCTGTCTCCATGTTTGACAAACATGGCCCAGCCCCTTCTCACAGTCCCGAGGACAGAACAGTGATGCCCTGTGCACATCTGGGCTGGGGAGGTCACTGGTCATTTAGGCAGTGCCCGTGGAAGATACAGGCGACAGGCTCCTCCCTGCCCACCTGCCACCAGGCAGCAAGCAGCCCAGCCGTAGCCGAATTTTCACATACAGAGTCCTCCTCGATGCCTGTGTTGGTGTACTTGTCTGATGAAGGACCGCTTTCTAGTATGATGGATGGTTCTAGAAGCAGGTTCTTTTTTCACTAAGTAGGTGGACCTACCCAGAGAACTCAGCCCTGCCAAAGGAATGGGTGGAACTGTCTCCTGTCCATCTGAGACACAGCAGGGAAGAAGGCAGGATCCCCAGCCAAAGAGGACTGCAGGTTCTCCTCTCTCCACAGGTCACGGCACAGTGGGAGGTTCTGAGCCTCAAGCCACTGAAGGAATGGGGTGCAATGACGATGTGGACCAAAACGTTCTACCACCTTAGGCTTCTCCACTGAGGCAGCCAAAGGGTGCTCTACCACGAGGCCAGCCAGGTGTGTCTCCATCTTATCAACAGTAGCCAAGGGAACCTGGGTTACCCAGGCACAAGTAACCCACCACGCCTCTAAAAAGTCAACACCTATCCCGTGTATGCCTTTCAAATATACCGCTGGCATGTAAATTCATGTGATGATTGAGTTTCATGGGCCAACAGAAAAGCTTACAAATTTCAAATATTTTACATAACAATCTAGTGGCCAAGGAATCTCATTATTGGTTTATCCTGAAGACTCTAACCACGTCACTTAGTGCCCCTAAAAAGCTGTTTTGGTTGAAAACAATGTGACAGAGGCCAGCAGATGCTTATAAAAATAAGACTCTGTAGACATACATTTGTGCTTGGAACTCTGTACTAAATTTTCGATAGTGAAAACCCACAAAAGCAAAGTTACAATATCTACATGTAGGTGGCACCTTAAAGAAAACCGATTTCAAAAGAAGCAACAGTACTGAAACACTCACTTGCTCAAGCCCCACGCAAACTTCAGAGAGCAATGCCTGGCTCAGCAACCCAAGGGCAGAGACAGGACCCATTCTTTAAGGGTTGTGGGGGTGGCAGGAGCAGTTTCATCTGGAAACATCACTGAGTCTTCCACCATCCCTGAGCACTTAGCTCTGTCCCCAGCGGAGGACACCACCCCTGGTTGTGTCCTTCTTTGTGTGTCTGAACCCTACAGAAACACATTCCCTGCTAGCTGTGCCTGCCATGTGTCTGTTATCACTCTTCTTCCCTGTGTTTGCATTTGTGAGTCTTGACACCCTCAGCAACTCCAGGTCTCTGCTCAGTGACAAATCCAAATGAAAAGGCTTCATCATCTGTACTTCTCCAAACTCCCATCTCACCCATCTGTACATTTTTCAGCAGCAAATCAGTACATTCATTGGCTGCTCCAATGAACTTCTTGTATCCATTTATATAAAAAAAGAAATGAGCTCAAATCAGGCCTATGCACCCTCTGCCCCAATATTTTGGGGGCTTTTAAAAAAAAATTCAACGTGGTCCCAGATGTCAAGAGCAAAACCAATCAGTGAAAATTCTAGATCAGCCAACTCTGGCTGCAAAGACATTGCATTAGCAGGAACTGTCCAGGAATGGAATGGGATATTGACAATAGAGTCATGAATCAGATGGCCTTTGAAGAAAGGGTTTCCAGGGCCCTCCCAACTCAGAACTGTGTGGTCAGTGGGTTTCCTTTGTTTAGTGTGATCCTGCTATTGGGCCACAGCTCAAACCAGGCCACCTCTTGCTCTTTCCTTAGAGGGAGGCCTTGCTTGATAGGGGAAAGACTCTTCTACAATCCTGTTCCTCAAAATGGCATCTGGAAATCCCTGAAAGTTCTGGGGGAGCAGGGGTGAGTGGGTTAAAGTCCATGAGTTCTAAATGGAGTTTTTAAATTTTTGTTTCATTCTGACAACTTAAAAAAAAAAAAATCAAAATCAGGGACTTCCCTGGTAGTCCAGCAGTTAAGACTCTGCGCTCCCAATGCAGGGGGCCCGGGTTTGATCCCTGGTCAGGGAACTAGACCCCGCATGCCACTACTAAAGATTCCACACACTGCAACAAAGATCCTGCATGCAGCAAAGAGGATCCCACGTGCCGCAACTAAGACCCGGCGCAACCAAATAAATAAATAAATATTTTTTTAAAAAAATCAAAATCAGCCTCAGTACTTTCTGAGTCACATAGGGATGACTACCTTATAGCCACGTGGTGCCATCCGTCTTCAGGGTCCGAGTTTCTCTTTGTGTTTACAGTGTTGTTCATGCTGATTGATCAAGTGAAAGAAGAGAACTTAACTTAATGCATTTCTCTAACTACCTGGGCATCCCCTAGGGGTCTGCAGGCATAGCTTGGGCATCCATGAGTTCTTCATTTTGAGAAATGTTGCTACAACATATGAAAGTATAGGCTTGCAGAGAATGAATGAGTGTTACCCTGCCCCTGACGGTGACTCATTTTTGGGGGCTCAAAGGTTGAGGGGTGAACCTGTGTCTGGGGGACACATAGGCCTTCTACGGAAAGAGGTGGGATCCCACATGTCCCGCCTTCCCTTTGAAAACTGGCCAGAAAAAGCTACCATAAGTAATCAAAGAATTGACCAACCCATCCTGGCAATTCTGATAATATATCTCAAAGCACAAGAGAGGCCATCGCTGGACACACCAGACACTGCTCCTCCCAAGGAAGGGAAGAGTGGAGAAACCTTGCAAAACCTCCTTGTGAAGAAAAGTCACCTGCACCTGCTCATACTCTCCCAATCCAGCAGCACCTGTTGGAGTGCAGAGGCCCAGGTATCAGTTGTGTGGTCCCAGGATCCTAGGAGCTTATTTCTTATCTGAACTTAAGGCATGTGACACTCAGAATTCCTCCCAGTGTCAGAAGAAGGAGTGGTCAGCCAGAGCAAGCTCTCTTTCACACCTTACCTCCAGCACTGGTATATTCTCATTATAGTGGTATAGTGGTATATTTATATATTCCTCAGTGACACTACTAACCTGTCCTTTCCCTACCTTGTCATTTCTATGCTGAGCTGGGGCAGGTCTCTACAGAGGAGAGGTCTGGCCACTCATCCAGGAAGCTGGAGCTTGGGCAGCCAGTGTCCCCCAGGCTGTGGTATAGAGCTCCTCTTGCTGACTCTAAGGCCTTTCTGGACCAGCTCCTGGGACAAGGGAGTCTGGGGTTTGGCTCCGCCTTAAGGAGGAGCTGGGTGGGAGCCAGAGCTTGGCACAGAGCAAGTGCGGAGGCTAGCAAGGAAGCCGCAATTAGCCTACTTTATGGAGGGAGAGAGCACTCTTCCAGCCTCTCTCACTTGTGAAAGAAGAGCTTGTGGGCTGGTCCCTGGTGGGTAATTGGGGTCCTTCCACCTATCAGAGCAGCAGCTTCCCTGCTGAGAGGGTCATACTTCCTCAGTGATAGGATGGGGCTACCCCTGCTCTGTGATTCAGAAACAGTTACAACTTGATTTTAGAAACAGGTTGTTGAGTTTGGGTTTGGGGAGACCAGGGAGATGAGTATTTTGGGTTTTATTTTCTTTTCAGCTTTCATAAGCAGCAGAAGGTATAGAATATGAAACAAGCCATGAGTCAGGAGGTTTAGTCTCAGCTTGCCCAATACCTGGTGATTTCCTTATATCAATACTTCACTTCTCTGGGCCTCAGTTTCCTCAACCGTAAAAACAGAGAGTTGCACAAGGTCTCTAAGAATCCCTCCAGTCCCAAAATTTCACATTCCGAGTATCGTAAGAGGGAAGAAGCTCTGCGCATTTCTATATTGTATGTTTCTTAGAAGTGAAGCTGTTCATTATTTAAACGAAGCAATACTTCCAAATGGACTGAGAAATGACACCTCAATGATTCCCTTCTTCCAAATGGACTGAGAAATGACACCTCAATGATTCCCTTCAAGATCTTTGAGCATAGAAAGTAAAAACAAAAATGAAAACAGACAAACAAAAAACCTAGGAATAAACCTAACCAAGGAGGCAAAAGACCTATATGCTGAAAACTATAAAACACTGATAAAGAAAATTCAAGACAACTAACACAATATTGTAAATCAATTATACTCCAATAAAAATTTGAAAAAGAAAGGGGGTCTTCCCTGGTGCCGCGGTGGATGAGAATCCGCCTGCCAATTCAGCGGACATGGGTTCCATCCCTGGTCCGGGAAGATCCCACATGCCACGGAGCAACTAAGCCCATGAGCCACAACTACTGAGCCTGTGCTCTAGAGCCCGTGAGCCACAACTACCGACCCCATGTGCTGCAACTACTGAAGGCCACGTGCCTAGAGTCCATGCTCCACAACAAGAGAAGCCACTGCAATGAGAAGCCCACGCACCGCAATGAAGAGTAGTCCCCACTCACCACAACTAGAGAAAGCCCGTGCGCAGCAATGAAGACCCAACACAGCCAAAAATAAATAAATAAATTAAATTAATTTATTAAAAAAAAGAAAAACAAGAAATAAAAAAATTAATTTAAAAAAAGAAAGAAAATTGAAGACAATTCAAAGAAATGGAAAGATATTCCATGCTCTTGGATTGGAAGAATTAATATTGTTTAAAAGGCCATACTACCAAAAGCAATCTACAGAGTTAATGCAATTCCTATCAAAATACCCATAACATTTTTCACAGAACTAGAATAAATAATCCTGAAATTTATATAGAACCACAAAGGCCCAGAATTGCCAAAGCAATCCTGAGGAAAAAGAACAAAGCTGGAGGCCTACCCCTTCCAGACATCAGACTATACTACAAAACTATAGTAATCAAAACAGTGTGGTACTGGCATAAAAACAGACATATAGTTCAATGGAATAAAATAGAGAACCCAGAAATAAACCCACATACCTACGGTCAATTAATCTATGACAAAGGAGAGAAGAATATACAGTGGAGAAAAGACAGTCTCTTCAACAAGTGGTGTTGGGAAAACTGGACAGCTACGTGTAAATCAATGAAATTAGAACACTCCCTCAAGCTATATACAAAAATAAACTCAAAATGGTCAACTATAAGACATGACACTATAAAACTCCTAGAAGAGAACATAAGCAAAACATTCTCTGACATAAATTGTAGCAATATTTTCTTAGATCAGTCTCCCAAGGCAAAAGAAATAAAAGCAAAAATAAACAAGTGGGACATAATTAAACTTACAAGCTTTTGCACAGCAAAGGAAACCTTCAACAAAATGAAAACACGACCTACAGAATAGGAGAAAATATCTGCAAATGATGAGGCCAACTAGGGGTTAATGGACCTAGAGAATATTATGCTTAGTGAAATAAGTCAGACAGAGAAAGACAAATACTATATGATACCACTCAAATGTGGAATCTAAAAAATAATACAGGGCTTCCCTGGTGGCACAGTGGTTAAGGATCCACCTGCCAATGCAGGGGACATGGGTTCAAGCCCTGGTCCGGGAAGATCCCATATGCCACGGAGCAACTAAGCCCATGCGCCACAACTACTGAGCCAGCGCTCTAGAGTCTGCAAGCTACAACTACTGAAGCCTGCACACCTAGAGCCCGTGATCCGCAACAAGAGAAGCCACCACAATGAGAAGCCCGCGCAACACCACAAGGAAGAGTAGCCCCCACTCTCTGCAACTAAAGAAAGCCCACACGCAGCAACAAAGACCCAATGCAGCCAAAAATAAATACAATTTTTAAAAATTAAAAATAATACAAATGAATGTATATACAAAACAGAAACAGACTCACAGACATAGAAAACAAATTTATGGTTACCAAAGGGGAGAGGGAGGGCAGGAAGGACAAATTAGGGGTATGGGTTTAACAGATACAAACTACTATACATAAAATAGATAAGCAACAAGGACTTACTGTATACCACAGGGAATTATATTCAATATCTTGTAATAACCTATAATGGAATATAACCTGGAAAACAAACAAAACTGAATCACTATGCTGTACACCTGAAACTAACACAATACTGTAAATCAACTATATTTCAATTTTTAAAAAAGATTTTTGACTGTAGATCTAAATTCGTGATTTCAGAAGGGAAAAGCTTTAAGCCAGAAAATGCAAGGTAAAAACCACAAAGACCAGTGAACTGCACAATGTGGGCCCAGGTAGTCAGCCAGTCACCAGCTTAGTAGGGGCTCACTGCTATTCAATGTTAGGACTGATCTTTTACTGAGACATACATTTTAAGCTGAAACGTGTCCAACTCCAGTAATGTATCTCTGTAGAGATAACAGGGTAATATGCAAAGTCATGAATAAGTCACTACCGATTTGAGTCAAATATCATGGGAAACTATCAGAATTACTTTAAAATATATTAATAAAGCCATTTCCCCCAAAAATGGGACATTTTATGGAATTCTCAAAACCTTCCCCTGCATTGTTTGAATCATCTTTAATACATATCTTTACACAGTATATTCCATGCACCTTGGTGTTGCGAACTCACCTTTTTATTTTTTTATTTTTAGGCATTTTATTTTAAATATAGCAGTGTGTAAATGTCAATCCCAAATTCCCAGTCTATCCCTCCCTCCCACCCTTCCCCACTGGTAACCATAAGTTTGTTCTCTAAGTCTGTGAGCTCACCTTTTTAAAAATAGCTTTATTGAAATATAATTCACGTAACATACAATTCGCCTATTTAAAGTGTAGAATTCAGTGGCTTTGGGTATATTCAGAGTTTTGTGCAACCACAACCACAGTCAATTTTACAACATTTTCATGACCTCAAAAAGGAACCTGGTACCCTTTAGCTATCACCTCCCAACCCCACCTCACCTTACTAGCAATATAAAAGTGGCTCGCCCCTCCCCCCCAAAATATCATAAACAATAATTTATCAATATTGGAATTGCCCTATGATTGTAGATTCAGAGCAAACAAATCCTGATGACACCCATGACTAAGACTCATTATGCTGAACCAGGTTGAGCCTCAAGCATCCTCTGTTGAAGACAAGCCTCATCAGCCTCTGCATGGGGGGAAGGGGGGCGGATTCAGCTAAGTGTAAGGAAGAGTGGGTACTGAAGTCTCGAACTAGTATTGTAGAATATCTATTTCTCTCTTTGATTCTATCAGGTTTTGCTTCATGGCTTTTGATGGTCTGCTGTTAAGTGCATAAACGTTTATAATTGTCATATCTTCTTGCTGTATTGAACCTTTTATCAATATACAATGTACTTCTTTGTCTCTTGTAACATTTTTGGATTTAAAATCTATTTTGTCTGATATTAGTATAGCCACTCCTGCTCTGTCTTGGTTTCTATTTGCATGAAGTATCTTTTTCCATCCTTTCACTTTCAACGTATTTGTGTCTTTGGATCTGAAGTGAGTCTTTTGTAAACAGCATATAGTTGGATCATGTGTTTTTATCCATTCTGCCAATCTCTGTCTTTTGATTGGAGAGTTTAATCTATTTACATTTAAAGTAGTTACTGATAAGGAGGGACTTACTTCTGTCCTTTTGCTATTTGTTTTCTATATGCCTTATAGCTTTTTGTCCCTCATTTCCTGCATTTCTTTCTTCTTTGTGTTTAGTTGATATTTTGTAGAGAAATGTTAAAATTCTTTCTCATTTACTTTTGTGTATAACTATTTTCTTTGTGGTTACCCTGGGGATTACATTTGACATCCTAAAGTTATAATACTCTAATTTGAATTTATACCAGTTTAACTTCAATAACATACAAAAACTCTGCTCCTTTATAGCTCTGACCCCACCCCTTTCAGTTGTTGATATCACAAAATGACATCTTTATGCATTGTGTCCCTCAAAACATAAACAAATAATTCTTTTAAATGTACTAGTCCTTAAATCATGTAGAAAACAAAAAGCGGAGTTACAAATTATTGTTACATTAATATTAGCTTTTATAATTGCCCATGTATTTACTGCTATTGAGATCTTTACTTCATAAGCTTCAAGTTACTGCCTAGTGTATTTTTTTTTTTTTTTTTTTTGGCTGCCTTGGGTCTTTGTTGCTGTGTGTAGGCTTTCTTTAGTTGCAGTGAGCGGGAGCTACTCTTCATTGCGGTGCGCGGGCTTCTCATTGCGGTGACTTCTCTTGTTGCGGAGCACGGGCTCTAGGCACATGGGCTTCAGTAGTTGTGGCTCGTGGGCTCTAGAGCGCAGGCTCAGTGGTTACGGAGCACGGGCTTAGTTGCTCTGAGGCATGTGGGATCTTCCCAGTCCAGGGCTCGAACCCGTGTCCCCTGTATTGGCAGGCATATTCTTAACCACTGTGCCACCAGGGAAGCCCTGCCTAGTGTCTTTTAATTTCACCCTGCAGGACTCCCTTGAGCATTTCTTCCAGGGTGGGGCTAGTGGTAACAAACTCCCTTAGCTTTTGTTTTTCTGGGAACATCTTAATTTCTCCCTCACTTCTGAAGGACAGTTTAGCCAGATATAGGATTCTTGGATGATGATTTTTTGTTGAAAACTGGACATTTGAATCTAATAATATGTTAACTTTGGAAATCAGGTTCTCCCCTTTCCCAGAGCTTGCTAGATTTTGTTGTTTCTGTTGTTGTTTTATTGTCATAGGCTGTCTCTGTGCCAAGCCTGAGGTATAAACCTAAGGTCTTCTCAGCTCCTTTCTGAGCTTGCACTTTTCCCTGGGCATGCATAGTCACTTTCTAATTTTCCCCATATATGAAGGTGATTTTGAATGTCCTTGCCTTTGATACCTGGCTCCCAAAAAGGAAAAAAGAGAAATATGACGAGGGGAAGGTGCCAGTTCTCTAAATCCCCTAGAAGTCACATCAGCTGGAAGATGAGGGACTTACAGCAATGGTGGGAGGTACGACAATGATCACCTGCACCTCTGTGATCAGAAGGAGCAATCAGTGATCAGAGCACAGATCCCCGATATTTGGAAGACAGGGTCCTTTTTGCCCACCTTGGTTCCTGCAAGCTGTGCGTAAGATGCTACAGGGACATGCGCACAGCTGCCTGCCACGTGGCTGGGGATAGGGAATGGGTAGCTACTACTGTGCTAATAGCTGAAATTGACCAAAATTAACCTTCCAGGTCTTCCTCTGCAAGTGACAAGCCTTATTCAATAAACTCCGGAGTTCCAAAATAGTTATGTAAGACAAATTCTGCCAGTGCAATTGTTATTCTAGGTGGGGAAACACATTTCCTGTTGCTTCTTACTCCACCACCTTCCCAGAATCCTCCTTGGCACATTCACCCTTGGGTCCCCTGTCTGTTCACCCCATGCCCTAGCACATCTATATATGCAGGACCTCCAGTTTTCCTGTTCCACCTCCTACCTGGGTGTTCAGACTATTGAAGAGGTCATGAATTCCTCAGCAAGGGGCATCACAGCCACATGTCAGGATTTATTGGTCCCAGAGAACCAAGGACCCACCTCTTTAAATCTCTCAACTCCTCCTCATTTTCTTGCAGTCATATATCCTGTTACATTTTTGCCTAATTTTCTGCCAATGTGATCAAATTCCTGAGAAAAAGAGAGGGATCTTCATGCTCTGTGTGTGTGTGTGTGTGTGTACACACGTGTGGATATACCAGCACCTTCTTCTAAATCACAAAACCATACCAAGTTTTGGGTTTGGTTTTCTTTTTTGTGTGTGTGTGGTATGCAGGCCTCTCACTGTTGTGGCCTCTCACTGTTGTGGCCTCTCCCGTTGCGGAGCACAGGCTCCGGACGCACAGGCTCAGCGGCCATGGCTCACGGGCCTAGCCGCTCCGCGGCATGTGGGATCTTCCCGGACCGGGGCACGAACCCGTGTCCCCTGCATCGGCAGGCGGACTCTCAACCAGTGCGCCACCGGGGAAGCCCTTTTTTCATTTTTTTAAAGTTAAATTCTGTCAACAAATTTCCCCCAAGCTCTCTAACTACGGACAGTAGGGTTGTTTGAAGGATTCTTGGCAAAACGTAACATCTGCAAGAACTTGAACAAGGAAAACCAGCCCATGAGCATGCATGCTTGATGCCTCTGAGCCTGGAGCAGGTCCTCCGACCATGACTGGTAGAGAGAAGTGGTGACATGTCGCCTCCCATCTCTCCCCTCATTGCCTCTCACCCTCTGAGTGATGTTGGTCTCACTTGTGGACTAATAAACACTGGGTTGATGGGAGGGGAGACTGCAGGCTTCTTTACCCTGAAGAGAACTGCAGCTTGACTGGGCTGCTGAACTGGGCCTTTGTGAGGAAAGAGTTCCCCCCGCTCTCCTCCCCCACCTTGTAAATGCCCAGGGAGAAAAGGCCCACAGGGGAGTGAGTAACCCTCACAGTCGTGGCTGGCCAATTCCTTGCTTGCCTGTGAGTTCCCAGAGGAAATGCAAACAAATCAGACTACGCTTGGCTGCTGGCCAATGAATCTTTTAACTTCTTCAATAAAAAGTCTTTAAAACTTTGATTCTGACCCAAATCTGCTCTAGCATAAAAACTGCTGGGCCTCAAGTCTCTCTGTTGAGGGAAACAGTGTGTCTGTGGCATTTGAATAAGGATGTTTATCTCAGAAATGGTTCCTTGAGCTCTACCAGGTTCTAAAATAAGCTCACTGCATCTCACTTCAGCCTTCAAACCTTCCTGAATATCAGGTGTGTGCTTACCTACACCCCTTATAGCAGTTGTTGGGTGAATTTACTTGTGAGTGCTCTTAACTCCATCTTCTTTCTTTGTAAGCCCCCAATTTTGCTTTGTAAAAGGGCCCAGAGGTTGCTGAGTTTCCACTGAAACCAGGACAAGAGAGAACAAACACTCAAGCAGGAGGCACTTAAAAGGTGTTGGTCACTGGTATTCACTATCCAAAGTGGTCCTGGAGCTACCACATTACAAAAAATAAAAAATAAACTTAAAGAATTGGTGAGATATAAGGTATAGTTTTGTTTTCTTTTAGACTAAATGGTAAATTAGATTTTTTTTCATTCCCCCTTTGTTGCCGCTTACTTCCAAAGCAGATTATATGGCAGATACCTGCTCTCTAAAGCCACATCTCCTGCCCTTATAAACAGAAGTCTCAGGAGGAGGAAGAACCAAGTTTTCCAGACCTAGGCATCTCTCCTAGTCTCAAATCAATACTCTTACCACCTTTACTTCCACTTCTTCCTAGAAATAATATTATTGAGTTCACTTTGAGCCTTTGAGAGGAAGTCTGGAGGAAATCAGTTGCCAGCAAACCACTAAGCAGTGGTTTTTTAATCTACCCTGTCACCAATTTACCTATACAACATGGACAGCTGAACCCTCGATGTGTCTCCTGGGTATTGAACTTGAACCTCCTCAACCTGAAATCTGCCAGCTCCAAACCTGTAGCATACCTGGGAACCCAAAGCCATCAATAAGGTTCCCCAGAAAATCTCAAATAGCTGGAAAAGTAACTGGGAGGAGAGGATTCCAAACTCAAAGAGAGAAGAGAGAATCACAGATCAGACCCCAGGCATATTTTTTCAGAAAACTGGCATGAGCAATAATTGTTAACCCATTTCTTTATTTGCTCCCTTAATTAACACCTTCACAGAGTCAACCCCAAACTGTTCATTTCCACCTAAATGACTTTTAGTGACAATAGATGGGAACCAACTCCATTTCAGAATTAATTTCCTTTAATGGCACACTTCCCGACGTGTCACAGGGCACTGAGTATTATAAAGTAATAGTTTTTGTTACTGTTAAAGTGCCAGTTTAAATTTATATATGTACATAAATGTGCTGAGTCTAGTCTGTTAGGTCACCACCAAATCATTTCTAAAGATGAACACCATTAACCAGAGCGGGGGAAAAAGAGGTTCTAAAGATGTCTGCTCCTCGCATTCCCAATTTAGGCATCCTTTCTCTCTTTTAGCCTGGTGGCTATACACAACACACATCATTTCCCCCCACCCCACTTCCACCACACACACACACACACACACAGACACACACACACACACCCACACACAATTTACTTTAGTCACCCATTAAACAATTTCATTCTATCATAATGTTTGTGGATGAAATGTGATACTTGACCTCATTTTGTTCTGTTTTCATTATCTTGTTACCACTATATTGAAATATTTACATGGAAACTTCTAAAATTGGTCAGAACTTTGTTGGAGCAGACAAATTATGAAGCAGATGAAATAACATATTCGTAGATATTTATAATGTTGTAACTTTCTAAAGCACTATGAGGTCAACTCCTTATATGAAAATAATATTGCAAGTGTTGGTATTTATGGCAAGTCATAAATGACTATGTTGGATGCCTATTTTGGGTAATGGCTTTTCGGGTTTTGGAAGAATCCCTCACTGTAGGTCATTTTATTTGACATTACTCCTTTCCCTGGGGAATTTCTGGATGACTGTTTAAGGGCAGGCTGATCCTGGAGGGAGGCAGCCAAGGCTTCATATAAAGGGGTGTGGTCATTGTCACCTGCCCAGGTAAACAGTGGTTTCTGTTGTTCTCAGGTTGTACCAAGTCCTATCTCAGGCTGTCTTGAGGCAGTTGAGGATTCACAAAGCTGCGCATTTGCCTCTGCTTCCCCTCTGCTTCCTCTGTTTCTATCCTTGTTGCCTACAAGAACTAGAACCTGATTGCTTTGGAGCTCAAACACAATTGCCTGCCCTGTCACTTCTCCATCACACCATCCCTGCCCTCTCCTGAGCCATTAACCCAAATTCCTCCTCTATGCTACAATTTTACCCCTAGAGAACAGGACTTAGCTATTCCGTTGATCAGCAGACCTTGCTTGGAAGCCCACTTCAGAAAAACAAATAACAGAAAATTTCCTGCTGTTTTCAATCTATGGTCTCTCTGAGCCCATCTTGTTTCACTTCTGGCTTCCCAAATTCTGGTCCGTTTGAGAAAACGATAGTCTCTCAGCAGAAAGGACTGACTTAATGTAAGCACCACACACTTGGAGAAATTTTAGGAGTTCCTAGGGAAAAGCCTAAAATTCTAACACTGGGACTCTTTCTTTTGAGTAAAGCATCATATTGCCATACATTTCTGTGCAAAGTTTAAATATTCCTGAGAAGGATACACAGTAATCCATTATCATGTCTAACACCTTGGCACAGCTGTAGGTCAAATAGCTAGCTGTTTTCTTGGAAACTATGTAATGGAATACTGATGTGGCAAGTTTTGATAGAAGATAGAGGACAGGGTATATAAAATACAGAAAACCCAGGAAGGCATAGCGCAGTAACCCTAAGTAGATTCCCATAATGGAATAATGTGGGCAACATTAAGCACCTAAAGATTATGACAAAAAGAAAATAGAGAAGAGCTCTGAATCAATCAAGGTTCAGTCAAGAAAACAGAAAGCACTCCAGACATTTCAAATGAGAGAATTTGGTATAGGGAATTGATTATCAAGTTGATGAAGGCTGAGAAGCCTAACAGGGTATATTAATGCACCCCATAGATTGGCAATGACATGAACCCAAGCTGCCACCAATCCCTAGGGCTGAAGGGACCATAAAAAGAGGGAATGTTACTCTCAAAAGCTAGGGTATCTTTTTTTTTTTTTTTTTTTTTTTTTTGTGGTACGCGGGCCTCTCACTGTTGTGGCCTCTCCTGTGGCGGAGCACAGGCTCCAGACACGCAGGTCCAGCGGCCATGGCTCATGGGCCCAGCCGCTCTGCGGCATGTGGGATCTTCCCGGACCAGGGGCGCAAACCCGTGTCCCCTGCATCGGCAGGCGGACTCTCAACCACTGCGCCACCAGGGAAGCCCAAGGGTATCCATTTTTGAATAAAAATTTGAAGTAGATTTTAGGCATGTTCTCGCTTCCATTTCCATGTAACCCCTTTTTTCAGGATTCCCAGCCTGGGGGTGAAGATCTCTTTGTAGATTACATAAAAGATTAAAGAAAGCCACTGTACCCCCATGGAACTCAGTCTAGATCCCATTTGGCATCAAAGAAATGTTGAGTCCTTTCAGGTCTTTGAATAAACGTAAAGGAGAGAAATGAATTTGATCAACCCTTGCCCCAGCTGCCTCTCTCCCCCAGTCCATCAGAGGTAGGGTGACCATATATCCTTGGTTTGCCAAGGACAACCTCAATATATGCTTGTCCTGGTATCACATCTTTTTAGCATATGTCCTGGAATTTTCACCTTTTAATAAAGTATTATTAAGAGGTAAAACTATAAAACTCTTAGAAGGAAATATAGGTGAAAAATCTGCATGACCTTAGATTAGGCAATGATTTCTTAGATATGACACCAAATGCACAAGCAATCAAACAAAAAAATAGATAAACTGGATTCATCAAAATTAACAACCTTTGTGCTTTCAAAAGACACTATTAAGAAAGTGAAAAGACAACCCACAGAATGTGGATAGTATTTGCAGATCATCTGATAAGGGTCTTGCATCCATAATATATAAAGGACTCATGACTAAACAATAAAACAACAAATAACCCAGTTTCAAAATTGGCAAAAGGTTAACAGACATTCCTCCAGAAAAGACGTGATGCTGAGCACATGAAAAGATGCTCAACATCATTAGAATTAGAGAAATGCAAATCAAAATCACAATGATATATCACTTTACCCACTTCACACGCTAGATATAACAAAAATAACAGACAATAACAAGTGCTGATGAGGATGTGGAGAAATCTGAAGCCTCATGCATTGTTGGTGGGGATGTAAAGTGGTGCAGCCACTGTGGGAAACCATGTGGCAGTTCCTCAAAAAGTTCAATATAGAGTTTTACCATATGACCCAGCAATTATACTCCTAGGTGTATACCTAGGAGAACTGCAAACATATATTCATGTAAAAATTTATACACAAATGTTCACAGTAGCATTATTCATAATAGCCAAAATGCAGAAACAATCCAAATGCCCATCAACTGGAGTGGATAAACTAAATGTGGTATATCCATACAACGGAATATTAACAATAAGTATTGTTAAATGCTACAACATGGATGAACCTTATGCTAAGTGAAAGTGGACAGACACAAAAGACCACATATGGTATGATTCCATTTTTATAAAATGTCCAGGATAGGCAAATCCATAAGTATGAAATAACATTAGTGGTTGTCAAAGGCTGGGGAGACGGCAAAATTGGTACTAACTGCTAATTGGCACGGTGTTTCTTTTGGGGTTGATGCAAATTAGATAGTGGGGATGATTGTTCAACATAGTTAATATACTAAAAAACACTGAACTGTACACTTTAAAATGATGGATATTATGTTATATGAATTACATCTCAACAAAAAATGCTAAAATTTAACAAACATAGTCTTCAGAGAATATTATCAACAATTTCAAACTTATTAACTATAAAATACAACTTTGAAGAAGATTACAGGCAACTTCGAGGAAAAAGTTAATAACATATCTTTCAATGCATTCTTCAGAAAAGCACCAGTGACGTATCTTGGGACAGAAATGGCTAGGAAATGTGAATATGTTCCAAGAAAAATAATTCTTATGTTATTTATTTTAATGATCAGATAATCAGTGTAAAGATATAAACTTTTGCTTTGATATACATAGATTTGTATTGTTTTTTTCCCCCAAATTTGTTGAAAATAGTTTTTTATTTTATTAATCCACCAATATAACAAAAGCAATTTGTTCATCAATGAATATTTCAAAAATTATATAATTCAAATTATATTTAAGCCATCATTCACTTTTAAGTGTCTTAGTTTCCACCACAGATTATATGATCACCCTACTTAGAAAGAAATAATCCAGAGTAACAGGTAATAGCTCCTCTGTACCCTGAGGAACCAGGACACTGCACACCCTTACAGAGGAGAAAGTCCCCTCTGAACACACTGTGGGGCTCCTGCAGTTACCTGTGTCCCTACCATCACTGCCATTGGATAGTTCCCCCAAACCAAGAACTCCCTAAGGGCAAGGACCCGGTCTCATTCTCCAGGAACTAGCACGTAACTGACCTATAAAAGGTGCTCGAATGATGAAAGGGAAGAAATAAGGGGAGGAGGAAGAGAAGGAGGGAGGATTACCCCCACTTGCTCTATTCCTGCAGCCCCAATCCTCCAGAGGTCGTGCCCCCCTCTGTTCTCTAGTATGAGGTCTGGGAAGAAGCATGAGAAGCCTGGTGTGAGAACTGGCACTTGCTCCCTCTCCTCTCTGGGCTTCTGGACTGGCAAAAGCACCTCCCCGGACCCACAGTAAAGCCTCACATCCAGCCTCAGACAGACTGCCCTGCCCCAGAGAGAGATACGCATCCCCTGACCTCTGGTCCTCAGGCCCTGGGTGGTCTGATAATTCTATACTATGCCCTGTTGAGAGCAGTCAGGGCACAATGGCCAAGAAACTTAATATTAAGAGGATCTCAAGTTGATGTGGCTGAAATAATTCTTTATTTCATTGAATAATTATATATGTACCTGTGTGTGTATCTGTATGCTGGATTAATCTGCTTATCACTCATTTTTGGTGGTGATTATTCTTCTAATAAAAAACAAAACCAAAAAAAAAATACCAGCGAATAATCAATTACCAATGATTAATTTGTTAAACATAGTTTTCCTCTGGCTTCACAATTACCTGTTTCAATTAAATAAAATAATCACAGCATTATATAATTTCCTGCCAAATTAATCTAAAGTAAAAAGAAATTACTGTAATTTCTCAATTTTCTTTAGACTAGCTGGACTTTTATCATTCCGAATGGCTCCAAATCTGGAAGTAACCAAGAAAAGAAAAAGCAAAATGTGTCTCTCTCCAGTAGAAAAAGAAAAACCCTCCCAGTGACAGGCTTGTCAATCTGCTCACGGAAGTTATGGCACCTTCTTATTGGCAGAACACCTAAAGGGCCAGCTGCTCCTCACCAAAGCCAAGAGGTGTGAAAGAAAAAAAGGAAATAAGAAAATAGGCAGATGGTATTCAAGGACGATCATAAAATCCCAATCTAAGTCCTAACTCTACTGCTAGATATCCGTGTGACCTTAGGCAAGTCACTTAAACTCTCTGAGCCTCCGTTTCCTCATCAATAAAATAGGAAAATAATATCTGTCTTCAGGGCTTTAGGGAGATTAAGCCCATGATAGTGTTTGGAACAAACCTCTGACCCAGTGGCACTCAATAAATGTTTTCTGGTTGTTTTGATGACAAATTACTTTTCGTTGGAACCCTTTTGGATTTAATTAGGGGTAGAAAGTCATTATAGATAGTAGATAAATTATATAGAGAAGCTTGCAGAATACAAGTTGGGAACCCCCTAATGTAAGGGAAGTTGACATTTTTATTTTATTTTATTTTAGCTGTGCCACGCAGCATGCAGGATCTTAGTTCCCTGACCAGGGACTGAACCCATGCCCCCTGCAGTGGAAGCGTGGAGTCTTAGGCACTGGACCACCAGGGAAGTCCCGGAGGCTGATATTTTAAACCAGCTTTGTACTCTTTAAAACAGAGAGGACAAATAAGTTTCATTCTGCGTGGCAACTCAGACTAACTAGTAGTGGATGCCCGAAGTGCTATGGCAGAAAGGATTCTGAAGCTGAGTCCTGAATCCAGGGGCAGGAGGGATGTGATAGATTGCGATGTCCACCCGACCTCAGAAGAGGAAGTGATGGCACATGCCATTCCTTATCTTCTATGCACAAAGGACAAACCTGCAATGACTGTGGTAGCCAACTTGACAAGAGAAACTCAGACAAGTAATAATACTTCTTAAACCAAGATTTTAGTTGAGAAACAATTTACTTAAAAAAAACTAACAGAAGTGCCAATACTGGTAAGATCTATGACACTACAGGGACAACTCCTCATGAATATCCTACTTTTCTGACTTCTGCCCTTGAATCTTGAGGGAGAGGTCAGGAATGTATATTCTTTTGGACAGCCCAGGAGCTGACAACACTTTCAACATTTATAAGTTTCATGTCCTTGGAAGGAAACTTTGAGAAACAACAACCCTCTCCCCCGCTCCCTCACTCCCAAAATACCTACTATTCACAGACAAATCAGTAGTTCAGAGTCCACGGTATTCTCCCACAAAGAACATTCCCAAATACCACTGCCAATACTGGAGTTTTTAGCCTGCAGTTGTTCCAGCAAAGGCCTCTGCTTGCGCCTTTCTGGCCTGCCTGGCAATGTCTGTTGATGCAAGTCTTCAGAGGCTTCACTCTGATGGGAAGATTTAAGAAGTCCTCTTCTACTCCACTGTTTTCTTAATCAACACTTAGCTGCCACAATAAGGGGCTCTCCCTTTTGATGCTAACTGCACTCCCTAATTATAGGTTCATTATCTTTAATAACCTGGCCAAACCTAAAACATACAGAGGAGGGTTCTGTGTCTACAAAGAGTGACACATGCCTCTCCTTTCCAAATTTTATACAGAATTTGATCAAGTGCCTCAGGAATCCCTAGAACAGGGTAGGAATGTGTCCTTCATGAAGTCAAAACCTGGTTAGGGCACTACCTCCTTCGGCCAAGAGTAACAAGAACTGAATTTACCCTCTTGCCTTAAATAACTAGGAAGCTGGAGAAATTATATGAAATCGTGATTTGTTTAGACTTTGAGAAACAACCAACAAAAGATTCTAATTTCCCTGAAAGAAGGGGAACAAAAGCAAGGCAAGCCCTGTGATTGTCCCACCTTACTACCTGGAAGCAGTTTCCAGGGCACAGGATAGGGAGGAAAGTTCTAAGAGTTCAGGGAGGCCAGGATGGTTATATTTGGGGATAGAAATAGTTGATGTTTCACCAGCCAAAGTGCCCTTGTGACACAGAGGAAGAATCCTCAGAAACGTGTTGCCTTAGGGGGGATAAACTAACCCTAGACTAAAGATTGTTCTGGACCAAGCCTAATAAACCTTAAATGCAGGTCTTGAAAAGATCAATCCGATTCCAAGTACCTTAATCAAGCACCAGAACAAACCCAAACACCATGTAAAAGAATATAGTAAAATCTAGCACCCAACAAGCTAAAATTCACAATGTCTGGCATGTAAAAAAAAAAAAAATACCAGGCATGCAAAAAGGCAGAAAAATATGACCAATAACAGGAGAAAATACAATCAATAGAAACAGACACAGTCCCCATGTATAATGGTTAGCACTCTGGACCCTGAAACAGACACAGAAATGCCAAGAGATGCTGGAATTATTCAAAAAAGACATTACAACAGCTATCAAAAATACACTCCAGGGACTTCCCTGGTGGTCCAGTGGTAAAGAATCCACCTTCCAATGCAGGGGATGCAGGTTCAATCCCTGGTCAGGGAACTAAGATCCCACAGGCCGCGGGGCAACTAAGCCCGTGCACCACAACTACTGAGCTCATGTGCCTCAACTAGAGAGCCCACGTGCTCTGGAACCCACGCGCCACAACTACAGAGCCCACGTATCCTGGAGCCTGCACGCCACAACTACAGAAGAGAAAACCCACATGCCACAACTAGAGAGAAGCCCGCATGCCACTACAAAAGATTCCACATGCCTCAGCTGTGTGCTGCAACTAAGACCCAACGCAGCCAAAAATAAAATAAAAATCTTTAAAAAAATAAAAAATAAAAATAAATAAATAAAATTACATTCCATATGTTTAAGAAACTAGGAGAAAACCTGAGCATGATCAAGAGAGAACATGAAGATATAAAAAGGACCCAAATGGAACCTCTAGAGATGAAAAATATTATGTCTAAATTGAAAAACACATTAATAGCAGTTTAGACAAAGGTAAATTAGACATAGGAAGGAGACAAAGACAAGAACAAATAGATATCAAATTCTTCCAGAAGCTGAGGGAAATTCTTCCTTTTATTATTATTATTATTATTATTACTACTACTTATGTTTTGGCCATACCACTCAGCATGTGGATCTTAGTTCCCTGACCAGGGATCGATCCCATGCCCCCTGCATTGGAACCGTGGAGTCTTAACCACTGGACTGCCAGGCAAGTCCCTGAAATTCTTCTTTTTAAGAAGACATAATTCTCTTGGAATTGCCATTAAAGTTTAAGGAGAATGAATTTAATGTTAGGATTAGCAGCAAGGAAGGAATAATCACTGATTGTTTTTTCTAAATTTGTTCTTTTTAGGTCTATAAATTGAGATCTTGGTTAAATGTTAGTTCCAAGATAACACTCTTCCATAGAAATATAATGTAGTCACATATTTGAATTTAAATTTTCTAGTAGCCACATTAAAAATAAAAATAGGTAAAATTTTAGTAATATATTTTATTCAGTCTAATATATTTGAATATTATAATTTCAATATTGTTAATATAAAATTTTAATATTTTACATTTTTGTACTAAGTCTTTAAAATCCAATGCTTATTTTATACTGAAAATACATCTCAGTCCTGACTAGTCACATTTCAAGGGCACAGTTACCACATGTGGCTAGTGGCTAACATATTGGACAGCATAAGTCTATGCAGTTGCATTAGTCAGGGTAATACTAGGTGTTGCAACAAACCCAAAAGTCACAGTGGCTTAACACAACCCAAGACTTATTGTAAATTCGGGTTACAGTCCAAGGAGGTTGATTGGGAAAAGAACTCTGCCTCATTCAGGGACTCAAGCTTCTTTTAGCCAGTGGCTCCGTTGTCTCCTTTCTGGAGACTTTCACCAGATTCTCTTTATCCAGCCACCTAATGAGCAAAGAGTAGGGCATGCCACTGAAGGAGCATCAGCTACGGGCACAAACTCTCTTCATAGCAAATCACCATCATACAAGAGCCCAGCCAAACCACATACGCACTTAAGACCTCTGCTTGTATTACATTCACTAACATTCCATTGGCCATACCAACAAGAATGGAAGGAGAAAGGAGAAGGGGAATGAAATATGCTGAACAAAGAACCGTCACATCATGGACGGTTCAATTTGAAAAGTCTCTGGAAAAGGAGAAATTAAAGCTGAGCAACTGGTGTGTTTCCTTCTCCACTGGTAGTGGTAGCCTTGCTGCTCCCATATTCTCCAAGAAAGACAGAGCATAGATTAATAATAAGCAAAAATATGATATGAAAAAACTGATCATTATAGAAAGTGGCTCAAACTTCATTACTAGGGGCATCTTAATGACCTACAATCTTTTTTTGGAAACCCCTTTTTAAACAGTAAAATAAAACATAGATACAGAAAATCACACTATACAAATGGATAACTTAATAAATTATTTTTTCAAATTTTATTGAAGTATAGTTGATTTACAATGTTGTGTTAATTTCTCCTGTACAGCAAACTGAATCAGTTATATATATATATATATATATATATATATATATATATATATATATATATATATATATCATATTCTTTTCCATTATGGTTTATCACAGGATATTGAATATAGTTCCCTGTGCTATACAGGACCTTGTTATTTATCTATCCTACATGTAACAGTTTGCATCTGCTAATCCCAAACTGCCAATCCTTCCCTTCCCAAAGTCCCCTCCCCCTTGGCAACCACAAGTCTGTTCTCTGTGTCTGTTTCTGTTTCATAGATAAGTTCATTTGTATCATAGTTTAGATTCCACATATAAGTGATATCATATGGTATTTGTCTTTCTCTTTCTGACTTACTTCATTTAGTATGATAATCTCTAGGTCTATCCATGTTGCTGCAAATGGCATTATTTCATTGTTTTTCATAGCTAAGTAGTATTCCATTGTACATATATACCACATCTTCTTTATCCATTCATCTGTAGGTGGACATTTAGGTTGCTTCCATGTCTTGACTATCGTGAACAGTGCTGCTATGAACACAGGGGTGCATGTATCTTTTCAAATTATAGTTTTGTCTGGGTATATGCCCAGGAGTGGGATTGCTAGATCATATAGCAACTCTATTTTTAGTTTTTTGAGGAACCTCCAGTACTGTTTTCCATAGTAGCTGCACCAATTTACATTCCCACCAACAGTGTAAGAGGGTTCCCTTTTCTCCACACCCTCTCCAGCATTTGTTATTAGTAGACTTTTGAATGACAGCCATTCTGACTGGTGTGAGGTGATACCTCATTGTAGTTTTGATTTGCATTTCTCTAATAATTAGTGATATGAACATCTTTTCATGTGTCTATTAGCCATTTGTATGTCTTCTTTGGAGAAATGCCTATTTAGATCTTCTGCCCATTTTTTCAATTGGGTTGTTTGTTTTTTTGTTGTTACTGAATTGTATGAGCTGTTCTTGTATCTTGGAAATTAAGCCCTTGTTGGTTGCATCATTTGAAAATATTTTCTCTCAGTTCGTAGGTTTTCATTTTTTTTTATGGTTTCCTTTGCTATGCAGAAGCTTGTAAGTCTGATTAGGTCCCATTTGTTTATTTTCGCTTTTAACTTAATAAATGATTAGTAAAGGGGAAACTGTTGTAATACCACCCAGGTCAAGAAATAATACTTTGCCAACCACCCAAAAAGCCACTCAGTGGGCCCAATTCCAACCACAATCTCCTCCCTGCCCCAAAGTAACATCACCCAACATTTATTACAATCACTTCCTTGCATTTCTTTTAGTTTTAATAACCAACTATGCATCCTTAGACACTATAGTTTAGTCTTGCCCATTTTTAAGAAACTTGGTATGTTTCTTTTAATCCAAAGATTCCATTCCATCTCTTTCTTTTCCTTATCTGTTGAAGGTCTCTAGGGTTTTCCACAGTCTGAATTTTGCTGACTGCAAACTTGTGATGCAGTTTAACTTATTCCTGTCTCCTCTGTATTGTGAGTTGCAAGCTGGCAACTTTATCCAGAGACTTAACAAATTCATATTATTCTACCACTTTGGTTAAGATTATAGGTGATTTGTATTCTTTCATTGGGAGGCACAAAACATCTAGTTGCCTTTCTCTGTGGTATTAACAGTCTTTAGTGTTCAATACCTAGATCCATTAATTCACTGAAGATTACAAAGTATACATATTCTATCATTTGTTTTTCATTTATTAGCAGGAATAGTTTATTAAGAGATGCTTCTCTTTATCTACCATTTGGTTATCCAATGGTTTAATCTCTTCATTTGCTAGTTTTCAACACAATGAATTTATTCCCTACAATCCTCCAACAGTAAGCATTATGAACTCAAGGATTTAAGCATATTTGGATTTCAATGCATACCTACATTGAAGCTCAAATTATCTCATTTTTGGCCAGTGGAAGCCTCTCTTTGTTATGACTTTACTGGTCTTTGATAGATTCTTTGTTACCTGGTATAAAAGATATTTCAGGCTCATCTCACATACTTTCTGTCCCAGACCTGGAATCAATCATTTCTTTGGGAAGCCTTAGTTTCTTTTAGTGGAAATAGTGTTATACTTCAGGACCATAATCTGGGCAGTAGGGGTGTGTGTGTGTGTGTCCTCAACACAAAACGAGAACTACAGAATTTATACACCATCTTCTACATTATATCTGTATTTACTTTCTTCCACTCTGAGAATACTGGTCTCAAGGATATAGACTATGATAAAACTGAAATACACCATAATTACTCATTTGTTTTATCCCACATTACACAGAGTCTCAGATAATACTACCACAACTGTTACAATTACAAAAAAAATTTTTGATTTTGCATATGCTTTTTATATTTCCCTCCTTTCTTTCAGTTGTACTGTATCTTCATTGTTAGTGCATATAGCCATTATATATTATACCTTCTCCCTTTTAATTCTCATTTATTGCTAGTTCTACAAATAACCATACATTCAATGCTCACAACCAGTCCTTATGAATCTCATCCTCCGGAAGGGTTCATAGGAACAATACTCCCTGACTACTTATATGTTGATAGCAGTTTGTTCTCTTTAAACTTGGAGATCAGTTTTACTGAGTATAAAATCGTTGGTTCACATCTTCCTTTGAGTATCTAAAATATATTATCCTATTTTCTTCTGGTATAAGCATGTGTCAGTCTGATAATAATCTGACTTCTTTATAAGTTTCTTGCTATTTTTTCTTAGATGACTATGGAATTTTTCTATTTTTAAAAGAGTTTAGTAATCTTACTAGAATGTCTTGTCTTGGTGTTTATCAGTTGATAGTCTCAGGTATACAGTGTACTCCCTCTAGCTACAAATTTTTTTTTTTTTTTTTTGCGGTACGCGGGCCTCTCACTGTTGTGGCCTCTCCCGTTGCGGAGCACAGGCTCCGGACGCGCAGGCTCAGTGGCCATGGCTCATGGGCCCAGCCACTCCGTGGCATGTGGGATCTTCCCGGACCGGGGCACGAACCCATGTCCCCTGCATCGGCAGGTGGACTCTCAACCACTGAGCCACCAGGGAAGCCCCAATTTTTTTTTTTTAAATTGTACTTTCAGGAATGTCCCCTTGAGTTACCCTGTTTAGGATTTGCTTTGGTCCTGTGCTTTGGATTTCTTCTTCAGGAGCTCCTATAATCCATATGTTGGACTTTCTTTGCCTATCTTCAATATTTGATACTTTCTCTTGAATATTTACCTCTATTTCATTTTGTTTAAAAATATCCTCAGGCTTCCCTGGTGGTGCAGTGGTTGAGAATCCACCTGCCAATGCAGGGGACACAGGTTCAAGCCCTGATCTGGGAAGATCTCACATGCTGCGGAGCAACTAAGCCCAGGCACCACAACTGCTGAGCCTGTGCTCTACAGCCTGTGAGCCACAACTACTGAGCCCACATGCTACAACCACTGAAGCCTGCATACCTAGGGCCCGTGCTCTACAACAAGGGAGGCCACCGCAATGAGAAGCCCATGCACCGCAAAGAGTAGTAGCCCCTGCTCACTGCAACTGGAGAAAGCCCGCGCACAGCAATGAAGACCCAATGCAGCCAAAAATAAATAAATAAAATAATTTTTTTTAAATCCTCACTTTCATCCTCTATTTCCTTTATGGCATTATTTTTTGTGTTTATTCACGTTTGTGTTTCTTCTAGTTTAGTTTACAGTTCTGAAATTTTTAATTTTTATTTCTTCCCTAATTTCTGTCACATTTCTGAGTTTATACAGTACTAATATATGCTGTCCTTTCACATCTTAAATCATTTTTAAAATTTCATCTAGCTTGTTCTGAAATAGTAGGTTAACAGTTTTGATCTATTTTGTGAGCATGTTATACTAGTGTGCTTTTATTTTCTGTAGAGATATTATCCCACGTCTTAATATCTCTCTCCCTCTCTCTCTCATAATAAATTTATATGGGAGTTGACCATAGTATTTTTCTGTTGCTTATATTTTTATAAAATTATTTTCCTAAATATTTAGAGACATACTTGAAAATAGCTTTTCTAACTTCACAAAGCTTTCTTTTTCTGTTTTTTCTATAATGTTAAAAAATATGGCAACTTGCTTTCTGATGTTTTCTGACTGCTAAATTTCCTCACTTTTATCTGGACCCTCTCTTTCCTTCATCTTTACTGTCCCCTCTTTTTTCTTTTTTTCCATAATGATGTTAATAAGCTGATATAAGAAACTGGTAAGATGATGATCACATGAACCACTATGTGCATTATCTCATTTCACAGTAAACCTATAAGGTAGGTATTATTATTATCCCCATTATACAGATGAGAACTGGGGCACAGAGTGCTTAAGTAATTTTCCCAAAGGCACAAATTAGTAATTAGCGAAGCCAAGAATTAAAATTTGACGATCCAACTTCAATTTGCAAGTTACCTAATGACTTCTACCGTACTTTCCCACTCGGACTTGAGAGACCCTCATCTCTCAAATCCTACCACGCTATCATTTTAAGAGCAAACCTAAGCCTGCTAAATTCAAACACTAAGCTGATACTGCCATAGGACCTACAGCTTTTTATATATTCACACAAGATTCCTCCTCTGTACCTACCCAATCTTTCCAAATAATGCCATTACTTACCTCCCACTCAATAGCTAATTACTTTTAATCAATCCCCATTGCAGGAAGGAGTGTGGGGAAAACACAACCAAAATAAAAATCCCACTGAGGAAGCATGGGGTGAGATAGCATCTAAAACTGGGCTTCTCAAACTTCGCTGCATGTTATAATTACCTTTGGAGTTAAAAAATAACTGGAGCCTATGTCTGACCCCTCAGAGAATCCGATTATGGTCTAGGGTATGGGATTTTAAAAAGGTCCCCAGTCTAGTGGATAGCATGGTGATTATACTTAGTAGTATTCATGTTGTATACTTGAAATTTGCTAGGACCTTAAGCGTTCTCACCACACACACACACAAAAGTAACTATGTGAAGTGATGGATGTGTTAATTAACTTGATTGTGGTCATCATTTCACAATATATATTAAATCATCATGTTGGACAACTTGAAAAAATCACACTGCACAACCTAAATATGTACTTTTTTTTTTTTTTGGTCAATTGATGCATTTTTTTCCCCACACCACCAAGCAATTCCAATTCTAAGTGGACACACTGGCTGTCCTACAAATTAACTCAATTCTGACACTATCTACCTGGAGATGGCACCAGATCTTAGAAATTAAAGGCTGTTTCACAGGACTGCCCCACTTCAGACACCAATCACAAGTCCAGGTTGTCACCTATGCTAATGACCCAATGACTATAAACTGGAAGGTCCCACAACCCACTTCTCCGGTTCAATTAATTTGCTAGAGTGGCTCACAGAATTCAGAGAAACACTTACTTACGTTTATCAGTTTATTATAAAGGATATTAATATAAAGGATACAGATGAACAGCCAGATGAAGAGGTACATAGACTGAGAAACAGAAGCGTCCCAAGCACAGGAATTTCTGTCCTCATTAGAACTGGGGTGTGTCCCCTCCCAGGATGTGATGCATTCACCAACACAGAAGCTCATCAAATCCCTTTGTTCAATAGTTTTTTTAGAGCTTAATCTCCAGCCCCCAAACCTTCCCCTTCCTAGAGGTCAGTGGGTAGGGCTGAAAGTTTTAACTGTCTAATCACTTGGTCTCTCTGATGACCAGCCCCTTTCTGAGGCTGTGTGTGGGCTTCACTCCAAAGTCACCTCAATAGCATTAACTCAGGGGTGCTCAAAAAGGCTCCTTATGAGTAACAAAAGACACTCCTATCACTTCTGTAGGTGAAGACTCGTCCAATATTTGGGTTCAAATCATTTCACCTTTCCCATATATCACAAAAACTCTTCTATTTAACCCCATCAACCATCAACTAAGATGAAAAAATTAAATTCTTACATCTTGATATCCATCATCAATGAGGACCAGTTTGTTCTAGTCACTGATATTGCCCTTACCTTTATTAAATTATGTGGTAGCAAGTCAGACCAAATGCCTCTCCCTAAGAATATATAAGCCTTGCCTCTGTTCCTATTTGTCACATAATATAAAGGGTGGAGAAGATGTGCAAACAAATTTCTAATCACTTTTCTCTCACTGATGCACAAATAATCTCTAGACTCTAGTCTCTAACCATTTGGCATAAGTCCTGTCAGACCCCATCAGGGAAAAAACTTCCTGAAGTCAGCCATTTAGTCACATTGGCAACTTAATGTTTTAAGAAAGGAAAAGTATGCATCCACTTAGGAAAACAGTTTAAAATAAGTAAAGGAAATTGATTCCCTCTCTTGGAAAAAAGCCCATAAACTAGCTGCAACCACTTACAAGGACCCATTATTTTTTCAGCATTATAGGTAAACATGTTTGACCCTCCCCACTCGTAGGCCCATCTGCTCTGCATCCAAGCCACAATCTTTTAAGTTTTCACAGTTTTCTGGGATTCATTTTTGTGGGTATCCTCCTATCCTGGATCCATAAAGTTTCCCATGTGATGCAAATGAGACACATTTCCTTTTAAATAACTCCTTTTCCTGTGCTTCATCCCAGAAGGCCAGTTCTTTCCCAACTTTCCTGACACTATTGACATTATTAATGTCAATACAGTTGTCTCTCCCATTATCAGTTCTTACTTTGATAAAGAAATGATACTAATATAGCTGGTAAATCTGCCTTATCATATTCACTAGCTCCCTATCTTTAACTTCACTGACCAAATGTCTACTGCTTCCTGTCCTAGAACAAGTTCTTCTAGACCAGTAAAACTTCGTGGACATCAAAGTCCCCATTCGCCAAGTCATAACTTCTAGCTGTAATCACACTGCATTTGCAGAGATCTCTTAAATGACATGGCAAATTATCATGGGACTTAGCCTTAAGCTGGTAAGGTTCTCATCAAGTGGTCATATTTTCTCTCTCCTACCTGGTTCAAATTGGCACTAGCTATTTTCACTAGAACGCTTTTCTGCTGACTTATATCTTTAAACCAGATCAGATCACTTTTCTTTATTTCTGGGAGAGCCACAGGATCACTAAAATCAATCCCTGGATGTTACGTGGTCTCAGATTACTTATTTTGAGGGAACAGGTCTCTTTAGTCATTCATTCAATAAACTGCGTGACTGTCAGGTACCAGGCAAAAGGGACATAAAAATACACACCTGGTTCCTAACCATAAAAAGCTCATGTCTCTCATTATGCACACACATAACGAGTAATTTCCATATAATCATTAACTCCAGTCCATTTGGCTGCAGGCCACCCTTCTTTTTAGTTACTGCAGTGGGTGTGAGGCATTTAAACCTCCTCTACCTTCTGTGGCCCAAAGATGGGGTTTCAAGTCTCAGAACATTTTTTCTGCTACACAGTATAGCCAACAAGAGGCATCAGTGAGATCCAAATACCATTTCTGATCTAGCTTTGTGTTTTAGGATACACAATACAGAGATGGTCAGGAGACTCAGAGTCTTTGGACACTAAGTCACCACCTGACTTACCGTGTTTCTTGCATCTTGAGGAGAGGAATACAGAAACAAAGCACTCTGCTTTGAATGCTCTGGTCAGGCCAGGATGAAAGCAGGGGATAGGGACAGGCACCTGAGGATCGATCCATGCTCTAACCTGTCGGAAGCCCATAAAGTTTTCTCTGAACATCATATAGAAAGAGCAGTTATCTTTATTTTTAACCAATTAGATGACATTCTTTGGGGCTGTAATGAGTATATTACTCTTTTCATCCCATTCCAATTGCTTCTGCTCTTTTTAGCTAATGCCTATCTAATTACTGAATAGTATTACTTTTATTCAGCTATTTAGATGATAAAGCATATATATAGACCAAAGAACAATATAGATCACTTAATATTTATTACGTTTAAATGATTTTTTTCATATTACAGAATTCAACTCCAAAATAAGGTAATTAATGCCTGGTAAGTTGTTATTCACTTGCATTTTTCCCTCCTAAATTTTGAAAACAAACACCTTAAAAGACATGTGAATCGGTTCAGTGCACTTTTAGTGACTCAAAATCATGAGACAAAGACCACATTTATCCATTAAAAAAAAAAAACCTCGATATTTTAAAATATTCATGACATGAACTAAAATAAAGGAACAAATAAAATACTGCATTTTCACCACAATTGTTTTGGTAGATGACAGAATATTGTCTTGAATAATGCTCCTCTGCAGAGCGTCTGTGGCGCTTGGCATGCTTGGCACATTAGCACTTGGTAACTGCTCGGCCTCCATCTGCAGTTTTTTCAGAAGGACCCTTACTCGGGGGCCCACATTCTCCTGAGACTAATCTGCCTGACTCCACAGGGACTATTCTGGTGGGAGCCTGATCCTTCTTGCTCCACCTGCTCTTAAGGCTTTCCTGTCTTCCCTTCATTCTCCCCAGATTCACACTTGCTGCCACCTGCATTCTCAGCAAAGATGCCCAGCACAGAACTCACACAGCTGAGTCTGCCCCACAATAGCTCTCACTCCAGATGTGGCCCCTTTACTTGACTAAATTATGACTAGAAGGTAAAGAGACGATCTGCCCACAAAAATTGTTCTTCCTACTTCATAACCACATCTCCTACAATGCAAAAAAGGTTGGTGATGCCTGATCTAGAACTAAAAACATTAATTAGTTTAGGTAGAATATATACTGCTCTAAAGTTCTTTAAAATCTACTCTTTCCTATTACTGTTTGTTTTTAAAAAACATAAAAATATAAAAATGTAAACATTCTACTAAACATTTCAGTAGAAACTGTTACCCTACTTTCTATGTAGTGGGTTTAGAAAGAACAAAAGTGACACCATGTTCCCCTTGGCAGACCCCAAATCATGCTCCCAGCCCTAACCTACCATTACACATTTCCCACCATTAGACAGAGCTGTAGGCCAAGCATGTCTCTCATGACAACTGCTACTGTCACCCATGAACACCCTGTAACAAAGCGGCACAGTAGCTCACTGTAATCTCTCCCAGCTAGCTGTCCATCTTCTTGCTGGGCACCTTACATCCACTGCTCCACGCCCAGCCTTGGTGACCATGCAAACACATGGAAGCAGGGACACAAAAACCAGAAGCACCTCTTTTGCCACACTCTACATTCCTTTGCAAAGTGAGAGGGCACTTCCTATCTCTTTGTCAGAGCATCAGCAGAACCAGGTAGGGTGGGAGGGTGCTGCTGACAGACGCAGGAATAAAGAGAAAGCTGATGAGTCTAGCCACCAGTGTCCACCACTCCCCCATCATTCACATTCCCTTCATCATGACACTGCTGGGAGCTTGAGGATGAATCTGATCTTCTATTCAAAAGAAGAAACCTACTCAGGAAATTCTAGCCACTTCTCATTGCTCTTGCAGCAAGGTTTCACTGTATGTTTTTCAAAAGCATGAAATTAACGTGTTATTTTTTTTATGAGTAACTTATAAATTAATTTTTTTTAATGCTGCTTTTGTTTTTAGGGAGAGATATGCTAAACACAAATGACTAATGAACTCTATCAGCTTTGGGGAATCTCCTCAGCATCTTTATCAGCTATGATTAATAATGAGATAACCTAAAACCACAATTCCACACCCAGGTGATAAACAGTACCAATTAACCAGAGTATTAACTGCAATGCCTTAAAACTATATTACCTGAATAGTTTCCATGGTGAAGTATCAGAAAAAGTGAAATAATAAATATTTTCCACAGCACCATAAGGTTTTATAAAATACTATTTCAGTTTTTAACATTAATGTATAATCTCAAGATTCTGGTCTATCATTCATATTAGGCTTAACCTCTTTTCTGACAAAGGCCATATATATAGGCACAACTATAACATAAAAATCATATATTTTACTGAAGAACCTGTATGGTATACTTAGACAGTCACTCTTCTGGTTGTATCCATTGAGTACTAGTGGATTCAAAGCCCAGGAAAGATGGTTTTGCCATTTATACTCTAATCACAAATTTTAATTTGCCAAAAAAAAAAAAAACTCAAGTGGAAACTAAGATATTTGCCATAACTGAAAAGTCCTTTTATACCTGTTTGCTTTAGTACTGTGTGCTCTTACAGGTTTTGTTTCTATACAATATTTTGTAAATGGCTCTGAGTTTGTAAAACAAGAATACAGTGATTCATTTTGAATTTTAAAAATAAACGCAAGTGGAAAACAAATTTTATAGCCTAACTGTCTGCAATTATGTGTAACAAGTTACCTATAATAAAAACTGTACCGGGCTTCCCTGGTGGCGCAGTGGTTGAGAGTTCGCCTGCTGATGCAGGGGACATGGGTTCGTGCCCCGGTCTGAGAGGATCCCACATGCCGTGGAGCGGCTGGGCCCGTGAGCCATAGCTGCTGAGCCTGCGTGTCCGGAGCCTGTGCTCCGCAATGGGAGAGGCCACAACGGTGAGAGGCCCGCGTACCACAAAAAAAAAGAAAAAAAAAAAAAAAACTGTACCACAGATTGGATCCCCCCAATATCCAACATGCTCATGGATCTCCTGAACTATTAGTGTGTGCTGTGTCAACTTAGTTCAATACTGATCTAAGCAAAACATTATTGAAAGTAATGACTTGCCTACCAAATAGCATACATTGCATTCCAAAGCCAAATCTGAATTCAATTTGGGATTATTAAGTCCATGTCTCCCCTCCACTAATGCAGAGAACTGAGACTTGGATTTACTATACATCAGGCAGCACTAGAGTAAATCTGCTATAAAATTATTTATAACAAAATAAATATTTTCAGTCCCTCTACACTAAGTGATATATAAATCATTAGCAGTTTATAACATTAGCTTAGGTCACTGTTTTAGGACCCAAACATACTGTACAATCCTGAGTAAAAGGTTAGGGGTACAGTTTCTTGGGGATCTTTCTTGATCAGGAATCATAAAGAAAACACATAAAACCACACTTATAATAATCCCCATTTTCATTAGAAGTACCATGAGTCCTTTTTACTTTGGTAAATAAGTTTATCTATGTAAACAATTTATTTTGAGGGAGTAAAATATAAGCAGAGCTTCTGCTAGGATCCTTCCATCACCTTTTGACACTGATACAGTAAATAATCAGGAAGAGTAGAGCAGGAGGATCTGAACCACAGGGCTAACATGTCACCATGAACTCGGAAATGCAGCAAGCAGGGGATGGATGGGAGCAGCTGACAGGCCAACAGCCCTTCATTGCCTACAGCAAAACAAAGTGAGAAATTCTTTAATACAAAAAGACTTCAACAGACATTTCTACAAAGAAGATATACAAATGGCCAATAAGTACATGAAAAGATATTCAACATCACTGATCATTAAGGAAATGCAAATCAAAACTAAAGTGAGATACTAGTTCATACCCATTAAGATGGTGATTATCAAAATAAATAAATAAATAAATAAATGTTGGTGAGGATGTGAAGTAACTGCAACCCCTGTGCATTGCTGAATGTAAATGGTGCAGTTGCTGTGGAAAACAACACAACAGTTTCTCCAAAAATTAAATATAGAATTACCATATGACTCAGCAATTCTACTTCTGGGTATCTAACCAAAAGAACTGAAAGCAGGGACTCAAACACAGATTTATTTGTACACCCATGTTCAAAGCAGCGTTATTCACAATAGCCAAAAGGTGGAAGCAACCCCAGTGTCCGTCAAAAGATTAATGGATAAACAAATGTGGTATATTCGTAAAATGGAACAATATTCAGGCTTAAAAAGGAAGGAAATTTTGACACATAATATAGATGAACCTTGAAGACATTATGATAAGTGAAATAAGCCAGTCACAAAAGGACAAATATTGTATGATTCTGCTTAGATGAGGTAACTAGAGTAGTCAAATTCATAGAGACAGAAAATAGAATGGTGGTTGCGAAGGGCTGGAGAGGGAGGGGCAATGGGGAGTTAGTGTTTAATGGGTACAGTTTTGGTTAGGAAAGAGGAAAAAGTTCTGGAGATGATGGTGGCAATGGCTGCACAACATGAATGTATTTAATGCCACTAATCTGTACATTTAAAAATGGTTAAAATGGTAAATTTCATTATGTATATTTTACCACACAGAAAAATTCTTTAATAAAGTCTGAACAACACACTTATCTGAAAGATACTCATAACATGAAATACAGCTCTAAGAAATCTGACACTTCTAAGAGTTGATTTGCTATCTGATTGTAAGAAAGCCCCTATAAACACAAGATTGCCTTTTTAGAACACTACAAACCTATAATGTCAACAACATGAAGTCTTAGTTCCTGTTGCAGGGCCTTTAAGGTAGAAGGCAGAGCAGCTTGTGATTCTGACATCTTCACATTTTGTTTCACATCATTTGCGAAGGATAACCAGAGTTTACCAAAGTCTTCAGTCGAGATTTTTAATGGCCTGAAAATAATTTTTAAAATTAGATTTATGTCCATTAAGAATGAAACGATTCTAAACAGACAAATACATTTCAAATGACTCATGGGAATAAAAAAAATCACTGTAAATCTAAATCCCACAAAATCTATGTTTTTTAAACCAAATATGATTAGAATACTTACCATTATCCTCCACCTGAAGAAAATCTGAAAGCAAATGTTATTAAAGAACAAATGTCTTTTCAATAAATCACCCAGTTCTCTCTTTTTCTGAGTATTAGTCATTACAGTAAAATTTCACCAAGTAATTTCATTAATCATTCAAATATAAAACTTTTCTTTCATGCATACTTTAGATTTGGGGATGAGATACTCTATCAAAGTCATGTACAAGAGTAAGAATACAAAGAGTTAGCACCTTAAGCAAACTGGACCAAGAGAAAGGATCTTAATAAATGTATTTTTTAAATGGTTCAGGTGATTGAAGATCAAATAGTTAACAATGGGGTAT
Source organism: Delphinus delphis (assembly GCF_949987515.2). Classification (NCBI taxonomy): domain Eukaryota; kingdom Metazoa; phylum Chordata; class Mammalia; order Artiodactyla; family Delphinidae; genus Delphinus; species Delphinus delphis. The sequence continues at coordinate 94,077,798 of NC_082684.1, read as the reverse complement.
CTCTGAGAGGAATTACAGGAAATTTTTATATTCTACTTATATTTTTCTATAGCATTTAAATCTTTATAACTATGTATTGAATTTATAATTAGGAAAAATATTTTTTTAAGATACAGAGGATTTTATTAATAAGCACAGAAGAACCGTCTGTGTCATACTGTGCTTCTTCAGGTTACTAATGCTCACCATGGGACATACCTTCATAGTCACAGAATGTAAGTTTTTTTTTTTTTTTTTTTTTTGCGGTACGTGGGCCTCTCAGTGCTGTGACCTCTCCCGTTGCGGAGCACAGGCACCGAATGTGCAGGCTCAGCGGCCATGGCTCACGGGCCCAGCCGCTCCGCGGCATGTGGGATCTTCCCGGACCGGGGCACGAACCCGTGTCCCCTGCATTGGCAGGCGGACTCTCAACCACTGCGCCACCAGGGAAGCCCAATGTAAGTTTTTTGAAGGCTAGATTCTATCTTTTCAGCACCACAGGTATAAATAAATACTCTGACAGATTTATAAACATGTTCTTACTAAAAGACTTTAAAGAATGGGCAAAAATTACAGTAGTCTAACACAGGTAGATGTGTGAAGGTTAAAAAAATTTTTTACAGATATTCATTGGTATTCTGCATTGTTGGTTCAGGCAGGCTTCATTTTTAAAAATGTTTGAATACAGTATAATATATTCATAATACTAAATAAGAGCAGAAGGGTTAAAAGGTTGTTTTCAATTATTTGGGTAACTGCACAATGCTAGTAAAATACTAAATACTGTATGTCTAATAAAAGTTTAGTAACTTTGTGGAGCCATTTTCTTGCAGATCTCTAAAACTTTAATGAACAGACTTTACGAAAGAATTAATCAAATAAATGAAACACAAATGAAAAAAACTTTAAAAGCTTTTTAAAAAGTCAGGCAGAATCTTTGAAATTATTTCAGTTTAAACATTACTTTAATATTACTTTCTCTCGGAAGTTCTGCAAGATCACCAGCCAACTCGAACCTATATCAGGTCCCACACTATAATGGCCCATCATATCATTTACTTCCTGTTCATAGCACAATTCACAATTATACATGCATTTATGTGATTGTTCAATGTCTCCTCCCTAGACTGAACACTCCCTAAACGCAGAGGTATATGTAGTTTTGAGTTGTTACACTCCCTAGCACCTAGTACAGTGCTCTGCCCAGAGAAGAGGCCTAATAAATATTTGCTGAATGAAGGAATAACTTGAATTGATATTCTAAAAAATATTTACCTAATGAAATCTAATAGGGATAAGTTTACTGAAAATTCGAGCTGAACAGAATGCGTATCCATCACTTGATAATTTATAAAACCAGAAAGATTCCCTTCTGTAAAAGGTTTTTCCATCTGCACACTGTATTGAAAGTTTTTGGTGCATTCTGCTTCTATTACAGGCAAGCAGCATCCAGGTTGCTCAGTGATCTGTAAATAAAAGTAATGTAAGTATTGAAGAAGGGATCAATACAGGCTATCATATGAATAACTATTTTCTATTTAATTGAAGTGGTACAAAAGCATACAATTGTGAGATGTTAATAACAAGCCACACCATGAAGATAACTGACAACTTCACCTGAGAAAAATTCACTAGCACAGACAATTAAGAAATAATAATACATAGGTCAGAATTATGTAACAAATGGTATTACAATGAAAATGTCTGTATGGTTTAACAACAACAAAAAACAGATTAAACTCTAGTCATGTGTCTCTCAATACTAGCTAGTACCAGTTTTTTTTTTTAATTAATTTATTTTTTTTTGGCTGCATCAGGTCTTAGCTGTGGCATGCAGGATCTTCATTGAGGTATGTGGGATCGTTAAGGCATGCGGGATCTTTCACTGCGGCACGCAGGCTCTTCGCTGTGGTGCGTGGGCTTCTCTCTAGCTATGGTGCACAGGCTCCAGGGCGTGCGGGCTCTATAGTTCGCTGCATGCGGGCTCTTGTTGAGGCACATGAGCTCAGTAGTTGTGGTGCGCAGGTTTAGTTGCCCTGGGGCATGTGGGATCTTAGTTCCCTGACCAGGGGTCGAACCTGTGTCCCTACATTGCAAGGTGGATTCTTTACCACTTGACCACCAGGGAAGTCCCTAGCACCAAATTTTTAAAGCTAGAAGAGTGCAAAAAAAAAAAAATCTTTCCCTCTCATTCTCCACCCTTACTCAAGCTCTGGTGGTAAAGCTCAGACAACTGAATTGGGTTTTGTTTTGTGTTTTTAAGTTCCACAGGTGATTCTAATGCACATCTACAGTCAGGAACTTCTGCCCAGGTCAGGCCCAGGTAGTATCCCATTCAATATATTCTAGCTCATAGAATAAATTGGGTCAGTTTTCTCAGTCTTCCCCAATACATCTTTATTATGTTTCCTTGTCTCTTTTGAATAAATTTTTCCTACTTAAAATAATAAAACAATCTGTCACACCTTTCACTGTTTTTGCTAAAGAGGAAAGAAGGGTGTGGGAGAAATTTACAAGCCATCAGATGAGTCAACAGCAGAAACACTAAGTAATGTTTCTTACACTAATAAACATTAAGTAATTCATTGTCTTACCTTGAAATTTTCTGTAGGAGCAATTTCTAAGTTAGCACTTTTCAGTTCTGAAGCACTCTTATTAAAAACTGACCAGACCATCAACAAACACTCATCTTTCCAAATTTTGTAAGAAGACACTGATATGGTTTCATTATTACAGACCTCGATAAGATCTGAATGCATGTGTTCAGTAGTTTCTTCCAACAAAGAAACAGCTAAAGAGATTTCATTGGCAACTGAGGCTGCAGTGGACTGAGGAGGGTGAAAAACTTCCATGTTGTTATCAGCAAACAAAGAGGGTGTAGACAGCCTGCAATTTGAGATTTTCTCAACCAAGGGCAGTTCTGTGAGTGACTCAGAATCTAAAAGTTCTGAATTAAGAGAAAATTTCTTTACTTCTTTGTCTCCTCTATCCTGCAAATGATCCAAATAATAGTCTTCTTCATAAGCCACATTTGATGAAGAACTAAAGGAAGAACAGGTCATATTTTGAGCAGTGGTTGTTTGCCCGCTTTTGGTTTCCTTGACTTTTGATTTCCTTCTGAACTTGTGAGAAAGGGTATCTGCTTTTCCTAGCTGCAAAGATAAAACATAATAATAGAAAAAGAAACCATTCTACTAAGTCATGAGTTTTAAACTATTTTTTTATAATTTCAAATGAGCAATGTACTAACTTGCTAAGGTTCTACCTATAAAGCATAGATTAACAAAAATTCAGAGATGAATAAAATGTTAAGCCCTAAAATTCTGACAGCTACATAACTTTGAACTAGTAAGCTAAATCTATTTCTCACTAGAAACACATAAAATCAGAAAAAGAAATAATGTCAAAAAGTCAATCATGAACAATTCTAAAAACCTGTTAGACTTAAGAAAACTAGAGTACAGAACTGCACAAATTAAAAACAGTGAGAAAGCTAGCCATTTTTTGAGTTTCCAGAGTTGTCCTGTAGAAGCTAAGATACCCTCAAATACAGGGATGGGTCAAACTTTGGTTCAGTAATTTATAATAATCCTGTTTTCATGACCTGTGAGTCGATAAACAGGGAAGAAAAACTGACTTCACCTCAAGAATCATCTAGTGTGGCTTACTGGAACACACGGCAGGAAAGAATTCTAAAAGTAACTAGGGATGTTTGGTACAGACTCAGGAGATGGGAACAGCAAACTTGTGATGCTTGCGCTAAGCCTCCCAAGGAAATATCTGTGAATCCATCTAAGAAGAGTGATGGCTCAAGTGCCCCCTTGCCTCACAAAGTTCTATGTAGAATCAGTGCAGCAGACTGGGTCTACTTTAAGTTCATCCTCCTGGAGGCTTTAACACTGAGTGGCCATCTTTCACACGATTCTAGTTAACCAGAATTCTAGCTCTCTTCCAAGTCTCAGCAGCTAAGTTTGTCTCTTACCTTTCAATTCAGAAGCCAAAAAACAAGAACTAACATTATATTAACATAAAAATGAAAACAAGTTGGGGGACTTCCCTGGAAGTCCAGTGGTTAAGACTCCACACTCCAGGTTTGATCCCTGGTTGGGGAACTAAGATCCCACATACCGCAACTAAGCCCATGTGCCACAACTACTGAGCCCATGTGCTCTACAGCCTGTATAATGCAACTAGAGAGCCCACACGCCACAACTAGAAAAGACCCATTGCAGCCATAATTAATTAATTAATTAATTTTAAAAGTTGGGGGTTTCGGGGGGAGGAGGACTTCCATTTCCAGTAGCCATGGGACTCGAATTAGATGTACATTAGACAGCTCAATATTGTTCCTCAGGTCACTGATGCTCTGGGTTGTTTTTTGTTTTGTCTTTTCTTTCTCTCTGTGTTTGATTTTGGATAGTTTCTATTACTTTGTCTTCAAGTGTATTATCTTTACTTTTTAAAATATTTATTTATTTATTTATTTGGATGTGCTGCATCTTAGCTGTGGCACACGGGATCTTCGTTGCAGCATGTGGGATCTTTTAGTTGCAGCATGCAGGATCTTTAGTTGTGGCACACGGAATCTTTAGTTGTAGGATGTAGGACCTAGTTCCCTGACCAGGGATCAAACCCGGGCCCCCTGCATTGAGAGTGTGGAGTCTTAACCACTGGACCACCAGGGAAGTCCCCGATCTTTTCTTCTGCACTGTCTCATCTGCTGTTAGTTAGAATTAACACAAGCCAGAAGACACCAGACAGACATCTTTGTTAAATTACTTAAAGAAAAGAAACAGTCGGTTTCCGCAGAGCTGGAACTCCCAGCTCGGGGTCTCTTCCCTCCGCCGTCACGGAACTGCCCCGGAGTGAGAGGGGAGGGCGGCCTCACTGAGGCTACCGGCTCTGGAGGGGCCCCAGTGGCCAAAGCCGCAACAGTCATGGGGACAGCGGGCCGGCCATGTGGATGAAAGGCTCTTGGTGCTGCAGCCAGGAGTCACTGCTGTGCCTCTGAGGTGCGAGAGCCAACTTCAGGACACTGATCCACAAGAGACCTCCCAGCTCAACGTAATATCAAACGGCAAAATCTCCCAGAGATCTCCATCTCAACACCAACACCCAGCTTCACTCATCGACCAGCAAGCTACAGTGCTGGACACCCTATGCCAAACATCTAGCAAGACAGGAACACAACCCCACCTATTAGCAGAGAGGCTGCCTAAAATCATAATAAGGCCACAGACACCCCAAAACACACCACCAGACATGGACCTGCCCACCAGAAAGACAAGATCCAGCCTCATCCACCAGAACACAGGCACTAGTCCCCTCCACCAGGAAGCCTACACAACCCACTGAACCAACTTTAGCCACTGGGGACAGACACCAAAAACAATAGGAACTACGAACCTGCAGCCTGCAAAAAGGAGACCCCAAACACAGTAAGATAAGCAAAAGGAGAAGACAGAAAAACACACAGCAGATGAAGGAACAAGGTAAAAACCCACCAGACCTAACAAATGAAGAGGAAAAAGGCAGTCTACCTGAAAAAGAATTCAGAGTAATGATAGTAAAGATGATCCAAAATCTTGTAAATAGAAGAGAGAAAATGCAAGAAACATTTAACAAAGACCTAGAAGAACTAAAGAGGAAACAAGCAACAATGAACAACACAATAAATGAAATTAAAAATACTCTAGAAGGGATCAATAGCAGAATAACTGAGGCAGAAGAACGGATAAGTGACCTGGAAGATAAAATAGTGGAAATAACTACTGCAGAGCAGAATAAAGAAAAAAGAATGAAAAGAACTGAGGACAGTCTCAGGACCTCTGGGACAACATTACACGCACCAACATTCAAATTATAGGGGTCCCAGAAGAAGAAGAGAAAAAGAAAGGGACTGAGAAAATATTTGAAGAGATTATAGCTGAAAACTTCCCTAATATGGGAAAGGAAATAGTTAATCAAGTCCAGGAAGCACAGAGAGTCCCATACAGGATAAATCCAAGGAGAAACACGCCAAGACACATATTAATCAAACTGTCAAAAATTAAATACAAAGAAAACATATTAAAAGCAGCAAGGGAAAAACAACAAATAACACACAAGGGAATCCCCATAAGGTTAACAGCTGATCTTTCAGCAGAAACTCTGCAAGCCAGAAGGGAGTGGCAGGACATATTCAAAGTGATGAAGGAGAAAAACCTACAACCAAGATTACTCTACCCAGCAAGGATCTCATTCAGATTTGATGGAGAAATTAAAACCTTTACAGACAAGCAAAAGCTGAGAGAGTTCAGTACCACCAAACCAGCTTTACAACAAATGCTAAAGGAACTTCTCTAGGCAAGAAACACAAGAAAAAGAAAAGACCTACAATAACAAACCCAAAACAATTAAGAAAATGGGAATAGGAACATACATATTGATGTTGATAATTACCTTAAATGTAAATGGACTAAATACTCCCACCAAAAGACACAGACTGGCTGAATGGATACAAAACCAAGACCCATATATATGCTATCTACAAGAGACCCACTTCAGACCTAGGGACACATACAGACTGAAAGTGAGGGGATGGAAAAAGATATTCCATGCAAATGGAAATCAAAAGAAAGCTGGAGCAGCAACTCTCATATCAGACAAAATAGACTTTAAAGCAAAGACTATTAGAAGAGACAAAGAAGGACACTACATAATGATCAAGGGATCAATCCAAGAAGAAATAACAATTGTAAATATTTATGCACCCAACATAGGAGCACCTTAATACATAAGGCAAATACTAACAGCCATTAAAGGGGAAATCGACAGTAACACATTCATAGTAGGGGACTTCAACACCCCACTTTCACCAATGGACATATCATCCAAAATGAAAATAAATAAGGAAACACAAGCTTTAAATTATACATTAAACAAGATGGACTTAATTGATATTTATAGGACATTCCATCCAAAATCACAGAATACACATTTTTCTCAAGTGCTCATGGAACATTCTCCAGGATAGATCATATCCTGGATCACAAATCAAGCCTTGGTAAATTTAAGAAAATTGAAATTGTATCAGGTATCTTTTCTGACCACAATGCTATGAGACTAGATATCAATTACAGGAAAAGATCTGTAAAAATTACAAACACATGGAGGCTAAACAATACACTACTTAATAACGAAGTGATCACTGAAGAAATCAAGGAGGAAATTAAAAAATACCTAGAAACAAATGACAATGGAGACACGACGACCCAAAACCTATGGGATGCAGCAAAAGCAGTTCTAAGAGGGAAGTTTATAGCAATACAATCCTACCTTAAGAAACAGAAAACATCTCGAATAAACAACCTAACCTTGCACCTAAAGCAATCAGAGAAAGAAGAACAAAAAAACCCCAAAGTTAGCAGAGGGAAGGAAATCATAATGATCATATCAAAAATAAATGAAGCAGAAATGAAGGAAACAATAGCAGAGATCAATAAAACTAAAAGCTGGTTCTTTGAGAAGATAAACAAAATTGATAAACCATTAGCCAGACTCATCAAGAAAAAAAGGGAGAAGACTCAAATCAATAGAATTAGAAATGAAAAAGGAGAAGTAACAACTGACACTGCAGAAATACAAAGGATCATGAGAGATTACTACAAGCAACTCTATGCCAATAAAATGGACAACCTGGAAGAAATGGACAAATTGTTAGAAAAGCACAACCTGCCAAGACTGAATCACGAAGAAATAGAAAATATGAACAGACCAATCACAAGCACTGAAATTGAAACTGTGATTAAAAATCTTCCAACAAGCAAAAGCCCAGGACCAGATGGCTTCACAGGCTAATTCTATCAAACATTTAGAGAAGAGCTATCACCTATCCTTCTCAAACTCTTCCAAAATATAGCAGAGCAAGGAACACTCCCAAACTCATTCTACAAGGCCACCATCACCCTGATTCCAAAACCAGACAAAGATGTCACAAAGAAAGAAAACTACAGGCCAATATCACTGATGAACATAGATGCAAAAATGCTCAACAAAATACTAGCAAACAGAATCCAACAGCACATTAAAAGGATCATACACCACGATCAAGTGGGGCTTATTTCAGGAAAGCAAGGATTCTTCAATATACACAAATCAATCAATGTGATACACCATATTAACAAATTGAAGGAGAAAAACCATATGATCATCTCAATAGATGCAGAGAAAGCTTTCAACAAAATTCAACACCCATTTATGATAAAAACCCTGAAGAAAGTAGGCATAGAGGGAACTTTCCTCCACATAATAAAGGCCATATATGACAAACCCACAGCCAACATCATCCTCAATGGTGAAAAACTGAAAAAATTCCCACTAAGATCAGGAACAAGACAAGGTTGCCCACTCTCACCACTCTTATTCAACATAGTTTTGGAAGTTTTAGCCACAGCAATCAGAGAAGAAAAGGAAATAAAAGGAATCCAAATCGGAAAAGAAGAAATAAAGCTGTCACTGTATGCAGATGACATGATACTATAATAGAGAATCCTGAAGATGCTACCAGAAAACTACTAGAAATAATCAATGAATTTGTAGCAGTAAAGTAGCAGTATACAAAATTAATGCACAGAAATCTCTTGCATTCCTATACACTAATGATGAAAAATCTGAAAGTGAAATTAAGAAAACACTCCCATTTACCATTGCAACAAAAAGAATAAAATATCTAGGAATAAACCTACCTAAGGAGACAAAAGACCTGTATGCAGAAAATTATAAGACACTGATGAAAGAAATTAAAGATGATACAAATAGATGGAGAGATATATCATGTTCTTGGATTAGAAGAATCAACATTGTGAAAATGACTGTACTACCCAAAGCAATCTACAGATTCAATGCAATCCTTATCAAACTACCATTGGCATTTTTCACAGAACTAGAACAAAAAATTTCAGTTTGTATGGAAACACAAGAGACCCTGAATAGCCAAAGCAATCTTGAGAATGAAAAACGGAGCTGGAGGAATCAGGCTCCCTGACTTCAGACTATACTACAAACCTACAGTAATCAAGACAGTATGGAACTGGCACAAAAACAGAAATACAGATCATGGAACAGGATAGAAAGCCCAGAGATAAACCCACACACATATGGTCACCTTATCTTTGATAAAGGAGGTAGGAATGTACAGTGGAGAAAGGACAGCCTCTTCAAGTGGTGCTGGGAAAACTGGACAGGTACATGTAATAGTATGAGATTAGAACACTCCCTAACACCATACACAAAATAAGCTCAAAATGGATTAAAGACCTAAATGTAAGGCCAGAAACTATCAAACTCTTAGAGGAAAACATAGGCAGAACACTCTATGACATAAATCACAGCAAGATGCTTTTTGACCCACCTCCTAGAGAAATGGAAGTAAAAACAAAAATAAACAAATGGGACCTAATGAAACTTAAAAGCTTTTGCACAGCAAAGGAAACCATAAACAAGACCAAAAGACAACCCTCAGAATGGGAGAAAATATTTGCAAACGAAGCAACTGACAAAGGATTAATCTCCAAAATTTGCAAGCAGCTCATGCAGCTCAATAACAAAAAAACAAACAACCCAATCCAAAAATGGGCAAAGACCTAAATAGACATTTCTCCAAAGAAGATATACAGATTGCCAACAAACACATGAAAGAATGCTCAACATCATTAATCATTAGAGAAATGCAAATCAAAACTACAATGAGGTATCATCTCACACCAGTCAAAATGGCCATCATCAAAAAATCTACAAACAATAAATGCTGGAGAGGGTGTGGAGAAAAGGGAACCCTCTTGCATTGCTGGTGGGAATGTGAATTGGTACAGCCATTATGGAGAACAGTTTGGAGGTTCCTTAAAAAACTACAAATAGAACTACCATATGACCGAGCAATCCCACTACTGGGCATATACCCTGAGAAAACCATCTTTCAAAAAGAGTCATGTACCAAAATGTTCACTGCAGCTCTATTTACAATAGCCAGGAGATGGAAGCAACCTAAGTGTCCATCATCGGACGAATGGATAAAGAAGATGTGGCACATATATACAATGGAATATTACTTAGCCATAAAAAGAAACGAAATTGAGTTATCTGTAGTGAGGTGGATGGACCTAGAGTCTGTTATACAGAGTGAGGTAAGTCAGAAAGAGAAAGACAAATACCATATGCTAACACATATATATGGAATCTAAGAAAAAAAATGTCATGAAGAACCTAAGGGTAAGACGGGAATACAGACACAGACCTACTAAAGGATGGACTTGAGGATATGGGGAGGGGGAAGGGTAAGCTGTGACAAAGTGAGAGAGTGGCATGGTCATATATACACTACCAAACGTAAAACAGACAGCTAGTGGAAAGCAGCCGCATAGCACAGGGAGATCAGCTCGGTGCTTTGTGACCACCTAGAGGGGTGGGATAGTGAGGGTGGGAGACGCAAGAGGGAAGAGATATGGGAACATATATATATGTATAACTGATTCACTTTGTTATAAAGCAGAAACTAACACACCATTGTAAAGCAATTATACTCCAATAAAGATGTTAAAAAAAAAAAGAAAAAAAGAAACAGTCAACCTCAGGTTCATAGCCCAGAGAAAATACTTTTTTAAATGACGGTGAAATAAAACGCTAAGATGGGAAGAGAAAAAAAAAAACCTTAACCCCTACAGTGAACTATGTAAAAAAATTAACTGAAAATGGACCACAGACCTAAAAGCTAGTTAAAATGAAACACTCAATACAGCCTAGATCTATGTAACTGAGAACTTTAAACACTAGGAAAGTCAGAAGAGAATAGGATTGCTAGAGAAAAGCAGCCATGCAGAAGGACTTACAGATGAAGCATATCCAGTGCCAATCCTGTCTGCTTTGCCCGAGTGAGAGAGGAAAAGTTGGGGATGAGGGGTAAGAGAATACATGCTAATTTTATGTAATTATTTGCTTCCCCTCCTTTCTGCAAGGTGCCATCTGAGTTATAGCTCCTCACAGAATTCATGGCCCCATAAAACAGGGAAATAACCTCTTTTTTTTTTTTCCAACTATTCTAGTTATAGCTGAGGAGACAAGAAAAATGTAAAGGGGTAACCCAAAAAGGATTTAACCTAACTTAAATAGAAAAACATCCTAATTACATTTCTGATTTCAAGCCCACCAGAAAAAAGTCTGGTAATTAATTTATCACCCTGAATGTTGTCCCAGGAAATACTCTAAGTGAAAGCTATGCACTTCGTTGAGAAGGCAGGAATCCCTCAACACCAGCAATGAGGTTCACAAATCAGGGCTCCATAAGCCTGGATGCACTCTGAACTTGATGCACTCTGACCACTGAGAACTTGCCCTATCAGTGCCAGATCATTCTCTGGTACCCTCAGCACGGCCTGCTGGAACAGCTCAAAGACCCAAAATCAGTCACTCTGCTGCTGAACTACAAATGCTGACTGAAACAGCATTAAGATACTTATTAATACTTTTAGGCTGAATTTGCTTTTTCTCAGAAATGAATATCAAGTGAAAAAAGTGGGGTCTGGAAAAGAAAGAGATACAGGCAAAGAGTGTAGCCTAGAGACTGGCCTAGTGTTGACAGAGATGAAGGGAAATTCCACCAAGGGAAATGGAGGATGAAAGAATTATGATGATGTAAAACTGAAGAAAATATAGCTCTAATCACAGTTTTGCACTAGGTGGGATCATCTGCCCACCAAACAGGAAATTACATGTGGAATTCTCAGATACTCAAAAATAGCACTTGTCCTTCACTCCAGTTTTTTATTTTTTTACTAAGAGAATAATATATCAGCATAAAAAGTTTTGAAAATAATAATCATAATGTCTGAATATAATTTTCATTTTTGTATAATTCCTTTCAACCTCAATATACTTTTACTTAACAGTTTTAAGCAAGGTATAAGTAAAACTTCATATTCTGCTTTTTTTGCTTAATAAGTATTAATTTTACAATGCAATATTTATCATTTTTAATGACGAAGTAATAATCAGAGCTAATATAATTTATGTACCAATTCTCCTGTTAGGATATCAAAATTGATTCCTCTTTTTCACTATTAAAAGTACCATTTTAAGAAGTACTTTTTCCATAGACATATCAATATTGTTGAACTATTACTATTGGTAATATTTCCATCAAGTCCCCTTTCCACTGAGACCTGTCCTCTCCACCAATGGGGGTGAGAATACACATGGTCATATTTTTAACTTAATTTGGACCCGGACTCTTGCCCCAGCTGACTGGACTAAAAAGAATACCTGACTGAAGCTGAGCCAATTAGATTTTCTCTTTCAGGAATATAAAAGGTATGTCACTGGTGGCTCTGGAGCTGGGGAAGCCATTCCTACCATGTGTATAGATAACAGTCACGAGCTTTTGTAGGGCCACTTTTTTTGTTCAAAACAGGGAACACAGATTCTCAAAGGAATATAACTGACTACTTACCAAATTGATTGTACTTTCTGATCCTAGCCCAACAAATAATGATGATGCCAGCAGCTGCTTTTCTTTCTCTTCTTTAGATTGGGTAAGGGCTTGAGATTGATCGTTTTTTGTTATAATTTGATCTACATTCTCCATTATTATATTCTCTTGAGGGACTGGCAGAGCTTCTGTTTCATCACCAGTTTTGCTTTCCTTCTTGGGAAGATAGCCCTCTTTCCCCCACAATTTCTTTATACCTTCCAGCTTCAAGCTATTTGTCCTAAGGAGATGGATAATGAAATCAAGTCAATTTAAATAATTGCTAAATACTTACCTTCTTGAGGCGTTTTTAAAAACACATCATTGTCACGACCTTTTAGAAATAGCTTTCATATTATATTCTACGTGCCAGAAATAAAACCTAGATCTTTAGATTTTATTTTAGTTATAGCCAACCTCCGCTAACTCTCCAGCCAAAAGATTTAAGGCAACAGAACTCTAGACTTAGTTAAAAATTTCAGATTATTTAATTTTCATTTAATTCCTTGAATAAGATGTCCAAAAATAGAACTACTGTAAATCAGTTCCTTTCACCTATTGACTTTTCAAAAATACCTTTAATTCTGATGGGTTAAAGATCAGAAATGATATAAGTTTCATACCTATAATCACTCAGTGAAGGAATTAACACTACATAAATTCACTACATAAAATCCTGTTGAGAGCAAAAAAAAAAAAATCATTCAAATCTACTCCTATGTGTAAATTTACCTTTAATCCACAAGGTTTTCTTAATGTGAGCACAAGCTACACTTTCAACTATTATAAATGTACATTTATAAAAATGAATGAAGTTTGATCTGTAGAAGAAAACAGTAGTATTTTTGGAAAAAGCATGAAGTTTAGGAGTTTTTTTATACCTGAGATGAAAAAGAATAAAGTTGTGATTAGAATTAGGTCTCACCTACTGTTGTCCCAAAAGCTACAGCTGTGAATCATAAGTGCAGGCTGAAACAACCAAAGACTTCCTCTATTGTTTTCATATAAGAACCATATGTCCTTGGCACTGGCTCATTTAAGTATCCCTCTCATGATCCAAAACTGAATTTTTAAAATTTGTACTACAAGATAGGCAGATCGTGAAATGAATCTAAAAGAAGGATTCAGAAATATCTGTACTATTATTCCATTTTAATTTGTTGGAATCATGGTCAGTTTGATTTTCTGTAGTATGCCAGAAACAAAAACAGATCATTATACTTCATACTGAGTGAAGAACTAATGCTATTAAGTACCAACTGGCTAAAAGAAAGTCTAATGTTAATAAAGAACGTCCTATAGGGAATTAGTCCATGCCTACTCAATGAATTTTACTGTTGAATGTTCCTTTACAAATATCTTTATTCATCCCTTTCTTTCAGGTACCAAAAGAGTTTTCTAAAAAGTTAAAAAAAAACTGTTAGTTATCTATCAAACCTCTTAGAAGAAAACTGGTTGATCTTGTGTGAGCAGACAAAAAAGTCATCAGGGGAACCCCTAAAATGACCCCAGCACTTCTAGGATGCTCAACAGCAACAACTCAAAAGGATTCATGAATGCCCACAGCAGGATTACAGTGTTTTTTGTAACCCTGTTTACCAAAACATATCCTTTAATTATTGGGGGGGGGGGGAATAAAAAGAGCAACTCCCCAAATGATTCAAATATTAGTTTAACTAAAAAAAGGCAGGTGTGGTAGACCCCAGGATGTTCCATCCAGATCCCCCTTCAATGAAGGACTTTGTTGGCGCAGCTGTTAGGAGCATAGCACCCTTAGGGATTTGCCTCAGTTGCAGAGTCACCTCAGTTGCAGATCATGCCCTTTTCCAGGGCAGCCCATATCTAATAATTGATGAACAGAAGTATAGAGTCCTGGCCACCCATTTTAGCCTAACTTAGGACAGCTCAGATGGGCCATTCTAGCTTCAGAGCTTCCTATGGGGTCAGCAGACACTGTTGTTGGCACTGCATTGCTTAACTTCTTCCTCTGCCCAAACCCTCTTCTTTTCCTTTCCTTCCACAGTTGTTGATGCCAAGGGCACTCCTTAATATTCTGCATGCTAAATTCCATCTTGGAATGCACTCCCCAGGGACTTCAACCCACAATAACAGGCAAAAATGAGAAGGGGAAGAAAAAGGAGCCTGAATACATGCCTATTATCAACATAAATTTTTACTGTCATGCATTACATACAGAAAGTCTAAAAAGAAGGTAGATAAATAAGAGAGCAGCATAAAACCATTTCATACACAACATATGCCTCTTTATGATATGAAACACAACATAAAAAATTTTTAAACGTAAGTCATCTTTGCCTGGATTTTGACAACAATAATATTATAATTCATGGTTTTATACGGTATACCTCTGTGTTGTTTCCATTCAAACACAGATGTAGATTATGGCCAAGCAATCTTCAAAAGATTAGGAATGTACTTTGAGCTCTAGAAATTCCCATTTGTGGTAGGGTGCTGCTCTGTAATAGGGCTTAAGGTAAGAAATGCTAAATTGGGCTTGCCCCACTTTATTCTCAGCTTGCCAGAGACTGCAGAAGAATGATCATCTCCTCTCTAAAGCTGATACACCTCACCAATTACCACTTAGGTTCCTAATCTGAAATAATGTGTGAGCTGTGGTCCTCTTTGGAAAGAAATTTTAAATTCATCCCTCAGGTTGCACTTCATGGTTATCCAGCATATGTATAATTCCTGAGCAGCTTTGCCAAATGTCATTTCTCTGAGGGTAGTACATGTACACATACAGGATTTACAAGGCCCTGTCAAGTCCCCCAGATCCTAGTTCAATACTAAAAAAGCAGATGCCATCATCTGTTGTGCAGGCAAAAGGGACTACGTTTCCTCCCTGGATTTGGAGGGTTTCTGTCTCTCCTTCCCTTGCCCCTCTATTCCCTGTTTGAGGCACTTAATTGCTATCACCACCACCATCACATGCTCACAAACCGTATCTGCTCCCCATGCTTATAATACTGAAATTAAATGTCTGGGAAAGAAAAGGGTGTCAACAGAGCAGGAAAAAAAACGCTAAGAAAGAGATTTTGAACTTATGCCATTTCAATCAGCATATCATTCTACATTCCTCATAATCTATGTGTCATTTTTCTGATAAATACTTCTTATAACCATATCACTGGAAGACTGACAAATGCAAAGACTAACATAAAATAAGGTTACTGAGTCTGTTCAAATGTCATCTTTCAAAGTTGTCACCTTTGAGATTTTATCATTTATTCTAACAATGTTGCCATTTCTCAAAACATTTTTGAACTCTTAGAAGAAGTTCCTTCACAAACAAGAAAGCCATTTTCATTACTTTATGTCACATTGGTATACTGACCAAAGTTATCCAGCTTGACTACTAATTTTATGTAGTAAATTCAGCTTTTGGATAATAACAATAATGATAGCAATGACAATTATTAATTTTAGCTACCATTTATCAATCATTTATTACGTACTGGGTTGTATGAGGCACTTTACATACATTATCTCATTTTATTAACTTAATCATATTTCTAGTAATTTATTCATATTTCCAAAATCAAAATTTACCTAAAAAGGATGATTTTTTTTTTTTTTTTTTTTTGCTGTACGCGGGCCTCTCACAGTTGTGGCCTCTCCCGTTGCGGAGCACAGGCTCCGGACGCGCAGGCTCAGCGGCCATGGCTCACGGGCCCAGCCGCTCCGCGGCATGTGGGATCTTCCTGGACCGGGGCACGAACCTGTGTCCACTGCATTGGCAGGCGGACTCTCAACCACTGCGCCACCAGGGAAGCCCAAGGATGAAGATCTGACTCCATGTTAAGACATTTAGAAAAATGTATCACCAATTTTCAAGGTGGCTGGAAAGAAGCTCTGAAAGTATTCTGAACAAAGTACACAGCTTTCTCAAGTGAAGTCCATCATCTTTATGTTCATCTATATATTCGTCAATCTTCCAATGAGATGGTTATAAGAAGTACATTATGAGGAATGCAGAATGATATGAACAGTCACCTCACTGGGTATATGAGTTCTGATACATTTCTTTAAAAATGTGTGTGTGTGTGTGTGTATGCATGATGTGTAGTAATAACACACACATCATTACTATGTGTAAAGCTTGTATACATTCTATACTGTCTTGGAAGTAAGCAAGCTCTCTTAAAGTACAAGGACAGGCTATACACTATCAATACCTCGAGAGCAATAAATAGAAACAGCTGAAACAACAACCCATGCAGAATTTAGCTTTCAGGAATCCTTCAACATGTAAAGACATTTAAACACTCCCATGTTCTCAATTTTAAGAAAGGAACTTACTCTTTTAGCCCGGTCTCTGTACTATTCCCAGATATATCTGAACCAAGAGAAATGCCAGCAGGAGACTGTCGTCCAGAGAAGCCAGATGAAGAAAAGGAGAGTCCATATGGTTCAAAACTGAGAACTAGAATTTTAAAACAACAACAGAGGTTCATATTTAAAACAAAGCAAAAATTATGGAAAAAAAGCAAAATATAAAATAATAGAAAACTAGAATCCAGTGACAATTTTTAAACTGGAAAGGACTTTGGAAATGATCTAATCAAATATTTATAGCAATAATAATAAAGCAGCTATGATTTATTAAATCTCTACTACAGTCTTCATACAATTAGTTAATCAAAGACAGTCTTTCATTTTTCTTTTTACCACCCTTAAAAGCTAAAAAAGAATTCAATTAGGAAAGACAACTGATAAACCAGGTCTACTGAAAAGTTGCTGCTCTCATGCAAAAATGTTTAATGAACTATGAATGAAGACCTGACCATGTTTCTGTTTAACAAAATGCTCTTAGGCACATTCCTGTACCAACTGGACTGATGGAGCCCTCAATGTGAAATCCCCCTTACTGACAAAGAACAAGGTTTACCCAGGTTCAGATTCCTTTGCGTCTGTATACCCAAATGAATTCAATCAGAGCCATAAAATTCATATTGTTATTGTGGTAGAGCAGATACCGATATCCACTTTCCTCTTCTTTCTAAGCTACAGAACCTTCAATTCTTAGCTAGGTACATGGCCACCCAGAAAAGAGATGACATTTCCAGACTCCTGTGCCATGTGACTGAATTCTGACCAATGAAATTATATACACATTTTGTGTACAACTTCTGGGAGGAATCCTCCTGGAAGAAAAAACTTCCTCTCTCCCTTCCTCTTTTATGTTCCTAAAAAACCATCATCAATACTAGGCTGCCTACTTCTGGATTTCATTAATGGAAAAGAGCAATAACCCTCCGCCTTGTATAAAGCCCTGCTTTCTCTGTTTTCTAATATGCTATTTAGCTAAACTTAATCCTAACTGGCACATTATCTCTTTGGACTGTCTGGATTATAATACAAAGGACCTTCTTAAATCATAAAAAGTATCTTAGAAAATAAAATGTGAACTTCTGTAATTATTATCCTCATCTTACAATGAGGAATCTGTGGCAAAGAGCTTGCCAAAAAGTCACCGAAGAGTACAAAGACAAGAAATGAAAGAGGCAAATGAGAAATCAGATACTCTGGTTCCAGAACTGCACTCTCAACCATTATATTACACTGTCTCCTTCAAAGGAAACAGCACCTAATCCAAAGAGTACTAAATAAATTAGCTTGTGTGTTAGCTAAATGAATGATATGACTGTTCACTATAAAAAAATAATGGGCTAATTAATAAACAGGTAAAGGGTTCAGACTAGGTCAGCAGTTTCCAAGTGCTGATTTGATAACCAGGAACAAGCTGACTTCACAGAATCTCTCACGTATCTTTTTATACATACAACCAGGCTTTCAGAGATATACTAACAGAAGGTATAGGAGTAGGTCTAAAAAATCTGTATCATTTTTTTAAAACTCTCTATGTAATTCTGATTCTGAATCATGTTTGGAAACCAACTGTCTAAATCTAAGGTCCTTTTCAGATAGAATATCCTCTCATTTTAAGCTTTCCAATCATCTGGTTTAAACTTCTATCCCAAGGTTAGAAGGCCTCTTTTAAATAGCATCTGTGACAGTCAGTCACCCAGCCTCTGCACTGAATGTTGAGAATTCTTTCATGTGTTTGTTGGCACTCTGTATATCTTCTTTGGAAAAATGTCTGTTTAGGTCTTCTGTCCATTTTTGGATTGGGTTGTTTGTTCTTTTGATATTGAGCTGCTTGTATCTTTTTGAGGTTAATCCTTTGTCAGTTGCTTCATTTCCAAATATTTTCTCCCATTCTGAGTGTTGTCTTTTCGTCTTGTTTATGGTTTCCTTTGCTGTGCAAAAGCTTTTAAGTTTCATTAGGTCCCATTTGTTTATTTTTGTTTTTATTTCCATTTCTCTAGGAGGTGGGTCAAAAAGGATCTTGCCTGTGATTTATGTCATAGTGTTCTTCCTATGTTTTCCTCTAAGAGTTTGATAGTGTCTGGCCTTACATTTAGGTCTTTAATCCACTTTGAGTTTATTTCTGTGTACGGTGTTAGGCAATGTTCTAATTTCATTCTTGTACATGTAGCTGTCTGGTTTTCCCAGCACCACTTATTGAAGAGGCTGTCTTTTCTCCATTGTATATTCTTGCCTCCTTTGTCAAAAATAAGGTGACCATATGTATGTGCGTTTATCTCTGGGCTTTCTCTCCTGTTCCACTGATCTATATTTCTGTTTTTCTGCCAGTACCATACTGCCTTGATTACCATAGCTCTGTAGTATAGTCTGAAGTCCAGGAGCCTAACTCCTCCAGCTCCGTTTTTCTTTCTAAGGATTGCTTTGGCTATTTGGGGTCTTTTGTGTTTCCATACAAATTGTAAAATCTTTTGTTCTAGTTCTGTGAAAAATGCCAGTGGTAGTTTGATAGAGATTGCACTGAATCTGTAGATTGCTTTGGGTAGTATAGTCATTTTCACAATGTTGATTCTTCCAATCCAAGAACATGGTATATCTCTCCAGCTATTTGTAACATCTTTAATTTCTTTCATCAGTGTCTTATAGTTTTCTGAACACAGGTCTTTTGTCTCCTTAGGTAGGTTTATTCCTAGATATTTTATTCTTTTTGTTGCAATGGTAAATGGGAGTGTTTTCTTGATTTCACTTTCAGATTTTTTCATCATTAGTGTATAGGAATGCAAGAGATTTCTGTGCATTAATTTTGTATCCTGCTACTTTACCAAATTCATTGATTAGCTCTAGTAGTTTTCTGGTAACATTTTTAGGATCCTCTATGTATAGGAGCATTTCACCTGCAAACAGTGACAGCTTTACATCTTCTTGTCCGATTTGAGTTCCTTTTATTTCTTTTTCTTCTCTGATTGCTGTGGCTAAAACCTCCAAAACTATGTTGAATAAGAGTGGTGAGAGTGGGCAACCTTATCTTGCTCCTGACCTTAGTGGAAATGGTTTCAGTTTTTCACCATTGAGGACGATGTTGGCTGTGGGTTTGTCATATATGGTCTTTATTATGTGGCGGTAAGTTCCCTCTATGCCTACTTTCTGGAGGATTTCTATCATAAATTGGTGTTGAATTTTGTCGAAAGCTTTTTCTGCATCTATTGCGATGATCATATGGTTTTTATTCTTCAGTTTGTTAATATGTTTTATCACATTGATTGATTTGCATATATTGAAGAATCCTTGCATTCCTGGGATATACCCCACTTGACCATGGTGTATGATCCTTTTAATGTCCTGTTGGATTCTGTTTTCCAGTATTTTGTTGAGGATTTTGCATCTATGTTCATCAGTGATATTGGCCTGTAGTTTTCTTTCTTTGTGACATCTTTGTCTGCCTTTGGTATCAGGGTGATGGTGGCCTTGTAGAATGAGTTTGGGAGTGTTCCTTGCTCTGCTATATTTTGGCAGAGTCTGAGAAGGATAGGTGTTAGCTCTTCTCTAAACGTTTTGATAGATTTCGCCTGTGAAGCCATCTGGTCTTGGGCTTTTGTTTGTTGGAAGATTTTTAATCACAGTCTCAATTTCAGTGCTTGTGATTAGTCTGTTTATATTTTCTATTTCTTCCTGGTTCAGTCTCAGAAGGTTGTGCTTTTCTAAGAATTTGTCCATTTCTTCCAGGTTGTCCATTTTATTGGCATAGAGTTGCTTGTAGTAATCTCTCATGATCCTTTGTATTTCTGCAGTGTCAGTTGTTACTTCTCCTTTTTCATTTCTAATTCTATTGACTTGAGTCTTCTCCCTTTTTTTCTTGATGAGTCTGGCTAACGCTTTATCAATTTTGTTTATCTTCTCAAAAAACCAGCTTTTAGTTTTATTGATCTTTGCTATTGTTTCCTTCATTTCTTTTTCCATTATTTCTGATCTATCTTTATGATTTCTTCCCTTCTGCTCATTTTGGGGTTTTGTTTGTTCTTCTTTCTCTAATTGCTTTAGGTGTAAGGTTAGATTGTTTATTTGAGATGTTTCTTGTTTCTTGAGGTAAGATTGCATTTCTATAAACTTCCCTGTTAAAACTGTTTTGCTGCATCCCATAGGTTTTGGGTGTTCGTGTTTTTATTGTCATTTGTTTCTAGGTATTTTATGATTTCCTCTTTGATTTCTTCAGTGATTTCTTGGTTATTTAGTAGTGTATTGTTTAGCCTTCACATATTTGTATTTTTTACAGATTTTTTTCCCTGTAATTGGTATCATCTCATAGCATTGTTGCTGGAAAAGATACTTGATATGATTTCAATTTTCTTAAATTTACCAAGGCTTAAATTGTGACCCAAGATATGATCTATCCTGGAGAATGTTCCATGAGCACTTGAGAAGAAAGTATGTTCTGTTGTTTTTGGATGGAATGTCTTATAAATATCAATTAAGTCCATCTTGCTTAATATATCATTTAAAGCTTGTGTTTCCTTATTTATTTTCATTTTGGATGATCTATCCATTGGTGAAAGTGGGATGTTAAAGTTCCCTACTATGATTGTGTTACTGTCGATTTCCCCTTTTATGGCTCTTAGCATTTGCCTATGCATTGAGGTGCTCCTATGTTGGGTGCATAAATATTTACAATTGTTATATCTTCTTCTTGGGTTGATCCCTGATCATTATGTAGTGTCCTTCTCTGTCTCTTGTAATAGTCTTTATTTTAGTGTCTATTTTGTCTGATATGAGAATTGCTACTCCAGCTTTCTTTTGATTTCCATTTGCATGAAATATCTTTTTCCATCCCCTCACTTTCAGTCTGTATGTGCCCCTACCTCTGAAGTGGGTCTCTTGTAGACAGCATATATACGGGTCTTGTTTCTATATCCATTCAGCCAGTCTATGTCTTTTCGTGGGAGCATTTAATCCATTTACATTTAAGGCAGTTATCGATATGTATGTTCCTATTACCATTTTCTTAATTGTTTTGGGTTTGTTACTGTAGGTCTTTTCCTTCTCTTGTGTTTCCTGCCTACAGAAGTTCCTTTAGCATTTGTTGTAACGCTGGTTTGGTGGTGCTGAATTCTCTTAGCTTCTGCTTGTCTATAAAGGTTTTAATTTCTCTGTCAAAACTGAATGAGATCCTTGCTAGGTAGAGTAATCTTGGTTGTAGGTTTTTCTCCTTCATCACTTTAAATATGTCCTGCCACTCCCTTCTGGCTTGCAGAGTTTCTGCTGAAAGACCAGCTGTCAACCTTATGGGGATTCCATTGTATGTTATTTGTTGTTTTTCCCTTGCTGCTTTTAATATTTTTTCTTTGTATTTAATTTTTGATAGTTTGAATATGTGCCTTGGCATGTTTGTCCTTGGATTTATCCTGTATGGAACTCTCTGCGCTTCCTGGGCTTGACTATTTCCTTTCCCATATTAGGGAAGTTTTCAACTATAATCTCTTCAAATATTTTCTCAGTCCCTTTCTTTTTCTCTTCTTCTTCTGGGACCCCTATAATTCAAACGTTGGTGTGTTTTACGTTGTCCCAGAGGTCTCTGAGACTGTCCTCATTTCTTTTCATTCTTTTTTCTTTATTCTGCTCTATTTTATCTTCCAGGTCACTTCTCCATTATTCTGCCTCAGTTATTCTGCTATTGATCCCTTCTAGGGTATTTTTAATTTCATTTATTGTGTTGTTCATCATTGCTTGTTTGCTCTTTAGTTCTTCTAGGTCCTTGTTAAACGTTTCTTGCATTTTCTCCATTCTATTTCCAAGATTTTGGATCATATTTACTATCATTATTTTGAATTCTTTTCAGGTAGAATTTCCTCTTCATTTGTTTGGTCTATTTCCTCTTCATTTGTTTGGTCTGGTGGGTTTTCACCTTGCTCCTTCATCTGCTATGTGTTTCTTTCTTCTCATTTTGCTTAACTTACTGTGTCTGGGGTCTCCTTTTCACAGGCTGCAGGTTCATAGTTCCCGTTGTTAGTGATGTCTGTCCCCAGTGGCTAAGGTTGATTCAGTGGGTTGTGTAGGCTTCCTGTTGGAGGGGGCTGGTGCCTATGTTGTGGTGGATGAGGGTGGATATTGTCTTTCTGGTGGGCAGGACCGCATTCAGTGGTGTGTTTTGGGATGTGTGTGACCTTATTATGATTTTAGGGAGCATCTCTGCTAATGGGTGGGGTTGTGTTCCTGTCCTGCTAGTTGTTTGGCATAGAGTGTCCAGCACTATAGCTTGCTTGTCGTTGAGTGGAGCTGGGTCTTAGCATTGAGGTGGAGATCTCTGGGAGAGCTTTCACCGTTTGATATTACATGGAGCCAGGAGGTCTCTGATGGACCAATGTCCTGAACTCAGCTCTCCTACATCAGAGGCACAGGCCTGATACCCGGCTGGAGCATCAAGACCCTATCAGCCACACGGCTCAGAAGAAAAGGGAGAAAAAGAGAAAGAAACAAACAAATAACAATAATAAAATAAAGTTATTAAAATAAAAACTAAAAAAAAATTATTAAAAATTTTTTAAAAATTAAAAAAAAAGAAAGAAAGAAAGAAGAGAGCAACCAAGCCAAAAAAACAAATACACCAATGATAACAAGCACTAAAAACTATACTTAAAAAAAAGGACAGACAGAACCCTAGGACAAATGGTAAAAGCAAAGCTATACAGACAAAATCACACAAAGAAGCATACACATACACACTCACAAAAAGAGAAAAAGGAAAAAAATATATATATCTTTTGGGAAGTCTGAGGACTTCTGCCAGCATTCAGTAGGTGTTCTGTAGGAGCTGTTCCACGTGTAGATGTATTTCTGATGTATTTGTGGGGAGGAAGGTGATCTCCATGTCTTACTCCTCCTCCATCTTGAAGTTCTCTGCAGTTCTTTTATACCTTGATCATTTGGCTATACCTCTCTGACCATCCCCAGCTGTTATTAATTTTATTTTTTGAGAGACTAACAGTCTAAACTTGATGTGGTTTTCAAAAATCCACAGTTCTGTAGACAGGAGATTATCCTGCTACTTCCCCTTATTATCTCTGGTTTTATCTAACATTGGGGCTACAACATATTCAAATAACATTTTAACAGAATAATCCACACTGATTCCTCAATGCTTTTCTTGGGTAGGAACTGGTAATAAAAGTTAGTTCCCCAGTATCCCACCTATGTTTGCTAATTCTCATTATCTTACAATATTTTCCTGAAGTTTATTGTTACGAACTTGGCATTTTTCTACCCAAGAGAGCTAAGTACTGTATCCTTCATAAAAGTGACATTTGACTACTACTCTGCAAATGATTTATAAAAATCTCAAACAAGATCAGTATCAGAACCGACTGCCAATTGAAGGATTCCAGAATTAACAACTTTTTAGGCAGAAAATACCTATTTTTCCCCCACTCTTTACTTTCTGTAATAACCACAATTATAAGATCCATGATTTTATAACTTATTCTTCACGTACACAGCATAAGCACTTGCTATGTCCTGTCTCGTAACTGATTTCCTTTTCCATGATATAAAAGACAGTTTAGGCTCATGAAATTTCAATTTTACTTTAGAGAACTTTTGAAAAATAGGTTTGGGAGGAGAGGGGAAGAGCCTAATTTGACAGTTTAACCCCATTTATAATGATGATTCCATGATCAAAAATGTACTTGGCAACTGAATATACTAGCTTGGAGAGTTTCAGGTCTATTATATTTGCATCAGCCACTTAACTTATTTTAAGAAAGAAGAAAGGCAATGCCAGAAATTAGGCTCCTTGTCCTAACCCCTCTTGCCTACCCTAGCCTTGAATTGCAGTAATAAGAGCAACTGATGGGGAATTCCCCAGTGGTCCAATGGTTAGGGCTCTGCACTTTCACTGCAGGGGGCATGGGTTTGATCCCTGGTCAGGGAACTAAAATCCCACATGCCACACAGCACAGCCGAAAAAGAAAGAGCAACTGATGGCTCCCGGACATTTGAAAATAAGGAAATATGACAACTGGACCATGTCTCCCACTCTGGAACTCCAGATTTTCACTCCATGCCTTGGATGTCATAAGGCCTCTATATGCACTACAGTCAGAGGTGGGGCAACTGTAATTCAAAACTTTTATTTCCCCTCACATATTTTATCAATATATGAGGAGTTAAATGGGAAGGAAACTGATTACCCTTTGAAAGAAAATTGTATTTTCTAGGCCTTTAGGTATCGTTGTGCTAAATAATGTCAAAAACTTTAAAAGAACAAATACTTCTGCAAAAAAAATAACATCAAGCCTATTATTAGTGTTTATACTTTTTGGTTTCATTGTAGGATGAACCATTTAGTTGTACTCATATGCCTAGCGCAGAACCTAAAAAATAATAAGTACTCTACAAAATCATTAAATAATGAATAGGAGGAAAAAAAAGACCTTTCAGCATTGAACTTTTCAGTATTAACATTCTGAATTCCTATACAAATAATATTCAGTGGTCTCCCTTTATTCATACATATGTGTGTGTGTATATATATATATATATATATATATATATATATATATCCCATCCACCATCAAATATCTCAGTGATCTCCTCTTTACTAAAATAATGACAGAAGTCTTTCCCTGACAGCCTACATTTTTTAAATGTAAAGTTATTCTTTTCTTTCTAGGCTGTTCCTAAATTCACTGATCAGACATTTCACTGGAGGAAGCATTTTAACACACTTAAGCTATACAAGATTGTTCAGAATAAAATGAAACTCACTAGTTCATAGAAACCAGAGTTTTCTTCTGAAACTCTTCTGCAGATATGCTCACGCTGATATCTGTAAGCCCTTTAGCACAGTGACCAACATGATAATTCCACCTTCAAGTTCTTTTAAAATTCCAGGATGGCTGCCATATCTTAGGTACTTATGTACATGAAACCTATGGCTTTGGGAACACCTCTAGGCTAACTTTTTTTTCCTGTTTACCCCAAATAAGGTCAGGGTGAACAAGTCACAAGCAGACTTAACAAGAGATAGTGAATCTCCTTAGTTATTTACTTACATGACTATAATATCAATTGCATTAAAAAGTGATGTCCCTACAATCTAGCTTATTATAAACCCATGAAAAATTACCTTTTTCCTGAGAAAGCTTTTCCTCCTGCCGTTGGTGGTGAGGTTTGTAAGGTGCTGCCCCCTGACTTAGTTCTTCAGCCACAAAACCATCCAGAAAAGATAAGGAAGCATCTACCTATATTAAAGTAAAGCAAAAATTAGGAATTAAAAAAACTTACCCTAAACATTAGACTGCACATTCACAGAAGTGATTTCAGCCCATATTTCCTAAAAATAATTTTTAAGTGAAAAACAGAACTTCAACTCTAAAATTGCTACTCAACTCTCTATCTTTCTGAAACATCTATAATCAAAACGCTCAGCTAAGAATCTAACAATATAAGTCATGTGCACTTATTATTCATTTCACTGCACTGCAGAATACATTTTTGAGCATCCAACATGTTAAGGCATCATGTTAGATGCTATAACTGAGACAAAGTAAGACACAAGTCCTGCCTCATGAGACTTGTAACCTACCAGAGGAGAAGACACATACACTATGAGCTATAGTGTCTACATTAGTTTCCTCCTGCTGTGGGCTAAAAACAAATCCCCCAGCAAAGGCTATTTCCTTCTGGAGGCTCCAGTGGAGAATAGGTTTCTTGTCTCTTCCAGCTCCTAGAGGCTGCCAGCATTCCTCGGCTTGGGGCTATATCACTCCAATCTTTGCTTCTATTATTACTTGGCCTTCTCCTCTCTGACCTCTTGCCTCACTTTTATAAGGACCCTTGTGATTATATCATGCCTACTCAGATAATCCAAGATCTTTCCGTTACAAAACCCTTAACTTAATCAAACCTACAAAGTCCCTTTTACCATATAAAGTAACATGCACAGGTTACAGGGATTAAGATGTGAATATCTTGGGGAGGCCCATTATCCAGCCTCCCACAGTGCCTTTAACTATCCTATTCCATTCTACCTAAAAATGCTTTGTTACAAACCTGTGGAAAATTACTTAATTTCAATCAAGTACAAGAATAGAAAGGTACAAGAGAATGCTTAAATGAAAAGAAATAAAGAGATGAAGAAAGAGTAAGGGGAAAAGGAGAAAACAAAAAGTGAGGAGAGAAATAAAAATGAGATACACAAGAGGATATAGCAGTAACGACCTCAGAAACCACAGATTTGCCTCTCCTAATTTAGCCAAGTGTATACAAACAGCTCAGATAATTTAGAACAGCAGGTAATTCTCAAAAAATTTAAGTGGCATGTCACACTGTGCATTTGGCAAAGTTTAGTTTTGATAAGATTTTTTTTTTTGAGTTTTTTTTTCCATGTGGACCACTTCTAAAGTCTTTATTGAATTTGTTACAATATTGCTTCTGTTTCACGTTATAGTTTTTTGGTCACGAGACATGTGGGATCTTAGCTCCCCAACCAGGGATTGAACCCACACCCCCTGCATTAGAAGGCAAAGTCCTAACCACTGGACCGCCAGGGAAGTCCCTCGATAAGATTCTTAAGAGATGAAGCCATGTCATCATCATTATCTTTTATTGTAAGAAAGGGAAGTAGAGTAACTAACTAGTTTAATACTATGTATAGCATATTTATTCATATAGTCTCTGGAATGCCTACCAAATGTTAAACCAAGGCCTCTACCCATGAGGAGCTAATGAAAAAAATTAATGAACAAAGGTTCAAAATGAATACAAGCCATGAACATCTGAGCCATAATTAGTGGGAATACTGCCCATCCTCCCCTCTTCTTCAACTATATGACATCTAATATAAAAATCTGAACAAATCTGACTTCCTTCTGGAAGTTTTCAGATTTACACCAATCTGACAGAGAACTCAGAGGTGAGCAGTAACTAAGTGCTTTGGATTAAAAGCAGCACTGGCTGAAAGTAGGTGGGAGAAGAAAAGGCGGGTGATCAGGTTCCAAAGTAGTAAAGATTTAGATAGTAGATGGACAAAATAAAATGGAGAACTGTTTTTTTCTTACATTCTCAAAGAAAAGAGAGCAATAATAAAATGACATATTAGAGAAGTTCAAAGGAGATAAAATTTTTAAGTTCTCAAATTATTATATGTGAGATTGTCATAGACTATAAACCCCTGCACTGCAGTTCTCCAGAACCGATTAGTCTTCCTGACTATTTAGGATCACTACTGAGTAGAAGCTCTCAAATGCTCTCTCACACTAATGTGAGAAAAATGCCAACCTTCATCTAAAGTGCTACAGAAATTACATTTTGGCATATCCCAGATATATCACAAATGCAAGAATTATTGTTTAAACACAATGCAATTTTGTAAAAGATGGAATGCAGATATCTTACCACCATGTCTTCACAACTCTTATCAACTGGAAACAAGCCCTTCATAAATTTCACATTCTCATGCAAATGTTTTAATTCAAATGCATGCTGTCTCAAACAAGTATCCAAAGATGTGGTAAATTCCTGGATTAATCTCTCAACTATATTAGAAGAGTGTGCTTGAGGTGTCAACTTGGTCACAGCAGCAATTATCCAGGCTTTTGTTTCTGAAGAAATGGAGTCACTTCTAAGTAACTTGTAGAGCTTGGTTATAACTTCCTCTGGCGTTTCCTTATCTAAGAGGTAGGAATACTCCCCTAAAACCTAAAATAAAGAAATGTATATATGCAAATATCAAGTTATATAACAACTATACTCAGAAATTTAAACAAAGTGCCTACTGCCAGAGTGAATTTAATTTATACTAAACATATTCTCATGGTGAAGAAATTATTAAAGATACAATTGTATATTTTAGGTTCAAAATTACACCAAGAACTGGAAGTGAGTACAAAAAGGTTTTCCACATCTTTATCGTTAACAATATATAAAGTAGCATACCGCTACAAGTTAGCTTTCTTCTGAACTTCCAGGTTTGGATGTTGGTTTTTAAAAGCACTTTCACATTCTGTTACTATTTTTTCCAATAAGCATTTAAACAAGTGGTTCTCACATACTAGTATGCGTAAGAGCCACCTGAGGTGTTTCATAGAAATACACATTTCTATACTCTCCTCCCAGATAATCTGATTTAGTATGTCTGTGGTGGGGATATACAATACACATTCTGAAAAAGCATCAGCTGATTCTGATGTAGATGATCCACAGAAGAGACTCTGACGAACACTGATCTATTATTTTACACATACTCTTTCCTACATTTAATTTATTCAGGTGATATATAATCCTATCGGTCTAAGGATCGTTAATAAACTGATAATTCATGGAGTGTGAGATCTTTCCTAAGTAGTATTTATGAAGTATATTCATGTATAATACTGGGACCAGCAAGAAAAAAACAGTGAGGTGCGGTGATAGGCAAGGGAAGATTTATGGCTAGTAACAAGAAGAGGAAAAAAAAAGAAATAGGACTACATAAATTCAATCCTTAAATAGTAAGATAACTTTTTGACTGGTTTAATAAAAGATGGAAGGAAGTTCTAGAAGAACAGGTAACCTAAATCCTAGTTCAAAAATCAATGGACTTGAGCTTCCCTGGTTGCACAGTGGTTAAGAATCAACCTGCCAGACGTAGAGAGTGGACTTGAGGACACGGGGAGGGGGAAGGGTAAGCTGGGACGAAGTGAGAGAGTGGCATGGACATATATACACTACCATATGTAAAACAGATAGCTAGTGGGAAGCATCCACGTAGCACAGGGAGATCAGCTCGGTGCTTTGTGACCACCTAGAGGAGTGGGATAGGGAGGGTGGGAGGGAGACGCAAGATGGAGGAGATATGGGAATATATGTATATGTATAGCTGATTCACTTTGTTATAAAGCAGAAACTAACACACCATTGTAAAGCAATTATACTCCAATAAAGATGTTAAAGAAAAAAAAAGAGTAGCCCCCACTCACTGCAACTAGAGAAAGCCCGCAAGCAGCAGCGAAGACCCAATGCAGCCAAAAATAAATAAATTAAATTGATTAGTTAAAAAAAAATCAATGGACTTAAGCTTCTGGGAAGATAGAGTAGGTGAATTTTTTCCACTATTCTTCCTGCTAAGTATGCCTAAAAACCCTTGATGTTATACATAAAACACATATACAAAGACTGAAAGGTAGAGAAAAAAAGGCAGATCACTAAGAACCTTGGGACCTAAGGAACAATACAGTGAGTTATCTGTTGCCTCATATACCTCAGACTGGGTACTTGAGAGCCAGCAACCTAGAAATGCCAGTGGGAAAGGACAGAAAAGCCCCAAGAAAAGCCTGCCCTCTAGCCAAAGGGCCAGGAAGACAGAAAACTTTCAGATAATAATCCTTCTACTCCAGCCAAGCACCAAATAGAAAAAACTGTAGCCCCACCCATACCAGCAAAGGTGGAGTGGAGAGTCAAGACTTCAACCCCTACCAGGTTGTAAAAAGCATCTCAACTCCCCAGCAAGGGTGGTAACAGAGAGACTGAGTGAAAACCAGGAACTTCATCCCCGCCAAGCTGTAGAAAGGCCCACTCTTCTGCACTGTCTGTGAAGACTACATAGGAAGCCTATACTTCACCTCCACCCAAGTTTAAAGAAGTAGCCCTCGCCCTCTCTGCAGGAGTGGTGTCAGGGGAAGCCTAGCAGAGACTCAGGCTCAGTGGAGGCCACATAGTTAGAGATATCTACACCCCATCTCAACACCATCACCGAAAGAATTAATCCACATCTATAGAACACGCCACCCAACAATAAGCAGAATACCCACTCTTTTCAAGCACCCACAGAACATATAAGACAGATCATATCTTAGGCCATAAAATAAACCTAAAAAAACTTAAAAGAACTGAAATTATAGAGTACTTTCTCTGACAACAATGGAATCAAACTAGAAATCAGTAACAGGAAAGATAACAAGAAATTTTCAAAACCCTTAAAAACTAAACAACACCCTTGCACACAATCTTTCCAGGAAACAGAAGAGGAAAGAACACTCCCAAGCATTTTATGAAGCCAGTATTACCTTGATACCAAAACCAAACATAGCAGAAAAAAACAAGAAAACTACAGACCACTATCCCTCATGCACAGAGATGCAAAATTATTAACATGGTCTCAAGAAATCTACAAAAAACAATTCTAGATTAATAAGTGAGCTCAGCAAGATTGCAGGGTATAAGAACAAAATACAGAAATAAACCTATACACTAATGTCCACTAATCTACAAAAAAAGGAAGCAAAAGTATAGGACAGAGAAAAAACAGTCTTTTCAATAAGTGGTGCTGGGAAAATTGGACAGCTACATGTAAAACAATGAGATTAGAACATTTCCTCACAACATATACAAAAATAAACTCAAAATGGATTAACAACCTAAATGTAAGACCTAAGACATACAACTCCTAGAAAAGAACACTCTTTGACATAAATCGTAGCAATATTTTCTTGGATCTGTCTCCTAAGGCAAAAATAAACAAATGGTATGCAATTAAACTTAAAAGCTTTTTGCACAGTAAAGGAAACCATCAACAAAATGAAAGATAACCCTCATAATGCGAGAAAATATTTGTAAATAATGCAACCAATTTGTATATTTTGGCTTAATTTCCAAAATATACAAACAGCTCATATCAGAAGAACAAACAGTCCAATGAAAAAACGGGCAGAAGACCTGAACAGACATTTTTCCAAAGAAGATGTACAAATGGCTAACAGGCACATGAAAAGATGCTCAACATCACTAATTATTAGAGAAAAGCAAATAAAAACCACAATGAGATACCACCTCACACCTGTGAGAATGACTATGATCAAAAAGTCTACAAATAATAAATGCTGGAGAGGGTGTGGAGACAAGGGAACCTTCCTGTATGGTTGGTGGGAATTTAAATTGGTGTAGCCACTATGGAAGACAGTACGGAGGTTTCTTAAAAAAATTAAAAGTAGAGTTGCCATATGATCCAGCAATCTCACTCCTGAGCATATACCTGGAGAAAACTATAATTTGAAAAGATACACGCCTCTAGTGATCATAGCAGCATTATTTACAACAGCCAAGACAAAGAAACAAACCTAAAATGCCCATCAACATATTGAATGGATTAAGAAGATGTGGTATATATACACAATAGAATACTACTCACCCATAAAAAAGAATGAAATAATGTCATTTGCAGCAACATGGGTGGACCTAGAGATTGTCATACTAAGTGAAGTCAAAGAGAAAGACAAACACCATATGATATCACTTATATGTGGAATCTAAAATATGACACAAATGAACTTATCTACAAAAGAGAAACAGACTCACAGACATAGAAAACAAACCTATGGTTACCAAAGGAGAAAGGGGTTGGGGGAGGGATAAATTAGGAATTTGGGATTAGCAGACACAAACTACTATATATAGAATAGATAAACAACAATGTCCTACTGTATAGCACAGGGAACTATATTCAAAATCCTATACTACATCATAATGGAAAAGAATATGAAAAAGAGTATGTACATATATGTATAATTGAATCACTTTGCTGTACACCAGAAACTAACACATGCTGTAAATCAACTATACTTCAATAAAATGAAAAGAAGCAGAAAACAAACTAGTGGTTACCAGTGGAGAGAGGGAAGGGGAAGGGGCAGGTTACGGGTAAGGGATTAAGAAACACAAACTACTATGTATAAAATAGATAAGCAACAAGGATATACTGTATAGTACAGGAAATTATACCCATTATCTTGTAATAATCAATAATGGAATATAATCAGCAAAAATAATGAATCACCATGCTATACACCTGTAACTATATACTATTGTAATATACAATATACTATTGTATATTGTAAAAACTAATATACTATTGTAAATCAGCTATACTTCAATTAAAAAAATTTTTGAAGTCTCTCCTGAATTTGTATCACTTTGCACCATCGTAAAGTTGAAAAATCATAAGCTTAACCATCTTAAATCAGGAACCATCTGTACCTAAGTATAAATCTAACAAAACAGGTACAGGATTTGTATGCTGTAGAAAAAGAAACTCTCTAAATATATGAACATATCGTGTTCATGGAGGAAAATACAAATGGCCACCAAATACAACAATCAATTTAGACAAGGATTATCAATGCTAAAACCACTGATGAAAGATAGTTGAAGAACAGATGTTCACAAAGTCTCACAGAATCACCTCACAGATTAGTTCTAAATTAGTAAGGAGAAACAGCACGTTTACAATGGCGAGAACCTTTACAAAGGTCACCATCTTAACCAAACAAAAGAATTTACTATCACCAATAATTGGAGGAACTGACATTATATGCATCCTGATACAGTGCAGTGAGAAATACATATTGACAATGTAGTATTCTTGCTAAAAATGTTTAACTGAACCAGAAATAGTCCAATTCAGAATGCTGGACATTCTGCAAGTCAACAGTATTCATCCAAAGAAATCAATGTCATGAAAACAAAAAGAAACTGCGCATCACTGTAAAATAGAAGACATTAAAAGACATAGCTAAATGCAATTTGTGAATCTTAACCTGATATGGGATTGGGAGGAGTAGAAAAATAGTCATAAGAGACATTTTTTGGACAACTGGATAAGTCTGAATATGGACTGTATATTGGGTGATATTAATGAATTAAGGTCACATTTCTTAGGTGCAATAATGGTTTTATGGTTATCTAAAACATCACTCGGGAGATTCACACTGAATTTTTTATAGGGTAAGTGTCATGAGGTCTGCAACTCAATTTTATTTTTATTTATTTTATTTTGTGGTACACGGGCCTCTCACTGTTGTGGCCTCTCCTGTTGCGGAGCACAGGCTCCGGACACGTAGGCCCAGTGGCCATGGCTCACAGGCCCAGCCACTTCGCGGCACGTGGGATCTTCCCGGACCGGGGCACGAACCCGTGTCTCCTGCATCGGCAGGCGGACTCTCAACCACTGCGCCACCAGGGAAGCCTCTGCAACTCAATTTTAAATGGCTCAACAAAACAAACTGTATATAGGTAGACCTAGCTATAGATATAGATGTACTGGGTTGGCCAAAAAGTTCGTTCGGGTTTTTCCATAACATCTTAGGGAACCAAATGGATACAGTAAAGCAAAGGTGGTTAAAAGTATTAACTGGGAATCTAGGTGAAAAGTATAGGGGTATTTATTATGCCATTTTTTCAACTTTCCTGTAGATTAGAAAAGAATTCTTTAATAAAAGTCTGGGTAAAATTATGGTTAACATGCTAACATTTGACAAAACCATAAAATATTAAAGTGTGAATATCCTATGACCCAGAGCTGCACTTCTCCAAATCTCCCCCGAAAGAAATGCTCACTCATATGCACAAGAAAGAATATACAAAGGTGACAGGATGTATACGATTATGTAGGTTTATATAACGTAAAACTGTGACCTTGTTTTGCAGAGATGATCTCCTTGCTGGCTTTGATGAAGCAAGCAGCCATGTTGGGAGGCCCACCTGGCAAGAAACTGAGGGCAGCTCTTGGAGCTAAGGGCAGGCAACAGTCAACAGTCTGAACCTCAAACCCTCAGTCTTACAGCTGCAAGAAACTGATTTCTGCCAACAACCACATGTGAGCTTGGAAGCAGATCCTTTACTAATCAAGCTTCAGATGAAACAGCAGCCCCAAGTGACACGATGATTGAAACCCTGAAAGACCTTAAGCAGAGAACCCATGCCTGGACTCCTAACCCACAGAAACTGTGAGATAACAAATGTGTGTTGTTTTAAGTTTGTGGTAACATTATTATGCAGCAATAGAAAGCTAACATAGCACAGATATATGAGTATTCACATATTCAAAAATAGATTCACATAGAAAACACAACAAATGCATTGTAGACACAGACAGGCATCTAAATAAATACCCGTATTTAAAAGACTAGTCAAGTGAGATGGCAGAGAGAATGAATAGATAAGTAAATAGCTAAGTGATAGAAGGTAGCCACTGGTAAAGAAAATTGACAGCTGAAGGAGTTAACTGAGTAGAACTGAATGATTTCTGAAGAAATATATTATTAGTATTTGACTTTATAAAAAAAGAATATTATAAACATTTATGATTCAATGTACTTTGCTCACCCAACTCATAACTTGAAGAAATCTCTGTGGGTAGAACACATTTTCCACATCTAGTAAAGTGAAATAAGACTGAACTGCATAGAGCCTTAATTGTTGATTTTCTGTTTCATCATCAAAACCTACAAAGAAATTAATATACCATTTTAATTTCTACTAAATTCTCTAAGGACTCTGTAATAAAAACATTTAATTTTAAAATCTTTGCAGAATGCAACAGTTTACTAACCTTCTGCTAGCAGTCTCAGAAAGTTATTGGGAATATCAGGATGCATAACATCTCCTCCCACTGAAAATACAGCATTCATTGTCTGAATAAACCACGCATTATCAGGAGCATATGTGTCCACAGTGTTAAGAACAAGTACACTTCCAAATGCCACTTATTAAAATTATCCTTTCTGTATAAATCTTAAAAAAAATAACCCTCAGTTCATCCTAGTTTGGCATTTATACCTTTAACTTCTGCCAATAAATTGTTCTCTACTCCAGCTTTATGTAAAATAGGTGCTCAGTAAAAGCTTACTGAATAAACTTAATAAACCAGTTCATGGTGCTTTATCTAGCACCATATATTGCACATAACAGGTGTCCAATAAATAACTCTGAAATAATTGAAAGAAATGTTTCAGCTAACTATGGACAAAAACATAATGGAAAATGATATGCACTTCAGAAACTAAATGTTGTGACATGTCTATCTGAACAAGTTGTTGACCCTCTTTTCTAATCTGTTCTTCTTCAGTTCTAAAATTCTATCATTCTGCTGGCCAGAGCTATAGCACTGGTTAGGACAAAACTATACTTAAGCAATTTCCAAGATACTTTGATCAGCATTATTCATTCATTCAATCTTAGATTTAAACAACAGACATCTTAAAAAGAATGATGAGTAACCTCGTGACCTGCAAAGTTCCTTTGACTTTTAAGAAACAAATGTGAAGAAAAGTAACATGTGAATGGAGTTGCCAATTACTTCACTGTGACAATTTCCAGTATAAACAGTAGTGTAAAGGATAAATTTTAGCATCCTGATCCCCTCAACAATCCCCTGAAAACAACAAGAACTTTTACTCAGGAAAGAAACTGAGTAGGAAGTAAAGTCAAAGACAAGGAGGGACTCTAAGAGGAATCAGACGAGATTCCTGTATCCTCCTGCTGATAATACTGACCAATGGAATAAAAAGAACCAGGAAAAAAGTCATCCCCTAGGAAGTCTACACGAATTCTTGCTTTTGACAGCAAGAGAGGCTTGAATATCAGGAATGGAAGTTACTGCTGGGCCTCTGAACTCAACCTGCAAGTGACCATGTCTAGAGCAATTATTTTAAAGTCACTGTGTAACTAAAGGTATTTTATGACTCATGGTCCAAACAAAGGATATTTCTCAGCCAGCTCAGCTATTTTGCCAACCAAATTGACAATAATATATTCTTCTTTGCTCTGATGTAAATATTCAAGCATTTTCTGGACAATCACTGTTATATTCTGTGCATTAGTAATTCTGTAAAGAAGTTCCAGAGTCTATTTAAGAAAGAAAAATAAAAATAGTATTATAAAACTATGCATGATAACAAATAAATACTGTAACATATAGGTTTGTAACAGTTGATTCTTCCACTTTTATGTAGCTCTACTGGGCAGTTAATAGGTGCTCAAGAAATGCACATTTTAACTGAACAGAACTTAAGAAAGGTAAGACTATTGTCAAAAAAAAAAAAAGAATTATAATCAATTCCAA
Source organism: Delphinus delphis (assembly GCF_949987515.2). Lineage (NCBI taxonomy): Eukaryota > Metazoa > Chordata > Mammalia > Artiodactyla > Delphinidae > Delphinus > Delphinus delphis. The sequence continues at coordinate 94,041,109 of NC_082684.1, read as the reverse complement.
AGTCTAAAAGCCTTCTATTGATATAGATAATAATCATCTGACATCTCTACATGACAGGCCATGTAAAGACTAAAAAGTTAAAAGGTTAATAATCTATTTTCTAAAAATGTAACAGCTTCTTAAACCTACATTACTTATACCTGTGTGCTATGCATGTGCACGTGTGTGTGTATACATGCATACACATATAAAAATCCAGTCTTGCAAAATGCTTTTTCCACACTACCCGAACAACAGAAAACCACACTTGAATGGATTTGTCAGCTAAGGGCAAATGGTCTCTAATGGATGGATAAGGTAGTGCAAGCACTTCAAACCCCAGCAAGGCCTACGTTCAGAATCTCGGGTATCAAGGAAGAACCATTTTACAGCTTTCTCAGTGATGAGGTATATACCTCTTGCTGCCTGAAGAAAGATGAAGGAAGACCAGTACCAGAGTAAGCTCCCATTTGGCTGGCTTTCTGAGGCCCTACATCAGGGTTGTAAAAATATCACAGTTCCCAGAAATCAGTAGGAGACAAAGGGCAATAATGAGAAAGCATCGTTTACTGGCATTTCAGGAGCAACAATATTAGCTGCAGGAGAATTTCCACATATCCTTCTCATCAAACTTGTTCATCTATCTTTAGGGTTCTTTCTAATTTTTCAGTCCTATACCCAGGACTTCAAGTACAAAGGACAACAGATTTTGAATTTTTTTTAACTGTTCCAGTTAATCCTTAACACCATTTAAAATCTATAAATACATAGGTTCCCCATGTATTTATAACTTTCAACCTATGAAGCTGCTTCAGACATGCTTCCTGTAGACTCTATATGTCACATATTTTAAGATAATCTACACCAAATTTACTTCCTACTCTAAGACCATGAAATTTAGCATTTCCAGGACTGAATGGGGACTGGTATTATGAACTGCATGGCTAGAGGTCTTTTCTGTTAACTCCTTCTTGCCTTCTTTTTCCCTGCTATGAAAGAAAAGTAATAAAATCAGGTAAAAGGGAATCCCAGCCCCAAGCAACAGGTCACTCCATACCCCAGGACCAAAGTTCTTGCCATATGGTTACTGATGGAGGTTAGAAGTGACAGTGGCATCGAGGAGACAGTACTGCAGTACCTTCTTGGGGCACCACTGATACTCAGTACCCTTCCCCAAAAATTCAAGCTACTTTTCTCACTACAGATCAGACTTCATAATTTTAAAAGTTGTCTAGTTTCCCTTTGACCCTCATTTTTAAATGAGATCCCAATAAATAAATACAGCAATAAGAAAACTGTATCTAAGTCAACCGTGTTCAATTTAGTACTTAACCACACAAAGAAAATGCATGCTCTATGTCTGTTCAAAGTGGAAGAGCAATATAATTATTTGTTACTGTCCCTTGGCATCTTCTCATTTTTCTACAATGTCCACACATAGAAATTAGTACATCTGTAAACTTCCTGGATTCATTCAAGGCAGGTAACAATTTTCAGAAGATTAAAAATATGAATGCAAAAAACATACATGTATATATATGTAGATGGCAATTTCTTGAAAATATTATTTCAAAAATAGTACTAAAATTCAAAATTCATAATCTTATCTTTTAAAAATTATAGTTGTTTAATGTAATACAGTGTTCTCTCAATAAACTACTTTTAATTCACTGCTTTTAAGTAATTTAGATGTTTAGTAGATTCTTTTTATCTTTATTACTTTTAAAATCAGAAATAAAACTATCTACTCTTCTTACCTAGGTCCCATATACCATTTTAAATGAAGATATAAAGTGATTCTCTACGTAAGAATTAACAGATATACCTACATGGACACCCAAGTAGATATTGAAGCAATTTTATAAAAGGAGAAAGTTGAAAAAAATTATATAACTTTCCTTCCAAAAAGTTCAAAACATTTTAGGGATATCTTTATTAATTCTTTCAACATTCCTACATATTCAATAGGGACTGCATTAGCCTAGTTTATAGATGTTAATAATGGAAAAAATTAATCATCATAAATAACTTCTTAAAATTGTACTAATAGAAAGACCTGGGAATAGAGTTCAGGTCTCCGATTCATACAATTCTTGGACCAAAAAAGATATTAATGAATCCTATACAGGTAACTGGACCTAACTCCTCCAACTCATAATTTATTTTTTTATTATTTTTTTAAGAGTGCTCTTGTCTTGACAGCATTTGTTTCATTTTCTATTTTATTTATTTTTAAAACGTATTTATTTATTTATATTTTTGGCTGTGTTGGGTCTTCATTGCTGCGTGTGGGCTTTCTCTACTTGCGGTGAGCGTGGGCTACTCTTTGTTGCGGTGCGCAGGCTTCTCATTGTGGTGGCTTCTCCTGTTGTGGAGAGCCCATGGGCTCTAGGCGCATGGGCTTCAGTAGCTGCAACACGTGGGCTCAGTAGTTGTGGCTTGTGGGCTCTAGAGCACACGCTCAGTAGTTGTGACGCACGGGCTTAGTTGCTCTGAAGCATGTGGGATCTTCCCGGACCAGGGCTCCCCTGCATTGGCAGGCGGATTCTTAACCACTGCGCCACGAGGGAAGCCCCAACTCATAATATAAAACCATTATTGTCGCAGACATAGAGGATGGATTTGAGGACACGAGGAGGGGGAAGGGTAAGCTGGGATGAAGTGATAGAGTGGCATGGACTTATATATACTACCAAATGTAAAACAGATAGCTAGTGGGAAGCAGCTGCATAGCACAGGGAGACAAGCTCAGTGCTTTCTGACCACCTAGAGGAGTGGGATAGGGAGGGTGGGAGGGAGATGCAAGATAGAGGAGATATGGGGATATATGTATATGTATAGCTGATTCAGTTTGTTATAAAGCAGAAACTAACACACCATTGTAAAGCAATTATACTCCAATAAAGATGTTTTTAAAAAATAAATAAATAAACCATTCTTGTAATTACTGACACAAGTGCTTTTTAGAAAAGTTCCTTAAACTTCAATAGAAAGAATAAAATGCACTCAAAAGTTAAAAACACACACGTGTGCACATACACACTGCCCACCATTTTAATCTCTCTCTATAATACCAACAAAAAGTTCAAAAATTGTAACACTTCACATACATTACTCAAAATACCAGTTTACCTCTCTTTTAATAATGGGATCAGGATGGTCTAAGCATTCAATTATTGTCATCTGGTGTTGAAGAGCCAGAGTGGGATCCTGTTGGACAACATAGGTAAGAGCCTTCAATCCTAGAAGCAAAGATTACATTATAGAAAGTGACATAAAACAAATAACCAGCAAATTTCAAAAACTCTCTTGGTAATTTCCATCAAAAGAACCAATCATCTTACCTAAATATTTGAGATTTATTTTAGGTGACAAAACAAATTTTCCAATGCACTTGGCAGCCTTCTCAAGTAATTCCGATTTAGGATAAATAGAATAGACTGTATGTACACATTCAAACAGAATAGCTACAGAAATAAAATATTATAATGTCAGGGAACATATTAAGGCATAATAAAAGAATATATCTGTGTAGAACTCCTAACAAAACAAACTAATTGGAAGGTCAGTTTTAGTCAAAATTTTTCAAAGATAAGAACTTTACTGTTTTCAGGCTTTATACAGTTGTTAGGATTACGTTACCACAGTACAATTTAAAGAGAATGATATATATTAATAGATAAGAATGATATATTCAGTCATGCAACAAGTATTTTCTGAAACTTCCTATGAGCCAGACATTGTTCTACTAGTATGGATACAGCGGTGACAAAAACCCCTGCCCTCAAGGAAATCACATTCTAACGGACACATAATACATTCATTGTTCCCATATAAATAGATACTTCCAACACTCCTTGAATGCTTAAAATAATTTATTCTTAGGCATTTTCTACCACTTTTACATAGAAACTGTATATGTAGTTTATTTCAGTGCAGTTTATTTCAACATAATCATTTCAGGATGCTCTAGCATTTATTTCAAAATAGGGCCACTACTCAAAAATCTTCAAACCACTTTTTAACAATTAACCTCCAAGGATATAGAAAATCTACTGAACATCTTAATAGTGTTCAAATTTGATTTTCTGGTCTCATCAAAGATCTGATAGCTATAATAGATGATCAAAGTGGATACTAAAATTTTTTTCAAACTCTCTTAAAGAGCATAAGTCAAAGAGCTGGAGCTTCGCCATGGTAAAGAAGAATCATTTAGGCACCATTAAGTCCTGCATGTCCTGTGGAATCACAGAATGAGAAGTGAGACACAGAATCAGCAGACTTAAAAACAGTTCTACTATATAGTTGAAGCATATCGTGTCTTTGATAGAATCACTCCTGCTCTTTTTCCAAAAGCTTAAAACATAACAATCAAACATTTGTGTACAGGATATAAGATAGATCCTGAATATTCAACTAACTATGTTTTACACTGCTAAGCTGTCTATCAATTGATACACATATAAATTTCTGGTAAAAAGCTTTACATAAATAAATACTTTCTAAAGAAGGAGAGAGAAAAGAAATCAGAAGGAAAAATTTTAAGAAATAAACAACTCTTTAAGAAGGGAACTGACTTTAATTAAAGGAAAACCTACAAAGTAAGTCAACTGAACCTAAAAAGATTCTTTATATATCCAGATGTTATGCTGTAAAAAGTCGTTACTCTGTGCTATGAAAAAAGCTGATTTTATGACTTCACGAAATAAACAGAGAGAGCCTTAGTCAACTAACTTAACTAATCAACTAAGGCAGGAGTAGGCAACACATCGTTAAACACAGCCCTCAGCCTATCTTTGTAAGCTGTGAACTAAGAATGATTTTTACATTTTTTGAGATATAACTGACATATAAAATTATTACTTTTAGGTATACAATTACATTTTTAAAGGTTTAAAATAAACAAAGGAGAATATATGACAAAAACCTATATGACCGACACAAAACCTAAAATATTTACTATCTAGCCCTCTTTTCAGAAAAAGTTTGCCAAACCCTGAACAAACGTGCTAGTCCTAAGTAAGATTAAAAATGATGATGTTCCATTTTCTATCATAACTGACATATTTTCCTTTACGGATTTCTACTGTTTAGAGCTCTCCTATCAAGATGTTTTACTGACAACAAAAGCTTCTCATTACCCATCTAAAACCTAAACTTTTATATTTAGATGCTCATAAGATTTCTGAAAAGCTAGTTTAGGTAAAATTAATAGTTCAAAAATTGCACTTATTAGTCAACCTAGGCATAAATGAGTTGAAATGAACTTAACAGGTTTTTAAAATTATTTTTAAATAATTTAGAGGCTAATAGCCTTTATTCTCCAACTCTACAAAAGTCTAAGTCCATAAATGAAAAAGCAATTACTCTGCTGTCTCCTCACTGCAGTGGTTAAAAGAATACAGTAAGTCCCCTACATACGAACCTTCAAGTTGCAAACTTTCGAAGATACAAATGTGCCCCTGTATGCCAGCGGTTGTACTGTACTACCGTACTTTTCAAGGTACTGTACTGTAAGATTAAAAATGCTTTATTTATTTTTGTGTTTGTTTTTTATGTATTATTTGTGTGAAAAGTGTTATAAACCTATTACAGTACAGTACTATATAGCCAACTGTGTTGGTTGAGTACCTAGGTTAACTCTGTTGGACTTACGAACAAACTGGACTTACAAACATGCTCTCGGAAAGGAACTTGTTTGTACGTAGGGGACTTGCTGTAGAGCTTCTAAGGATTTCTAAAGGTAAAATGCATCGTGGAGCTTTGTTTACTCTTCCAGAGGAAGCCAGGTCCTAATCAAAATACCATCAAGTAAAAAATTAACAAATTAAAAATTAATAACATTCTAACATTTGTGACACTGTGGTTTTATCATAGATATTTTGGGTAGGATTATGCACAAAATTTGAAGAAGTTCTACTGACACTGTATCCTTCAGACTAGACTTTACTTTCATTTTAAATAAGTTAACTACTGTCACCACTCTGGCAGGGAGATGCGGGTACCATGCAATAAGGGTGGCAGTCCGCTCTGCCTCCTTTAACACTTGGAGAGGCAGGGGATGTTGGTTCCTCCTGGATGGGGGATGGAAGTACCCTGCCTGGAAGAGGGAGGTGCACCCCGTTACTGCTCCCTATACGACCTGCATTGAGATTAAGGGGTGGCCCTGGTATACGTGACCAGTTTAAAAGCCCTAACTCGTCACTAGACTTCTTCTAACGCCACCTCAGGAAAGATGGGAGGGGTATCTCATTATTCCCTGCTCCTGGATAATGTGAAATCCAGGCTTCCCACATCATCTCCACTGGCAATGCCAGGGAGGGTCCCCCTTAACATCTGGCAGGGATGAAACTGCAGCTGCCCCTCTTGGTCTTCACCACTAGCCCCGTGGGAGGGTTAGGGCACCTCATTGTATCTGGTGAGGGTGGAAATCTTGACTCTCCATTCAGCCTCTGCCGCTGTGGGTGGTCCACAGTTTTTTCTGTGTGATGCTTGACTGTAATAGAAGAGCTATTGTCTAAAAGTTTTCTATCTTGCTAGTTTGCCCTTTTTCCCTTAGTCCTTTGGCTAGAGAGCAGGCTTTTTTCAGGGCACTTTTGTCTGCACCTGTTGGCATTTTCAGACTGCTGGCTCTTCAGTACCCAGTCTGGGGTATATGAGGCAAAAAGCCCAGGGTACTCACCTTGGTGGTGTTCCTTGAATGCAAAGGTCCCTAACCAGTCTACCTTCATTTCTCCACCTTTCAGAGTCTTATATGTTTATTTTACATATAATGTCCAGAGTTTTTAGGTGTACTTAGTGGGAAAAGTACTTCTATCTACTTTTGATGGTTCTATCCCTTATACTCCATTTTATGTAATTCTCCCAATTTACCAAATAGTTTACTAAAAATGTCTTTCTCATCTTATCAGTACCCTGCCCAAAACTATTCCATACCTCCAGATTTATACAGTATAAAGTTCCTTTGGCTGCCATGGGAGAACCTACACAATATGGGCTTCCCACTGCTTCACTATGAACTGTCCAAACAGGCTGGCAAGTCACTGTTCTCTGAAACTGTTTTAAACACGCCCGCTTCTGTACCTTCTCTCATGTTCCCTCTGCCTTAGAACCACTTTTAACCTCCCTTCTGGCTATCTTAATCCTATCTTTCAAGGTCCTATTACATCAATAAATCTTTATGTGCCCTGAAGCCCAGAGTGATCTTTATCGCCTCTGGATTCCTGTAATATTTACTGACTTTATCTCCCCTTTGCATTCTGCCTTATACTGATATTATGCTTTCATAAATAAGTTATCTTCTCCATTATACTGTAAATTCCTTGAAGGCAAAGATTATATTTAATACTTCATATCCTCTACATCACTTTATGCAATGCCTGGCACATAGCAGATACTCAGTAAATGCCTCTGATGTGATTTATTTCTTGATTTGACACTAAGTTACAATAATGAAACTTTCATAAAAATACAGTTTAGGGCTTCCCTGGTGGCGCAGTGGTTGAGAGTCCGCCTGCTGATGCAGGGGACACGGGTTCGTGCCCCGGTCCGGGAAGATCCCACATGCCGCGGAGCGGCTGGGCCCGTGAGCCATGGCCGCTGAGCCTGCACGTCCAGAGCCTGTGCTCCGCAACGGGAGAGGCCACAGCAGTGAGAGGCCCGCGTACCGCAAAAAAAAAAAAAAAAAAATACAGTTTAAAAAATATTAAGACTGAAATCCAATAAGATAACTGATAAAAGTAAAATAACTTTCTCTTCCTTCAATTCAATTAAAACATATTACTCACTGAGTAATCCAGTGCCAGATACTGGGATATGCTGGCCAATAAGACAGACACAGTCCCTGCCCTTATGAAGTTTATAATTAAAATTCACATTTTTAAGTAATAAGATATTTATATTAGGTTTACTAGAGAACACTCTACCATTGATAAACTCACTGTAAGCTATAAACTGTATCAGTACAAATACGGGGGGGAAATGTAGAACAAAGAGAAGATAAATAAAGGAAAAAAGGGAAACAACAGAAACTAAGTTGCTCTGGCAAGGTGAAACACTGGACTGACAGACTACAAAGAAATAAACTGTTGGCACTGGTCCCAGCAATCTTAATAAAAGAAGGATGTCCTAATGGAGAACATTAAAAAATATTTCCTCAGGTATACAGTATTCTCTAAATCGAAAGTAGTAACAGTGGTTATCTCCAGGAGGGGGAACTGGGTGGTGGGTCATAAGGGTCAAAGGGACACTTACTGTTCACTGTATACCCTTTTGTACCTTTTGAATTTTGAACCATGTGCATATATTACCTATTCAAAAAAATTTAAAAATTAAAGCTGAAATGTCAATTACAGAAAGAAAAAAAAACTTTCTGCAAGGAAGAAAAGCAGAAAATTGATTTTAAACAGAATTCCTTGAGAGCCTTTCAAACCCTTATCCTAGACCATGATTATATCTCAAGCAAAACTTTTTAATTTACTTTAGGTGCCTCCAAAGATTCTGACACTACTCTGGATACACTGACAGCTCCTAGCCAAACCACCTGCCTCAATAATGATCATCCTTATCTCTGGCACCTTATTCTTCTCATTACATAGCAGGATCCTAGATGATGTCAACTATTCATTATACTATATACTTATAAGGGCAGGGCCTGTGTCTACCTTATTCTTCCCTTAAGCTCCCACACTTACCATGGAGGAATACGTTAAGTCAATCAACTCTTTCCTCAATCTGTACCTAGTTTACAAATTAAATTTTTCTTTTGTAGGCATTCAATAAATACTGGGTGAACAAATGAATACACCACACTTATTACCTTAATTACCATTTATACACGCAAAACATAAATCTATGCTTCAAAATTTACTATCCCAATTCACTACCACGTGCATTATTTTTTCCATACTAGTCTTATGCATGCAATCCTTTCTTATTCCTACTGCATTTTTGTCAAGCACTTTTATTACAGTTAAACTAGTTCAATTTCTGCCCTCTAGTCTACTCTGCACTTCTACAACCATTGTTCTTAAAGATCCACAGTTTACCATTGTCTGAAAGAACAAGTAATGCTCTCCATCCCCTACTTCACGGTATTTTACCAGATTAAGAATGACTTCTCATTTGAGTTATACCTCTCTATACCTCTTCTATTGCCCTTCTCCATACCAGGTGAGATTCAAACTGTTTTACTTCTATCCTTTAAATATCTCCAAATATCCCAATTTCTTCAACGAGCTTTTTCAGGCTGATCAATAAAGAACTAAGAGTTCTTCCCTCTGGCTATTAAGACTGGAAGTTTTTTTGGTTACTTTTCTCAGTTCTCCTCCCTCTTCCCCCATTTTACTCTTGTCTCTTATCACTAAATTACTTTGTAAAATTGTATTTAACATAAATAGCTATTGTCTCTTCATTAAAAAGTACATTATTCCACATCTATATATTCTTATCTATATCATACTCATCCTTCAGTTATCTTCTTAAATATCACTTTTTCAGAAAAGCCTTCCTTGTTCTCCCTCTCATCTAAGACTAGCTGCTGTATTCTCCAGAGTACCTTGTAAATTCATTTCTGTAATATTTCTAGTACCTGTCCCCTTCCATCTATTTAGGCTGTGAGCTCAACGATATTATTTTATTCACAACTGTATTCCAAGCATCTTTCACAGGGTCTGATAAATAACAAAAACTTAAGAAATATTTGGTGACTAGTTGACTGAGTATTTCATTTAAGAACTGTCTTAAGTATGGAATGGACCTACTAGGTTATCTTCACAGTCAATTAGATGCTTGATGGACATTTTCAATACAGAGACAATTTCTCTTTAAAAATAAAGACTTGAAAAGAGAGACAATTGTAATAGTCAATTTAGGTCAACATTTAAACAATGGCGTAATTTCAAATTATTTTTATTAGTTATTCAATGCTTCCAGTGAAAAATAATAATCCCAAAACCACCTTAAAAATTAACATTTAAAATTCTATTGAAATTTATAATATTCTAACACAGATTTAGCTATAATACTGAAAACATTAGAGCAGCATTTACATATGTTACCTACCATATGTGACATTGTGATTTAACTCAGCTCTTCGTAAGGATTCATCGAGAACATCATACATTAATTCACTTGTCCTGTTTAAAAGATATTTTATTTGCAGTAGAATTATAGTATTATAACCCAATAAAACATAGTTTTTCAAACTTCTCTCTCTTTAAAACTGAGGATCTACAGAAAAGAAGTGAAAGAAATTCATTTTATGAATTGGGAATTTCACTTCTTAAAGATTCCATTTGTTCTTTTTCATGAGTTTAACTTCCTGCTTTATCAAAGCTGACTAGTCAATGAAGAGATAAGTCAATCAACTCTTTCCTCAATCTGTACCTACTTAACAAATAAAGTTTTTGTTTGGTTGAACATGCTATCTTTTATAATTTTCTTCATAATATAATATTTCTACCTGTTTAAAGTTACTACACTAATACTTTACATAACCAGATTACTCCAGACAGTATATTATCTGTATTTCAAACACTTAGTTTTTAAAAAATATTCAAATACTAGTCTTTCTTTGAGCAGCACCAGGTTCATCAGAAAGAAAATTTTAACTTTCATTTATGTTAAATATAAAGAAATTATATTTTGTGGAATTAACAGATTAAAACCATTCCTATGTCTTTATGGTCACTGATTACAGTTATAGTTACTGGGTTGAGGTAGATACTATACAAAAATGCAGTGTTTTATAGAGCCCTAGCACTCTGCCACCAAGCCTTTTCTCCAAGGAAAAGTCCTCTCCAAGAGGCCAATGTGAAAACTATGGCTTCTCAGCTGATATTTTTGTATGTTTTGTAAACTCAAAAAGCACTAATAGAAAAAAGCACCATCAAAACAGAATACCCAGGGACTTCCCTGGCAGTCCAGTGGTTAAGACTCCACGCTTCCAATGCAGGGGGCACAGGTTCAATCCCTGGTCGGGGAACTGAGACCCCATAGGTCACGTGGCGTAGCCAAAAAAAAAGTAACAACAACAACAGAAAAAACCCCGACCCACAGAATACACAGTTGTTTCTTGCAGAGAAACTACACTATAAAACAAACAAAAAGATGAAAATAATCTGGGGCTATACAAATTTCATATCATGTATGTTACAACTTTCTCAGAAAATGTCTTTTTTTCCCAAATATACAGCTGTAAAACTCAATATGAAATGCATGTACTTCTATTGCATCTTAACTAAAGTATAAATATCCAGTGAGAATCCAGAACCATATCCTAAAATTCCTCATTTTATTATGTAAGCATTTCTTGCACAGACAACAACCGTATAGTAGACATTACAAATCCTTCCCTCCCCAAATTTGGTAATACTACACTTAGATTATGGTATAGTTGCCCAATTTTAAAAGCCAATGTCTGGCATAAGAGTCATAATTAACCACATGAAATGTGGAAACATTTGCAGACATGATTGAGCTAAATGTTAATAACCTAAGAAGCAGAATGCTATAAAACACAAGAAAATATTCAAACAATACATATAAAAGACCATAAATATAAGAGATTTTTCCAGTAAGTTAATTCTTTCAATTAAATACGTTAGAATCCTGTTATAAAATAACTTAACATTTTTACTTTGCCACATTGAGCTAATCATAACTTAAGAAATATACGTTAACATAAAATCTTATTAGAGTTCAAACAACAAAGGAGGGAACGAACATTCTAATGTTCCATAACATTATAAGAGAGTTCTACTCTTTATTCATTTAATTAAGCCTAATTTCTATTCAACTGACCTCTCTGAACTCTATTCAACATACTCATCTTTGTACATATTCTTCAAATTCATCCATGAAGGAAAGAAGGAAGACAATGAGTTAATGAATTTAGTAAATTCACTAAATGCCTCCAAAGTTACTTCCTGACAACATATGATGGCATTAAATCCTTTTGGACCAGTGAGGTCTGAATGCATTACTACGAAATTCATGGTTTTAAAACAGAATTCTAGTGAACTCCAACTAGAGCTCCACAATAGGATAAACATTTCCAATGTGTGTGTCTGCTCCATCAACTCCAGGTTTTCACCCTAGGTTTCAATCAAGGTTGAGATTCATAAACATAGAAAAAAGTAAAATAGCAACACCAAGAGTGATATAGCCCAGTTAGCGCTCATCAGGAGCTCACCAAAGACGGATGCTGACATGAAACTGAGGAGACATTACTAGGAGGAATAATAGCCTAGAGGACAATCCCTTAGTAAAATGAGACTAAAGAATTAGCATATAGGAGTTCCCTGGTGGCGCAATGGTTAAGAATCCGCCTGCCAATGCAGGGAAGCCCTGGTCCGGGAAGATCCCACAACTAAGCCCGTGTGCCACAACTACTGAGCCCGTGGGCCCTAGAGCCCATGCTCCACAAGAGAAGCCACTGCAATGAGAAGCCCGTGCACTGCAACAAAGAGTAGCCCCCGCTCGTGGCAGCTAGAGAAAAGCCCACACACAGCAACGAAGACCCAATGCAGCCAAAAATAAATAAAATTTTTTAAAAAAGGATTAGCATATAAATTGTACCCTACTGTATAAAACAAAACCACATCTCTAAAGTCAGAACCTGATCAACAGTATTTTCTCAAGACAGAAACACATCAGGGGCTCAAGCCATGGTCCTTGCTCTCAAGGGGACCAAATCTAGTTGCTCTTGAACAGTTTAAAAAAAATTCTTAAATAAAAATAACAGGTGTGCACACATGCACACACAGAGAGAGAAAGAATGATAAAGCAAATACAAATAATTGATGAACAGAGGTAGAGAGAGCTCCCTGTACTATTCTTGGAATTTTTCCGTAAGCTTGAAAAACTACAGCAAAATTAAAAGTTACAAAAATATAAGTAACTGGAAAGGCACCCATAAAGTTTAATAAAATTACTGCCTAAAAGAGTAATTCAAACAAATGAATTGTTCCAATTAGAGCAACAGGGTAAGCAAACTATAGTCTGCATGCCTAATCTGTCCAGATGCCTGTTTTTGTATTGGCTACAGGCTAAGAATGGTTTTTTTACATTTTTAAGTGGTTGAAAAAAAATCAAAAGAATAATATTTCATGACACAAAAAGATTATATGAAATTCAAGTTTTAATGTCCTTAAAGAGTTTTTTTGGAACATAGCTGTGCTCATTCATTTACATATTATCTATGGCTGCTTTTGAGCTGTATACAACAGCAAAATTAAATGGTTGCAATAGACAACATATAGCCCACAAAGCCTAAAATATTTATCTGGCCCTTTATAAAAAAGTTTCCCAAGCCCCAAACTAGAATGGTTAAGAAAGTTTCATGGAACATATGGAGCTTCAAAGGTATTTTGCACTGTGAGTAGGACTGAGATAAGCAGAGAGCCAGGATTATCCCAGCAACCTGAATTTTTACACTTCTTATAGTGGCTTATTTATCACTATTAAGTCAATTAAGCATTGGGAGAAGCTGGTTTATCATGAAACCTCTAGATGACTAAAGCCTACCAAATTTACCTAGAATAGTTTACCTTTGATCATCTTTTCCTAGAAGTCCTAGTATTCTCAACAGCTGAATTTGTAACCATGGTGCTGGTACACTGTGGTAATTGAAATCTACGGGGAGTTTTCCTCCAACCACTTGCTTCAAAATTGTTACAAAACTCCCAGTCAAGTCTTTATATGCAGATGAATTCTCCTACATCCAAAAAACAAAGTAAAGCAAAACAAAAAACTTTCTGTTAATAATAATGTCTTAAAAATAAAATAGACCTGGTTGAAATGCCATATAGAATCTAACGTAATACATGCTCACTTAAGAAGTTCCATGTTCATATTTAAAGAAACAGTCCTCTAACTGTGTAATGTCTTCCACCATGAAACTCCTCTGGCTACCAGATCCAGAGCTGAATCATGCCCCAAAAAGCTTCCACCACTTCCTACTTCCTATACAGTTTAATCACATTTCCAAAGTTCTATAATTACATCTTAGAACCTTTAAAAGCTAGTATCAGCAATTAAAGCAAAAATTGAAAAGAACTGGCATACTGAAAAAAGCAGTAATACCTCTACTTTTGATGAAAACCAAGGTCTGTTTCCAATCTCTGAATTTTGTTTTCAAAAGACTTCTCATGTGATTGAACTAAATATGTTCCAGGTGGAAGAGCATAGCCAAAATTACTCAAACATTTAAAACCCCCAAAATCAGTAAGCCTGCTTATCAAAAATTAATTAACTCTATAGTATTTAAACATATTTGTGATTCTGAATGAGTATGCCTTGATTATCTATCTGACTAATCTCTTGGACTGGGGAAATTTTTTTTTCATCTTATTTTTTTTAACTGAAGTGTAGTTAACATACAATACTATATTAGTTTCAGGTGTACAACATAGTGATTCAGCATTTATGTATATTACGAATTGATCACCACTATAGGTCTAGTAACCATCTGCCTGAACTGGGGAAATTAAATACACATTCCTCAAAATGAATGTTAGACTCTTCATTGTAATTTTTACTGTGTATCAAGGACAAATTTTTGGAAGGGAAAAATAGCTCTTTCAGAGTTTAATAAATGTTAGAGGAAAAATAAGATTTAATATCAATTATCTATTTATACCACACTATTTTGGAGCACACAATGCATAAAAGTAAAGACAACCTTCAGTTTCTGTAATTTTTAATTGATTTCAACAGCATATTCCATTTCATTATGATGTATGATGAAATCTCTCACAAGTATATACTTTCAGACACAAAGGGTTTCAGGCAATACACTGGGGTTGAATTAGTATAAACCCGTATCATCATTTAGAAAAATTTTTTACCATAGTATCCAACCCCCCTTCCTCCTCCAACACAGTATCAACGTATGGAGTCAACACTGTAGACTATGCCTTGCACGTTCTCCACCAGCTCTCCTCATTTCTATAAATCGTTATATGTATCCCATGAAGTTGTATAAAAGGGAGGCACTGCTTGAAAAACCACAAATCTGAAAATTTCAACCACTTTCCAGAGCTACCATTTTTCCATGCTTCTTTCATAACATGAAAAAATTTTAGGCATAAAAAAAGACTAAATCTATAATTTGTCTACAACTCATGCGATCAACAACATGCAAAAATTACTATTAAAGTGTCAATAATACAAATTTAAATGTGACTTAAGCATTTTACTGAAAAATATGAGTTTTCTTTTAATTACATAATTACATTTTTCTAATGGTAGCTACTCAGTACCTGCTCAAAATGCCAACTTACCTTAATCATCCTAAGGTATATGTGCAAGGATGCAGCCATGACACCAACATCTCTGTCACAAAGTGCTTTCCGAAACTTAATATGGATATGCTGTACTTGATTAGGAGCGATAAGATAGAATTTATATAATGCTAGGACAGCTTTTCTTCGTATAATCTCCCTAAAGATAAAAAATAAAATCTAAATAAACCATCTGAATTATCAGACATTTATTAGTTTGAAAAGATTATGGACCAGATGATTGTAAAATACCAGCTGTTACCTGAAGCTAAAAAGAAAGAATTACACATTTATTATTAATTTTTTATTCTAATCTACCAAACTATAAAAGTAGTTATCTCTAGGAGGTAAGACCTCAAGAGACTTTAACTGTCCATGTTATATATTTCTCTAGTTATAAAATTTTTTGGTAACAAGCATATATTACTTTTGAAACCAAAACAAACCAGGAAAGATAAATTCGTTAATTCCCTAATTCCATTTTTGAAAGCCATATCTGTAGAAATTGGGAAAAGAATCAACAGTAAATTTAAATGAGTGAGAGGTAATTTCTGCCAATAACATTAAACAGTCTCTTCATCAATATTAAAAGTCTCCTTAACATTCTAGCTTTTCATATTTCGTTTTTACATCATGGGCAAACATACTCCAAATACTTGGGGCGGGGGGCAGAGGAGTATAAGGGGGACTTACATTAAGAGATGTTACTCCTCTCCTTGCCCAGCTCATGTTTCAAAAACCTCATTACAATGAAGAGGAAAGTATACACAAGTCTTGCACTTCATTTGTAACAGATAATGTCTAGCACACAAGAAGCAAAAATAAAGAGTTGCTATCCTGTGAACATAATGTAGTTTCCAAGGAATTATATTCTTTGTTTTTGTCTCTTATGCCTATTTCCACATAGTCCACATAGTTCAGCAGACTATGCTGGCAGTGCCCACAACAGCAGTACAGAAGTATTTATTTTCAGGGTTCCTTAATATGTATTTCTGTTACCTAAAATCATAGAATCTCAAAATTGAGATTATTCAATGCAATCCTCTGTGTTTCACTCAAGAATACTTTTTATAAGATTCCTAACAAATGGCCACCCAGCCTCTGCATTAACAAGCAACCTACTATCTTCCTAGGTAAACTATGTCATGCTGGAAAATTCTTTTCACATAAAAAGAAAAGCAGATTAACAAAAGATTTGCCATTAGTATTAATACTACAGTAACTGTAAACTATATCCCAATGTATTGCTATTGGGCATTAACCAATATGAGTTCCAGGAGAGAGTAAGTAAATGAGGTGAGGAAAAAGAATACAAACTCTGAACAGGCTCAGGAATCCCTAGGTCTGGCCCAAAGTGTTGGCAATAACACAAGATATCAAAAAACCTGGATTCGGGCTGTGAGTTTGGCGTGCTGAAATATAACCAGGGATTCAAACGTCGAGTCCAAGCCCTGTCTCATAGCTTCGTTGTGATATCTACTGGTTTATCTGTAGCTCTGTCCCACAGCTCTGTCTTTAGCTCTTTACTCCATAGCATGGAGTTAGGTATGGCCATGATTGCAAAAGCAGAGTTTCAGAAAGTCTAAACTCTAACTGGTAGAAGACAGGAAAGGCCAAGACTTGAAATGACAGTAGATGGGAAGCAATAAGGAAAAAATTGAAAGGGTAAATGGGAAGCAACAAGGAAAAAATTCAATTCTTTGAAAGATTTCATACAAAGGATAAGTATGGCTACCACAAAACAGTGGTGGTATGGAAAAATTTCATAAAAATATGCTCTGCTGTGATCATATCAACCTCTAATTATCTAAGAAAGGCTAATATTTTATTTCCAGTAATTAATTTTCCATACCCATCATTTGTTCTAAACACAGATTTGATATAAACAAAATATTACAAGTCTGAAAAATCTCTGAAGTTATTCCATAATTCTTAGAAAAAGCTATCATTTTTAGCTGAAATATTCATGGTCCGAGATTTAAAGAACACAAACCATAAAACAACATTTTAAAATCTTAGAACACTAAAAATACTGACTTAAGCATATGAAATATTATGAGTAACAAAAGAAATCTTTTATCAAAAATGTATATATAACTAAAATACTGCAATCACAAAGGAAAAATGGCAAGTGACTGTAAACTTTTCCCTAACTTTAAAGATTATGAAGTTAAGGGGCTTGGTCAAAAACAAAATAATTCCAAATGTGGTGAAAAAGTAATCAAGTTGAGAAGGAGAGAGTTAAGGAATCATACAAGATTAGCAAAATACAAGTTAAGGTTCATTTGGATATATTCTGCTATAAAACAGAATTTGAAAGCTGCAGTTTTGATATAAAGCATCCCCAATACATTGAAGGTCTATGTTCATAGCACTTGAACCATTTCCATGTGTTTTCCATTACTTCACTTTATCCTCAAAACAACTCTGTGAGAACTAAGGATCTTCCACCAACCCCATATAGCCAAGAGAAAAACAGGACCCCTGATGGTTAGCAGAAGAAGTGGGAAGAAAGCCAAGGATTCCTGATGCTAAGCCTCACTGACTCTCAGTTTAACTTTAGAAAGTTGCCTAACATTTTTCTAAACCCACATAAAAATAAAGGACAATAAAGGACAAATATCAGGGATTTTTGCGTTATACCTGGCAGTCAAAGAATATCCTCTATCCTGGTAGCATTAAGTTAAAATTAGAATAAACTTCTGAGTATAAATTTTCCTTTTGAAATACATAGTGTAGACACCTATCCAAAAAGAATTTACTTACTTAGAATGTTGAAGTTTATCTTCTATTAATGGAAGAACAGCTGGAATCATTTCTCGAGGGAAAATCTGGCTGACGATAGTAAGTGCCATACATACTTCTACTAGGTTAGTGCTCTGCAAGTCCTAACATTATTAAGCAAAGAAAACATTCAGTGCAAATTCTGAATCTAGGGACATTGAGCTCAACATTGCAATGGTCCTACACACTTAATAGTTTTCTACTAACTTTTTAAATTAATTTGTACATTTAGGCTTACCTCATATTTTATAGGAATATCCCTGTTTCATTTGCCTTAATAGAGTCAATAGATAAAGATAGCCAAAAGGCAACTGAACTAAAGGAGACTGTATTTCTGTCCTGACAATGACCAAAGTAGTCTTCCTTATTACAGCCTTTAAAACTTTTCTAAACTAGTAACAGAATAATTTTATGAATTCTTCTTGTTAATCAACAATATGAGTGGAAGTTTAAAAGGAAGCAATTCTTGAATATATATGATAAAATGCATGCATTCATATATACTTACATAAGCACAAAGTTTACAAACCGTTCTAATAGAACCCAAAACTACGTTTTTGAAAGTTTGCAAAAGTTTAAGCTACTAGTAAACTTAAGAGAGTATATAACTTAATTCAGAAAGTATTGATACTACACACCCACACACACACTCACTCTCTCACATATCAAAAGACTGAAACAAGATAAACATGAAAAAGCTCAACAATTCAATTATACTTCATTACCAATTTTGTTTAAACGTTTAACAGGAAACAATACTGTGTATGCATTAAATTGTGTTTTTATTATCTGTACATTTCAGTTACCCAATTAAACTCTGTTCTTTAAACTGACTTTCAGAATTTAAAAGACTTTAATTATTCAGTTTATATCACATCCCTTTAAAACAGATCCTAGAGAAAAAGACAACAGCATGGAAGATGTATCTGACTAAGAGTCTGGAGATCTGAGTTATAATTCCAACTCTGCTTTTTTTTTAATGTATTCTTTTACTGAAGTATACTTATTTATAATATTGTATTAGTTTCAGGTGTACAGAACAGTGATTTAGTATTTTTACAGATTATACTCCACTATAGGTTATTACAAGATAAATGGGTATAATTCCCTATGCTGTCCTTGTTTATCTATTTTAAATATAGTAGTTTGTTATCTATTAATCCCATACTCCTAATTTGTCCCTCCCTCTCTCCCCTTTGGTAACCACAAGTGTCTTTTCTATGTCTGTGAGTTTGTTTCTGTTTTGCATATACATTCATTTGTATTATTTTTTAGATTCTATATATAAGTGATATCATACAGTACTTGTCCTTCTCTGACTTATTTACTAATATTTAATTCCAATAGTATTCTCTAGGTCCATCCACATTGCTGCAAATGGCAGTATTTCATTCTTTTTGTGGCTGAATAATATTCCATTGTGTATATATACCACATTTTCTTAATCCAATTGTCTGCTGATGGGCACTTGGGTTGCTTCCATGTCTTGGCTACTGTAAATAGTGCTGTTATGAACACTGGGGTTACGTATCTTTTTAAATTAGTGTCTTCATTTTTTCCAGATATATACCCAGGAGTGAAATTGCTGGATCATGTGGTAGTTCTATTTTTAGTTTTTTAAAGAACCTCCATACTGTTTTCCACAGTAGCTGACCAATTTACATTCCCACCAACCGTGTACAAGGGTTCCCTTTTCTCCACATCCTCACTAACATTTGCTATTCACAGACTTTTTCATGATAGCCATTCTCAGTGAGGTGATACCTCATTGTGGTTTTGATTTGCATTTCTCTAATTAGTGATGTTGAACATCTTTTCATTGCCTGTTAGCTATCGACATGTCTTCTCTGGAAAAATGTCTATTCAGGTCTTCTGCCCATTTTTTCATAGGGTTGTTTGTCTCCTTTTGATATTGAGTTGCATAAGCTGTTTGTATATTTTGAATATTAACCCCTTGTCGGTCCCATGATTTGCAAATATTTTCTCCCATTTCATAGGCTGTCTTTTTGTTTTGTCAATTATTTCCTTTGCTGTGCAAAAGCTTTTAAGCTTAATTAGGTCCCATTTGTTTATTTTTGCTTTTTCTTCTGCCTTAGGAGACTGATCCAAGAAAATATTGCTACAATTTATGTCAAAGAGTGTTCCACCTATGTTCTCTTCTAGGAGTTTTATGGTTTCAGGTCTTACATGTAGGTCTTTAGACCATTTTGAGTTTATTTTCGTTAACTCTGCTTTTTTAAATGAAACAATAATAACAGCAGCAGTAGCAACTATTATTCTCTACAGTGTTTCATTTAACCCTAACAACTTGGTTAAGTTCTATTATTATCCTCATTTTACAGATGCAGAAACTGATATAAAAGATCTTTCTAAGCCCATTCTATAAGCCTACCTTCTTTGAAAAATACCTAATTTAATATGATTGATGAGAAATGTCAGATGCCTGAAGGAATAATTTAAGACTTCATATTAACCAGCACACAATACAATACCTTTACAACTGTATTCACAAGGAGAAGCAACAGTTCATGACTTTCATGTAGAAATAAAGAAACAGCCAAATAACCTATAAAATTTGAGAGGAAAAGTCTCATAATTACCTGCCAAAAATTAACATTTCCCAAAAAGTTAAACAAAGCAATACTATATTCCAAAATTTAAGTGTCAAAGATACCAGTTACAGGTAAATATAAAAACAAATAGTAAAATAACAAGGTTCAAAAAATTCAGTAAGGAAGATTTCAGATGTTCTTCATCCTGAAGTCTTTCACAATCAGGTATTTCACAGGATGTAACTGAAATGGAAAAGAGGCTATGTGCACCAACTTAAAGTCCTGTAAATGACATTAGGAATATATGCCTTCCATCTTCTGTGCAAATCTCTACACAATCAATCAATACATTTTCTGTCTTATAGCCAAATATAATTATTTAAAAACTAATAGCTACTACAGTTAATAAATAGTGAGTTACTAGCTATTTGTATTACTGAATGAGCTACCTGATACCAATCCATATGATGTAAATCATCTATTAGCCATAAACAATACCTTATTTTCTCAATTTGACGATAAACTATTGAATGAATAAAAGTTGTTGAGGAAAGAAACAATGTCTACCACATTAAATGTACTCATTTACTTAAGTACTTTTATTTTAATAATATCAAAATATTAAAAAATACAACTTAAAATTGAGGAAGTACATTAATACACTGACAAATACCATGTGCATGGAATCTAGATGCTCCATGTCATTTTCCTGTCACCCTTAATTTCGATAACATTTGTTAGACAGTTACTGTGGGTTAAGTACATTACAAGTCTCACCTCATTTAATCCTCACAACAACTCTATGAGGCAGATATTATTATTATCCCCAATATAATAATGAGGCCCCAAAAGGATAACTGCCCAAGGTCTACAGCTACTACATGGTGGAGCCAAGACTACAACCCAGCCAGTAGGAGTTAGTTCATGTTGTTAACCCCTATGTTATTCTGCCTCTCACACAGTCTACTTTAAGACCTTATTCCCTGACTCCCATCCCCATTGTTTTTCATTCTTCTCAATTCTTCCAGCCTTTTTATTAGGAATTCTAGTGTTAACTATCCCTATTACTACCCAGCATCCATAATGTGTCTGTTGGGGAAGATGGGAAAACTGTTAAAAACTTCCTGCTCTCATAGCCAAGGAGTAGCAGCATGATCCACTGCAACATCTTCACTGAAGGTCAGAGGAGCAGAGCTATCACTCCCACAATCAGGAGAGACAAAAAAGAACAAACCAGGACCAGGAAAGAGAAAAACCCTAGACAGCATTTAAAGCAGAAATTAGGTCTTATCAGATTACATCTGTTCAGCTAAGATTATCACCCCCTCTCAAGTCACCAATATCAAGATACAAGAACTAAGATCAACAAACTAATCCAAAGACCACCTCAAAACCTTATGAAATCTTAATTCTATCTGTTAAAAAGAATATCCTATTTTGACAATCAGGGAAAACAAGGAAACTGTTTTGATAATCAGGAAACAGGGAAAAAGATATTCTGTGATTCAAAAAATTTTAAAGGTTTCAGGAAAACAAAGAATAACAACTATGATTATAGAATACATTTGATATGACTAAGACTGAGGTACAGGATAGGAATACAGGCTTTGACTCATAGAAACTTGGGTTTATATTCTGGCTTCACCATTTAGTAGCTCTATGACCTTGGAAAATTGACTTGACCTTTCTGAGCTTCAGTTTTCTCCTCTGTCAAACGAAATAACATCTCACAAGATAAAGCACCTAACATAATTCCTGACTTAGTGGGTACTGAGATTTATTTACTCAGCAGTATTCATGTGAAAAATAAGAATGCATTATCCATCAGAGAAAGCACCAAAGCTAGCCTTAGAAATCTCAGGAGAGTAGATGAGGCAACGGTACTGGAGTAAAGGCATAAAAAATTTAAATGCTATCTTAAAAAAAACTTCCACTCATTAGCACACATAAAGAATATCTGATACCCACATACATGTGGTTTCTAGGTGTCAATAAAAAACTTTCCTAAGGAAGATCATGAATCTCAGTAAAAATGACTGTGAGGTTTCCTTAGTCACTGTAACTATGAAATAACCCACATACAAGGTCCTTCACTGCAACATTATTTATTAGAGCAAAAAATAAAAACTACCCATATATCCACCAATAGGGACCTAGATGAAAATACTACAGTACATCCATCCGCCCACTGAAAACTATGCAATTGTATAAAAGTATAAAGATGTCAAAACAAGGTGCAGAGTAATCTCTGTAGCATGCTATCTTCTGTGTAAGAGACAGTATTTGAGTGTGTACTCATGAATTTGCTTGTTTTTTCAAAATGAAACAATGGAAAGATTAATCAGAAACTAATGAAAATAGTTACCCATGGGGTAAGGGGCAAAGCTGGTAGAGGGGTTAGAGATAAAAATGAAATTTCTCTGACTATACCTTTTTATCAGGTCTTAACTTTTGGACCATGTATAAATTACAAATTACATATGTAATTTTTACATATTTTAAAAATAAAATTTAGGGAATTCCCTGGCGATCCAGTGGTTAGGACTCAGTGCTTTCACTGCCATGGCCTGGGTTCAACCCCTGGTCGGGGAACTAAGATCCCACAAGCCGCGTGGCGTGGCCAAAAAAACCAATAAAATAATAAAAATAAAATTTAATGGAAAATGGAAAAATTACATGAAAGTCTAAAAAGCAAAATACAGCAACAGATGTACAAAGTATAGACTATCTATTGTTTTCTAAATTTCCTGTTGTTAGGGATCTCAGAATTAGTTTGGAAAAGACATGAAAAGACAAACACCATAAGACAACAGATGGTAGGAGCCACCTGAGAGATCACAGAAGAGTTAAAACTTGGTTTGGAATACAGAAAGGGAGAGACAGGATGCCAGAGGACACTCTACTTGGAGGGAAGAATGTAACAAATCTAGAAGACAAAAGAGTATTTTCGGTGGAGTGAGATTCAACAAGTGGAATACTGTGTTCATATAGTCTCAGAGTCTTTACCAAGACATCTCCCACGCCGTACCCATCATCTGACAGCACAGGTCAATATAACTTGAGAAGAATGTTGGTCCCTGACAACATGACACTATCAACTTCTTTGAATAAAGAACATGTTTTACTCCTATATTATTCTAAAGTGCTTCCTTCTTAAGTTTCTGATATAAAGCTGTACATATATGAATACAAGATTTAAGTCCTTGTTTTCCTAATAGACTTAAAGGTTGATTATAGAAACAAAATTTTTTAAAAGATACCTCAAATCCTCATAGTTAACAATTGTGAAACTAGAAGCAGGATATCGAAAATTATTCAAGTCAATTTCAGTTTTTATTTATTAAAAAAAAAATCATCCCTTATCATTAAACTGATAAGGTTATACAGACCTTTTAAAATCAGCTTTACTGAGGTATAATTTACATATAAGAAAATTCACCCTTTTAAGTATATAGTTCAATGAATTTTGACAAAGTCATCTAACCACCATCACAAGAACAGGCAATTTTTCATCTTTTCTATAACTCCAAAATGCTATGAATCAGGAAAATTGATTCCATTTTAGGCTGTGAGTTTTTGAAGTGTTATCTTTTAAAGCTTTGGAAATCACAAGGCAGTGTTCTAAAAACATACTACACACCTGCCACCATTCACTTTATATAATAGCCAGAACTTTAAGGACAACATTAAGTGCAAAAGTCTTAAACACATACATACCTACTCTTTTTTCTAAAAGGTTTCCTTGTTGTGCCAACTTGATTGCATGTATGTAACCAAAGGAAGCATCATATCCAAGCATTTCACAATATATAAGTCTCACCATACATTCCTTCATCATTTTCTGAAAAACAAAATATCCAGTAACAGTATAAATAAATAGAATCCTTTGATGTTTTTTTTAGTATGTTGTAATCATTTAATAGGAGAGTTCTTTAATCCTGGCACTGAAGAAATAACATATATAAATTAATCACCCAAAGTCTGACTTTATAAATAAAGAGTTTCTCCCAAATTTAACTACCAACAGTACACATTTTAGTAAAATTATCTCAATATTTTGTTACTGGCAACAATACAAAATAAATCAAACGCAGCTATTTCTAATTCTAGGTGTCCCTCGCATAAAATTTGGTTATAATGTGACACACATGGTCCTCAGACAAAATTTCACTCGTGGTACCCTAACGTGGCTTCTAGAATGTACCACATCATTTTAACATACTTTGTCAAATGAAAGCATCCATACAGTTCCCACAAGTTGGTAATAATTTCTGTAATGAAAATATTTTTCACATTTAAAGACTAAATTGCACCTGGAGTTTCTTCAGAATTACTGTGCTATATTATAATAGGCGATAGTTTGTTTTATAAGCATTACTTTTTCAACAATTCTCACAACTATTATGATTTCATTAATGGTATAATCATTCTAATATTTAACTTAACTGGATCTTTCAATATTTACAACACGAGCTAATAACTTGTTTTAAGAGATTCTATAAATCTGTTTTCTTAGTATGAGAATATCTGCATCAATATTTATAGCAAATTTTAATCAACAATTTAAAATATAAATGTGTTTCAAAATAAGAAAAGCTCAGACTATTTTAATATCTAAAAATTAATTAGGTTGACATATTACAGGATTACTGAATCACAAAATGCTTAAGAAACAGTAAAATAAAATGTTTTAAAGAATAACATTTAATATTTCATATATATTATATACAGAGAGTAGATTTTATAGATATATATATATATACACACACGTACATGTAAATATGAAGAGTTTAAAAATAAACCATAGGAAAATCTTAAGGGAATAATGTTTAATGATTTAATTTAGGTCCCTTGTGTTTAATAAAAGTTAATCCATCAGCTCATTAATTAAAACTACTAAACACTGAGAAAACAAGCTTAAAGTATACTGGAAGCCTCTTCAAAGGCTTCTACATCAATGAGTGAAAGTGTTCATTTAAGCCATTAAGTATCAACCCTGATTTTGTAACATTTTATCTCATAGTTTTTCAAAAGTCATTATGGACTTTAAGTAAAATTCTATTGCATTTACATTATTATTCTCTTATTTTTGGAGAAGAAAATGCTTTTCCCAATGCAGGAATTCACTCTAAAAGATTTCTTTAACAAATTATAATCCAACTTCTACATGACCACCTCAGGGACAGACTATTCTGTAAAGTATGCCCAGAGCTGGATGACCATAAATATTATAAAATCTTCCTTCAAACTCTGGCTCCCTAACTTCTACCTACTTATCTTAATTCTGTCAACACCAGGTTTATGCCTGGTAACATGAAAACTGTATTTACTGATGCCAATTATAGAAAATGGAAATCAAACTAAATGAAAAGAGAGAAGCCATTTCTCTGTAACATTTCTATCAAGTATCATAACACACAGTGATTTTATACATACACATAAAAACATATACATATCTATACATACACATACATATACACATACACGCATAGGTCCCATTAACTATGTTTTGAGTTTCATTTGTCCACATATTATTATGACCATAAAAGGAAATATATACATTCTCTCAGACTTTACAAGTGTTATTCACATACATAATCATGTATTCATGCAAAATGATCACCACAATATTTTTATTAGAAGTGTATTCCACAGCAACTTACACAAAGAAGGCACTCACAAAATATTTCCTGAATAAACGTTGCTTGGAAAAATCTCATTATCTGAAACCACATAAAAATTAAAAGAAAAAAAAAGTAGGCCTTAATCTAACTATGTAGGGACAGTCCCACAGTCCTACAGTGGTCTGCATATGGTGGTCACAGCTTAAATAGTTGCTGAATGAATGCTGTTTGAAAATCAAATTATATGGAACCAAGTTTTTTAAAAACTAGATCCTGATTTAGCTATTGTGCAATATACTCAGTTTTACAGCAAGAAAATCACTTTTCTACCTTGTCAGCCAACCTATATTCCAAGATGTAACAGTAAAATGAGAGATTTACAATATATCAATTCAGGTCTGAAAATACTATTTTATTTTTTTTTTATTTTTTTTTTTTGGCTGCGTTGGGTCTTTGTTGCTGTGCGCGGGCTTTTTCTAGTTGCAGCGAGTGGGGGCTACTCTTTGATGCGGTGCGCAGGCTTCTCATTGCAGTGGCTTCTCTTGTTGCAGAGCACAGGCTCTAGGAGCGCAGGCTTCAGTAGCTGCAGCACGCGGGCTCAGTAGTTGCAGCACGTGGGCCCTAGAGCAGGTGGGCTCAGTAGTTGCGGTGTGCAGGCTCTAAGGCATGCGGGCCTCAGTAGCTGTGGCGCACAGGCTCAGTAGTTGTGGTGCATGGGCTTAGCTGCTCCATGGCATGTGGGATCCTCCTGGACCAGGGATGGAACCCATGTCCCCTACATTAGCAGGCAGACTCCCAACCACTGAGCCACCTGTGAAGTCCCCTGAAAATATTATTTTAAATGATGTGTCCTAACCTTCTCCCAGTGCACAACATTAAAACAATAGGATCAGCCTTGGGGTCCCAGGAGTCCCACATTTATGTAACTATCATCATGTTGGCACTGAACTGACAACAGTCAAGCAAGTCTTGCTCTGGTGCAGCCAGTCAGCAATAAAAGGCTAAAATTAATGTCTGACTTGTTACCATCCATAACTGATCTTGACTGTGATAAATTAGATTTTAGCAACTGATCAATTAATGCCACTACTGAGTCCACAGTGGACCAGATTTCAAATTCAAAATGTGCTGGCACTGACTATGCAAACTTACCAGAGTTGTAGTAGGAGCAGAAACAGTTGCTTTCAGATTACTCAGTTCCTGCTGGATTAATTTCTCTTCCTCCTGAAAAAATGAAAATATTTGAATGCATGAATAACCATCTTTTTAAACTGTAACAGTATTTTTAAAGGGAAAAATATAACTTATAATATTTTCAAAAAAAAGATACATTATTTTAAAGGAGAGTTACAAAAATTATGCACTTAAGATTTGCCTACAGGCATTTCTCCAACTCTCAGAATCATTCCTGGAAAGAATAAATATTTTCATGCTAACTCACCATTCCTCTTTTCTTCACTCAGTTACTGTCCCCTTAAGGACGGGTTAGCAGAAAACCTTTTTTAAAAAAATTAACAGTGGAGAGAAAGTAGAAAAGCAATTCTTTATGTAGTGGCCCAGAATAAGGTTCTCACAACTTCTCCTTCTTCATGGAATACAGAAACAGGGTAAGAAGGCAGAAACAGAAACTGTTCTTTTCCCCTTAAACTATACTCTTCTTCCCTATCCTTTTTTTCCTTATTCTTTGCATCCTTTCCCTCACTTCCCATCTCTCTTTCACACACACATAATAAATACACTAATATGGTTACTTCTACTGTCTGCATTGTATTTCACCTCCTTAAGCACTTGAAAATTGACCCCAATTTTGACGAATATCATGCTATCCTTAAATTACACATTGAATTAGCAGGTGCCCATTAGGTGACTAACCAAGAATTAACAATGCTAGTGAAGTACAGCTACATTTAGATACCTTATGTACAGTTTCAAACTGCAGTTTAAAACCAAAAGTATTGGGCTTCCCTGGTGGCGCAGTGGTTGAGAGTCCACCTGCCGATGCAGGGGACACGGGCTCGTGCCCCGGTCCGGGAAGATCCCACGTGCCGCGGAGCGGCTGGGCCCGTGAGCCATGGCCGCTGAGCCTGCGCGTCCGGAGCCTGTGCTCCGCAACGGGAGAGGCCACAACGGTGAGAGGCCCGCGTACCGCAAAAAAAAAAAAAAAAAAAAATTTATTTCATTCAGCCACCTCATAAAAACTAGCAAAGGACAAAATTTTAAGACAAGCAATATCAAGTCTACAAATAATTGTTTTTTTGTGATTTTTGAATGTGAAGCATATCCTCCCCAGTACATCATCTTATTTCAGTTTAAAAAAGAACGTTTTTAAACCCAAAGAGCACTTTGAAGAAAAACCTTCTCTGTCTTTTCTTCTCTCCTAACACATATTTCATTGTATACTGCTTACAGCTGTCTTAAGCCCAAGATGAAGGACCAATTCCTTGGGAAAAGGAAATGTGTTTTACACTGTTTCTTTAGGGTCTAACACATAGTCTCTTCCACAAATATCTTTTGAACAGATTTTGACCTACCACATGATCTTTTTTTAAGATACAAAATCCTTGAAGCTTTGAAAAGTCTGTGGGAACTTAAAAACTTCCATTATAACTGCTCGTTTTCAAAGCCCATCTGAGGCAGAGACTTACTCAGCAAATAGTGCATTTGGGGAGAATTATGCTTTTTCTTTGCCCAACCCGTAGGTCTAACCTAAGAACCTCAAGCTCCCCAAATATACTGAACAACAGGTTCAAATGGCAGGGTCTGTTCTAGCGTATGACATCTAGCAGTTGAAAGAACCGGGAGCCAGAAAGAACCCGAGTGCGAAAGAAACTTTTTAGAAGAATAATGCTGACATTTCCATGGCACCTGGTAGTTTCACACGCTCGATGTCTCATCTAACTCTCGAAACAACCTATGAAATATGTATTGGTACTCCGTTATGTCAACGTTCAAGAAACACACGGAGGCTCAAAGATTAAAGATATCTGCCCCAGATAATAATGAGTCAGTGTCAGGGCCAACCGTGGAAACCCGGCCTCCCAGCTGTCAGTCCGGGCAGCAAAGTGACGCTTCCGGACAGACGCCAGGACCGACAGACACACACGCCTCATGCCAGCCCCGGAGGCTCGCCGCCGGACCGGAGCCTCCCAGCGAGGGGGCCTCCCCGAGGCGCCCCTGACCTCCCGGCCCGGAAAACACCTACGTGCTTGGAGGTGAGAGCGGTGATGCCGCGGACCAGGCCGCCCAGTCGGGAGGAGAAGGACGCCTTGGCGGCCGCGGGCCCGCTAGCCGACTGGTTCTGCAAGAAGAGTCCCGGCAGCGCCGTCAGCGTCTTCTCCACAATGTCGCTCATCGCCGCCGCCGCCACCCGCGCTCCGCTCACCGCCCGGCCTCATGCCCAGGCCCTGCCCCGCCGCCTCCCCGGCCACCGTAGGCACTTCCTGTTTGTCTGAAAAAGAAATCTTTATTCGCGTTCTGCGCGGACAAGCACAGTGTCGTTCTAGAGAGACGCCGCGGGAGGGCGCGAGAGTCCGCAAGCGAAAGACAGCGCGCCAAGCCTGTGTGGACGTGGTCCTCCTTTGGAGGAGCAGAAGGGCCGGACGCTCCCGGTTTCGACGGCAACCCCTCCGTCCCGAGCTTCTCTGGGTCCTCCTGAGGTAGCCGCTGCCGTCTGTCCCTCTTATACTTCGGCCGCAAAAGTCTCCCTTTCCCTTTGGCCGCCTCCGCGCTGCCCGAGACCGCACGGGGAGGTGGCCATTCCTGGCCCTCTCTCGGCGGCCTCTCACTGTCTGGGGGACCACCGGCAATCCGCCCACCTCCCTCGGCCGCACTCGGAGGGGCGGAATCGATGCTGGGCCCCGGCGCCACGCGCGGCCCTGGCCCTGGCGGTGCCGGGGACCCTGGTGGTGTTGAATGACGGCGCGGCAGTCCTGTGGATTCAACCTACTGGGTTCAGCGCCCGCCGCGTACGGGGGACTCTTGGCCACTGCCTCTTCCCCTCCGCCCCCCTTCTCCTGGGGTTTGGGGAGGCAGCCAGGAAGGGGAAGTGGTCGGTTGGCCACCCCCGCGCCCCCCAGACCCCCTGCTCCTGCCCAGCAGGTCGCAGTCCTATCCTCTCACAACGCTGTGTTCTTTTCCATTCTAGAACTGATGGCAGTTGCCACTACATAAATATGTATCTCCCTGTCTTATTCATTGCTGTCACCTCAGCTTCCATCTAGAACAGAATCTAGTGCAGTGCTTTTGAGAATGTGGTCTGGTGAGTTCTGAAGGAGACCCTAACAAAGGATCCAGGAAGTCAAAATTATATTCATAATATTACTTAAATGTTATTTGTTGTTTTCACTCTTATCCTCTCCAGAGCATATAGAGAAGTTTTCAAGATAGAGGACTTAGAACCTCTCAACTGACTGATGAAGTGTGTGCTTGAGTACTACTCTTGTATTTTATAGATTCGTCTAAGGTTTAGGGTATAAGTTTTCAGAGTTTAACTCAGTTTGTCCCCAGTACTTCTAGTGTGTTCTTACAAGCTATCTTTATGATGAAATAAAAATTCATATTTTAAGGCAAGATGAGAAATTTAGACATAAAATTTTTCTCCACCCATTTGGGCCTCCTCTCTCCCCTCTAGTGTTCATTGTGCATCTGCATCATGCATTAACCAGACTTCCCCAATGGCAGAAGTATCTGCTCAGCCGTAAAGATCAGTTTTCCTTCTTCTGGCTCCAGCCATGTAACTCTTAGAAGATAACATTCCTTTCTCAATCCTGTAAGGGGTCACAGTGCTCCACCACTCACCTTGTATGTGCAGACAACTTTGGTGGACTTTATGTACAATGCCAGTATATCATTTCCCTTAAAGATAGTGGGTGGTGCACAACAGGCTGGTCAGATAACCTGGGGAGATACTGGGCCACACCTAGTGGAAGTTCTTAGCTTAAATATTTACTTAGAACGTTACTTGTATTCCACGTATTTTATAAGATTATTGTTTTTTTGCATCACCAAATGTGTGGCTGAGCCTCAGATAAAATTAATGATGATTAGGTGATTTGAAACTATTGGTCAAATATATAGTCCTATAAGATCAATGATCTTAATAGTGTAACTCCAAATATGGGAAGAAGCAACAAGATGGAACCGTTTCCTGGACCGTAACAGACTAGTAAGACAGGCAGTACAGAGGCTTTTGATTACTGTTAACAGGGCCTAGTCCAGTAATAGCACAGTGAGGAGCATATCAATGAAATCCTTGTCTGACCTGGGAATGAGCATTCCTAGCACCATGGGACAAATTGGTCATGAAATGACTCCCAAATCTTAGTCAAAAGTAAGACCAAAAGGGAAGGGATTGTAAAATAAAGAATGTTACCTATCATCCAGTTATACAAAAATCAAGTCATCAGCCGCTGTAGTTGCTGACCTACAATATACCCTGAAAAGAATTCAGCATGAGGCACTTTGTGCTCTGGAAAACTGACAGAACTGGCCCTCAGATAGTTAGATATTTTTAGGAGAAAATTTTATGAACCCAGCATCTTCTTATACTTAGAAAAGCACTAAAACCATTAACTAATATATCTGTTCCTCGGAAATAGCAGTAACTTTCTACCAAGGGGAATGAATGCTTGATTGCACATACCCCTACGCCAGAGTCACATATACTACTGGCCTCCCCCTCTACCTCTTCAGAACAGTTCTCAGAGCTCTCTGAGAGACTGTGTCCCAGGTGGTAATCCTCAGTTGGCTCAAATAAAAGTTTCCATTTCTCCCTAAGAAAGAATTTTGTCAACATTCATTTATACTTATCTCTCCTCATTTAATCATCTAATAAATGGTATTTTGAAATCCCTAAATTCTCCTTGTGCCTGTGTAGAAACACAAGAAAAAAGTTCATTTTGTTTACTTGTTTTACAAGGATATTTTTAATTTATTGAAAACTTTTCTAAATATTTAAATTTTTTCCAAAACTGTTACTTTTTAGAATTTAATCTTTTATTCTAAAATAAAATTTTGTTTATAATTTTTTTTTATTTTAGATTCTTTCATTGATTCACAAGAGGGAGATTAGAAGACCTGCTTTCTCAATCTCCCACATCTAAAGATGCTGAAAAATATGATATTGACATCAATATCAGAGGATTCTGAGTCAGGTAAAGGGAATAATCTGGGTGAAACTGTAAATAAGAAAGGAAAATGTGACAAAAGCTTATTTCTTTTCCTCGATGTTAGAGATGTTAATGATTTTTATTTTTTTTTTGTGATACGCGGGCCTCTCACTGCTGTGGCCTCTCCCGTTGCGGAGCACAGGCTCCGGATGCGCAGGCTCAGCGGCCATGGCTCACGGGCCCAGCCGCTCCATGGCATATGGGATCTTCCCGGACTGGGGCACGAACCCGTATCCCCTGCATTGGCAGGCGGACTCTCAACCACTGCACCACCAGGGAAGCCCAGAGATGTTAATGATTTACCTTATTTTGTCTTATTCAACAGAATATTTTCAAGCACTATTATGGTGCCAGGTAGGTTGAGGCATCATTTTGAGACCAATCATTCAGAGTTTAAAGAAAATTGAATATTTAAAATATGATAACCTAAAAAAAAATAAAAAATTAGAAAAAATAAAAAATTAAAATGATAACCTCTTTAAAAGCCAAAGCTTTTTTTGTTACCACTTTTCAAAGTAGAAATGAAAAACCAGCTGAAGCATTTTACAGGTTAAATTATTGTATTGCACTGGCTGGAGAAGGGCATACGATAGCTGAAAGACTAATAAAGCCTGTACATTACTGAGTGAATGTCTGCTAGATGAAAAATAAGTCAAAGAAATCATGGCAGTGCTGTTTTCCAAAGATGCAGTAACTCACCAAATTAGAAATTCCATTGCAAACATAAAGACTGGGTGAATATCCTATCTGCAGAATTATACTGTCTTTAAGATGGACAAAAATTATATAATTATAGATGTAGCTAGTCTTGTTGCTTTGCTTGTATCTGTCAGGTGGCAGCACCAGCTAATACTTGAAGATCTATATAAATGCCTGGCAATAAACTAAAGTGATGCTGAAATAAAACATTGTACAATTTTTTTTAATTTCATAGTTTATTCTGGAACAACTGTGCTGATATTTGCACTAATTGTATAAAAGCAATACTGGGCAAAACTGCTGGCATCTTGGCACAAATCAAGGCAGAGGCTCCCAACTGTACTCTTCACCACTGACACATTTTTAAAAAAAGCCAGTTTCACAAAAGAATATCTTTAATGAAGCAGTAAGAATTTTTAATTTTATTAAATATCAACCCTTGAGTACATTTCTTTTAAATACTGTGTGTGACAAAATGGGGAGTACACATAAAGCAGTTCTGACATGTAACCAAGGTTTCTCAAGGAAAAGCACTGGTGCAGTTTGACTTGAAAGCTGAACCAGCCACTTTTCTTCATGGAATACAATTTTAATTGAAATAATGATTAACAAACAATGGCTTTCTTGAAAATGAGCAGTGAGTCTGTTGCCTCAAGAGAAATAACTGACAGTATTCATTACCACTAATAAAATTCAAACTTTCAAGAGTAAATTGGAATTTTGAAAAATGTGTATCTGCTACCAGGAGTCTAGTAATCTCTAATATGTAAGAACTGTTCTGACAAGATCAGTGGTGATATTAATGAATGTTATTTTTTGACAGTGTATAATTAAAAGTGTCAGTATTCAGAAGATCTGTATAACTCAATGAAACAATATTTTCCAAATGATCAATGCATGATGTTATAAAATTATGCATGGACTGAAGATCTATTTAAAATGAATATAGACCAATGATTTTAATGTAACCCTATACAAAAAGTTCACTGATATAATTTAAAATTGCAACAAACCTTTAAGAAACTACTGCTTGTTGAGTTTTGGTATGGTATCAAAGAAGAACATCCACAATTATTTGAAAAGGCTATTAAAATACTGTTTTTTCCTGAACTACATATCTGTGTGAGACCAGGTTTTCTTCATAAACTTCAAACAGCATACCAACCTGTGGTAGGCTGGTACTGTCTCCCAAGGATATGGTCATATCCTAATCTTTGGACTTTGTGAATGTTATCTTATATAGTAAAACTTGCACAGATGTGATTAAATTAAGGATCTTGCAATAAAGAAGTTATCCTGGATTATCCCAGTGGGCCCTAAGTGCCATCATAAATGTTGTTATAAGAGAGAGGCAGGGCTTCCCTGGTGGCACAGTGGTTGAGAGTCTGCCTGCCAATGCAAGGGACATGGGTTTGAGCCCTGGCCCGGGAAGATCCCACATGCCACGGAGCAA
The DNA here is from genome assembly GCF_949987515.2 of Delphinus delphis. Taxonomy (NCBI): domain Eukaryota; kingdom Metazoa; phylum Chordata; class Mammalia; order Artiodactyla; family Delphinidae; genus Delphinus; species Delphinus delphis. The sequence goes on along the minus strand of NC_082684.1, from coordinate 94,006,567 downwards.
CTAAGCCCATGCACCACAACTGCTGAGCCTGAGCTCTAGAGCCCGCAAGCCACAACTACTGAGCCCACATGCCACAACTACTGAAGCCTGCGCACCTAGAGTCTGTGCTCCGCAACAAGAGAAGCCAGCACAACGAGAAGCCCCTGCACCACAACAAAGATAGCCCCCACTTACCGCAACTAGAGAAAGCCTGCGTGCAGCAACGAAGACCCAACGCAGCCCAAAAATAAATAAATAAGTAAATTTATAGAAAAAGAAAAAAAAGAGAGAGGTAGAGGGAGATTAGCCACCACACACAAAAGAGGAGAAATTGATGTAAAGGCAGAGGCAGAGATTGGAACAAGTAGTCACAAATAATGCCAGCAGCCACCAGAAGCTGGAAGAGGCAGGAATGAATTTTCCTCTCGAGCTTCCAGAGGGAGTGCTTCCCTGAGCACACCTTGATTTCTAACCAGTGAGACCGATGTTGAACTTCTGGCCTCCAAAACTATAAGGGATTACATTTCTGTTGTTTTGAGCCACCAAGGTAATTTGTTACAGCAGCCCCAGGAAACTATTGCAAACCCCACAATGATAGATTAAATGCAGAACCAAGCATGCGAGATTCCAGCTGTCTTATATTAAGCCTAACATAAAGAGATTTGCAGATTTGTAAAACATTGCTACTTCTCTCACTTTTTTCATTTTGAATATATAGTTGTTTTTTATTTTTTTATGTTGTTAATATGTAATAGGTTTACTGTTGCTATTTTAAAATCAATAGCTTAGATTTTTCTCAGTTTTACTTTGTTAATTCAGTAAATATCTACAGATAAAACCCATGTAAACGAAAGCTTTGTGGGGGGGGCCTCAATTTTTAAGCATATAGAAGGGTCCTGAAACCAAAATGTTTGAAAACTGCTTATCTAGTACATAGTAGGTGCTCAATTATTTGTTGAAATAATCATTATATTTATAATTCAGTCACAACAATCAATATATGAGTATAGGCCAGTGAACAGCAGGAGTTTAGGGGTAGGGTGACGTTTGCAAGGGAAGAAGACAAAAGAGTTCTCAGAAAAAGAAATTGGGGGGGAGAAAAAGACAAAATTATCTCCAATTGACCAGGTTATGAAGGAATAATTGCTGAAACGACAACCAGAGCTTCCTACCCTGTGGCCCAGGCACAAAGATTGAATACCCACCAATTCCTACTATTCCTCCTCTAGCTTTCACCTCCCGAAACTAAAAGTTGAAAGTAGAGCTAAGAAACAAATGTTGAAAGCCCAGTAGTGAAATGGCTATTAGGAGAAGCTACAGAACTATATGGCAAGCCCAGCTAAGATTTAGAATTATAAGATGTGGAAACTGAAAGAATATTTGGAGTTCATCTATACATCCAATCAGCTAATTTTGTAGAAAAGGATACTGATACTTAGATTTTGGAAGCCACTTGACCAAGGTCGCACAACATTAGGGGTAGAACTGAAATTACAGCCCTAAATCTAGATTCTGAGCCTGTAATATTTCACCTGTACTTTCATGGTATTGACAGTAAAGAGGTTGTCTGTGGCTTCCTGTTCTGAGACTCTGGCTCCAAGTCCTACCCTAAAATGTAGGGGATATGGATGTTCTTTTTTAAGCTTGTAAATTTAGACTGTATATTTTTCCTGTAAATATGGGCTCTTCTTTCTCCTTTTCCTGTCTCTACCTCTATCCCAGGTAATTTCACTCAGAATGACATACTGTCACAGGGATTGAACCTATTAAATTAAACCCTCAAGAACTGGATTTCCTCTGTCTCTTCTTCCAGTCAGGGAGGAAGGTGGCTCTCACTGAGCTGAAAATAGGGCAGAGAAGTGACTCAGTACACTTTAAGAAGGTGCAGTGGTCTTAGGACAGTAGGGGGCAAACTAGTTTATTCCCCTACAGGAACAAACGGGGCTGTCTAAGCAGGGGTGTCTCACCTGAAAATACATACAGATGTGTGAAGGGGTGATAAGTATTTTTCTCCAATACATTTCCTCAGCTTCCTGTTTTAAAACTTTTATTTTGAATAGATGTTAAATGCAGTTTATTCAAAATTCAAAATGTACAAAAAGTTATACACAGAAAAGTCTTCCTCCCTTCCCATTCCCCAGCCATCCACTTCCCTTCAGTAGAAACAACTGCTATGATCTATTTCTTCAGAAATATTTTATACATAAACATTAGCTTTCACTTTGAAAGCCTTAGATTCCACCCCTGTGCCCACAGAGAATTCAACCCACTTATTTTCAGAGTTTATCTCTAGGGAATCATTCCTTCATCTAATATTTTTCCAAAAATTCCTGCCCTCAGTTGATGGGACTGTTGAAGACAGACAACAGTTGTTCACACTCTCTTACTCAAAGGTTTCCATGCTGTCCCAGGAATGTGCACAGGAACCACCTGACAGAGGAATTACAGGACACATGCATACCCACGGCCCCAGTTCTCACCCTCTATCCTTGGCCAGACTCTCACCTAGGCTCCAAGTCATCCATCCCATTCCCAACCCCCTGAACTTCTAAACTCCATTTAGCTTTCTTCATCCCCTTGCTCTTTGCATTTAACATTTGGCAGTGTTTTCCCTACAAAGCCCTTGTCAGCTCTCACCAATAATTCTGATTTCCCACTCAAGCTAAATTGCCTCCATTTACCCCGATAACATGCTTAAAACATCCCCATTGCTCCACTTCCCCTGCCATCTTGCTTTACTATCTCATCTTTGTCCTGGATTATTATAAAAATCTTCTAATTAGTCACCCACCACCACCAATTTCTTCTCTTTTCAGCTAATCCTTCAGAGAGAGCGTTCTATTTCAGAATCTGATAATATTATTCTCAGTTCAAAATAGTCTGATGGATAAATTGCAAACTCCTTATCGGGGGATCTAGACCTCGATAACTTTCCCATTGCCCACCTCTCTAGCCTCTTTTCCTGCAAGGCTTAGGTTAGCGTTTTTTGTTGTTGTTTTAGGGATATTGAGCTGTCGATAGTTCCATGAACATGCCTCACTTTTAACTCCTCATGTTTTTGCACATGCTGACTGTTTGGAATATCCTTCTACTCTTTACTTAACTAGAAAATTGCTATTTATCCTTTAAAACAGAACTCGGACATCACTTCCTCTATGAAGCCTTCCCTGCCCCATGTTTGTACCTTATACAACCTCTACTAAAATTGAATTGAAATGATCAATTTTTATGTCTCTCCCCTATTAGAACTGAACCCTCAGGGATAGAGAGCATGTTTTTATTATTCTCAATTCCAGAACAGAATCTGTATCTATCGTCATGGAAAGATATTCATGGTACATTGATATAACACCAAAAATATAGTAAAAACGTAACACAGGAACTAAAATGGGATACAAAAAATATTAAACATAACAAAAGACAATAAAAGAGGAACAGAAAAAAAACACGTGGTACATAGAGAACAAATAGCAAAATGGAAGACATGAATCCAGCCATATGCATAATTATATTGAATCTGAATGAGCTACTTCCTCATTCTGTTAATGTGGTATAGTACATTGACTGATTTTTGTATGTTGAATCATTCTTACATTCCAAAAAGAAATCCCACTTGGTCATGGTATATAGTCTTTTTAATGTGCTGTTGAACTCTGTTTGCTAGTATTTTGTTGAAGGTGTTTACATCAGTATTCATAAGGGATATTGATATATACTTTTTTTTTTCTTGTAGTGTCTTTCTCTGACTTAGGTATCAGGGAGGAATTTGAAGAGGATTGGTATTCATTCTTCTTTAAGTGTTTAGTAGATTTACCAATGAAACCATCTGGTCCTGGGCTTTTCTTTGTTGGGAGGTTTTTGATTACTGATTCAATCTCCTTACTAATTATGAGTGTTCAGATTTTCTGTTTCTTCATGATTCAGTCTTTGTAGGTTGTGTGTTGCTAGGAATTTATTCATTTCTTCTGGGTTATCCAAATTGTCGGCTCACAACAGTTCATAGTATTCTCTTATAAGCCTTTTCATTTCTGTGGTATCAGTTGTAATGTCCCCTCTTTCATTTCTGATTTTAGTTATTTGTCAGTTTTGTTGATCATTTGAAAGACTAAATTTGGTTTCATTGATTTTTCTGTTGTTTATCTGTTCTCCATTGCATTTATCTCTGCGCAAATCTTTATTGTTTCCTTCCGTTAGCTTTGGGTTTAGATATTTCTTCTTTTTTAGTCACTTAATGTGTACAGTTACATTATTGATTTGAAATTCTTTTCTTTTTTAATGTATATGTTTACAGTTTCCCTTTTAGCACTATTTTTCTGCATCCCATAAGCTTTGTATGTTGTGTTTTTGTTTCCATTCATCTCAAGGTATTTTTTAATTTCCTTGTATTTTCTTCTTTGACCTATTGGTTAAGAGTATGTTGTTTAATTTCCATACATTTCCAGTTTTCCTTCTGTTTTTGATTTATACTTTCATTCCATTGTGGTTAGAAAAGATACCTTGCATGTATTTATGATTTCAGCCTTTTGAAATGTATTAAGGTTTGTGTTGTAGCCTAACATATACTCTATCCTAGAGACTAGTCCATCTGCACTTGAGAAGAATGTGTATTCTGCTGTTGTTGGGTACAGTGTTCTATATATGTCTGTTAGTTCTAATTGGTATATAGGGTTGTTCAAGGCCTATATTTCATTATAAATCTTCTGTCTGGTTTTTTTGTGCACTATTGAAAGTGGGTATTGAAGTCTCCATCTATTATTGTAGCACTGTATTTCTCTTTTCAATTTTGTCAGTTTTTCTTTCTGTTGATAGGTAGGAGATATAAGTGAATGGATAGATACTCCATGTTCATGGACTGGAAAGAATCAATATTGTTACGATTGCAATTTCTGCCCAAATTGATCTATAAACTGTATACAAAACCTTAGCAGCCTTTCTGGCACAAGCAGACAAGCTGATCCTAAATTTTATATAGAATATCCAAAACAATTTTTGAAAAAGAAGAACGAAGCTGGATGACTTACAATATCCATTTTCAAAACTTACTGTAAACCTACAGTAATCAAGACAGTATGGTATTGGCATAAAGATAGACATATATATTAATGGAACAGTATTGAGAGTCAGGAATAAATTCTTACATTTGTGGTCAATTGATTTTCTTTCTTTCTTTCTTTCTTTCTTTCTTTCTTTATTTATTTATTTTTGGCTGCATTGGTCTTTGTTGCTGCTCAGGCTTTCACTAGTTGCAGCAAATGGGGGCTACTTTTCATTGTGGTGCACGGGCTTCTCATTGCAGTGGCTTCTCTTGTTGCGGAGCACGGGCTCTAGATGCACGGGCTTCAGTAGTTCCGGCACACTGACTCAGTAGTTGTGGCGCGCAGGCTCAGTAGTTGTGGCACACGGGCTTAGTTGCTGCACGGCATGTGGCATCTTCCCAGACCAGGGATCAAAGCTGTGTCCCCTGCATTGACAGGCGGCTTCTTAACCACTGCGGCACCAGGGAAGTCCCCATCAATTGATTTTCAATGAAGTAGCCAAAACAGTTCAATAGAGAAGGGACAATCTTTTCAGCAAATGATGCTGGGACAATTTGATATCCATATGCAAAAGAAATGTTAACTTAGACCTTTATCTCACACTATACACAAAATAATTAATTCAAAATGGATCTTACACCTAAATGTAAAAGTAAAACTATAAAGGTTCTAGAAGAAAACATAAGATAAAATCTTCATGAACTTAGGCTAGGCAGAGTTTTTGTCTGTTTGTTTGTTTGTATATTTATTTTTGGCTGTGTTGGGTCTTCGTTGCTGCACACGGCCTTTCTCTAGTTGTGGCAAGTGGGGGCTACTCTTTGTTGCGGTGCACGGGCTTCTCATTGCAGTGGCTTCTCTTGTTGCAGAGCGCAGGTTTTAGGGGCACAGGCTCAGTAGTTGTGGCGCATGGGCTTAGTTGCTCTGTGGCATGTGGGATCTTCCCGGACCAGGGCTCGAACCCATGTCCCCTGCATTGGCAGGCAGATTCTTAACCACTGCACCACCAGGGAGTCCCAGAGTTCCTAAATATGACATCAAAAGCACAGTCCACAAAAGAAAAATTTGATAAATTGGACCTTATCAAAATGAAAACTTGTGTGCTTCAAAAGATAATATTAATAAGTTGAAAAGACAAGATACAGGCTGAGAGAAAATATTACAAATTGTATATCTGATAAAGGACTTTTATCTAAAATATACAAAGAACTCATAACTTAGTTATAAGAAGACTAACAATCCAATTTAAAAATAAGGGAAATATTAGAATGCATATTTCACCAAAGAGGATATATGAATGGGTAAAAGGCACTTAAAAAAAGATGCTCAAGGGCTTCCCCGGTGGCAGAGTGGTTGAGAGTCCATCTGCCGATGCAGGGAACACGGGTTTGTGCCCTGGTCCAGGAAGATCTCACATGCCGCGGAGCGGCTGGGCTCGTGAGCCATGGACACTGAGCCTGCGCGTCCGGACCCTGTGCTCTGCAACGGGAGAGGCCACAGCAGTGAGAGGCCTGCGTACCGCAAAAAAAAAAAAAAAAAAGATGCTCAACACTATTAGTCATTAGATAAATGCAAATTGAAACCACAATATGATAGCATTACATACCCACTAGAGCTATAATCAAAAGGACAGACAATACTAAGTGGTAGACAAGATGTGGGAAAATCTTCATGTATTTGTTGGTAGGAAAGTAAAATGGAAGAGCCACATTGTAAAACAGATTGATAGTTTTTTTTTAATAACCTAAACAAATTTCCCAGAAATTCTACTACTAGGTATCTACCCAAGAGAAATGAAAATATATGTTCACACAAAGACTTGTACATAAATGTTCATAGAGGCATTATTCATAATAGCCAAAAGCTGGAAGCAACCCAAATGTCCATAAACTGATGACAGATAAACAAAATGTAATATATCTATACAATGGACTATTTTTCATCCGTGAAAAGAAATGAAGGGACTTCCCTGGTGGTCCAGTGGGTAAGACTCCACGGTCCCAATGCTGGGGACCCAGGTTCAATCCCTGGTCAGGGAATTAGATCCCACATACATGCCGAAACAAGAGTTCGCGTGCTGCAACTAAAGAAGCCCGCATACCGCAACTAAGAGGTCCACATGCTGCAACGAAGATCCCTTGTGCCGCAATTAAGACCTGGCGCAGCCATAAATACATAAATAAATAAACAAATATTTTTAAATAAATAAATAATATTTTAAAAAGAAAAAAGAAATGAAGTACATGCTGTATGGATAAGTCTCTAATACATTGTGCTCAGTAAAAGAAGCCAGTTACAAAACACTATATATTGTATGATTCCATTTATAGGATAGGATCAGAAAAGGCAAATCTGTAGAGACAGAAATCAGATCAGCAGTTGCCTGAAACTGGAGGTGAAATTGACTGCAAATACTCATGAGGGAACTTTATGGGGTTTTGGAAATGTTCTAAATCTAGATTGTAACAGTGGTTGCACAGCACTATAAATTTACTAAAAATCATTAACTGTACACTATTGTAAGTGAATAATGGGTAAATTTTATGGTATGTAAGTTATATCCCAATGAAAGTGTAAAGTATTTAAATGAATTTTAGAAATGCTCATTTATTATTGATTCACAGTTTGCTGCAGGATCTTTCTGGGACTTAGTGACCAGAGATGCATGTCAAATGGAAAGAAAGAATTTGTTAGAAAAATGAATATATTGAGGACGGCCTATAGGGAGTGACCAGAGAAAAAGTTCAAGAGAGCAGCCTTGGGAACGGCCAAAAGTTAGTCAGGAAACGCTCCACACTGAGAGGCAAGGCCTAGAAAAGGAGACGTGATGGGTAGAGTTCTGGTGACTGCAATAGTCGGGATTTAGGCAACTTTAGAGAACACCTTCATGCCCAAGGGGGCACCAGAAGAGCAAGTCCCAGTTGTGACTGCAGACATTCTCAGCTGAGGGAGGGCAGTCTCTTAGGTTCATTCAAAACCCCACCCAGGTTCTTCAGAGACCAGTACTCTCAATTTCCTTTTATTTTCTTTCTTGGGAGGAAGGGGGAATTTGCCTGAAGGTGGCTTCCTTTTAAATCTGAAAATGGGGCATGAAGAGCCAGCTGAGGCCCTGTGACTGTCTCCAGGAGAGAGGCAACTGTTATAGCCAAAAGAAACTGCCCTTAGACGAGCTTTTTCAGAATGACACATACTATTTTCTTCCTCTCCCTCTGTGACTCAGATTCATATTTCACACAGACCTTTGCCTATGTTTTCTTTCCTCTGCCTTGACTGCTAGCCAGCAGACTGTGCCCACAGTGTTTTCCCACTCCTGTTCCCCAGTCTGAATCAGCCTGGTGAAAACATTAGCTGGAAGAGATCTGTGTTTACCAGGTAAATTCCTCTAAAACAAATAAATTTGCAATGAAAATCTTTATTTAACCAAGAGTCCTCCACAGCACAGCTTATGCGTAACCTAATTCAAGCCACAGTCAATGAAACAAAATTCTAATCCATACCATGTATTTGGACAGTCCAATGGAGCTTACTTGTAAAAAGATTTGACCTGTAGTACTTTCTTTTCCCCAAGGAGCTTGAGAAATAAGTAGAGGCAAAAACAGAGCCCCTTCGTACTTGGAGAGTATTTTCCCACAGATAACTTGTTTTAAAAATCCAGTTCCCAGGAAACCCTTGTAAGGACTTTTCCCAATAGTCTACCAGATCCTGAACAAGAAGAAGAGATAGACTGTAGATTCAATAAACAGGATCTTCTCAGAAGGAAACCATGGGAACTTTTTCAATCTTCAAGGAGGCTCTAATCCAAAGCACTGTAAAAAATGATCAAGAGATCAGAAATGAAACAAGGTGAAGGAAACAAAAGTAGCATTCCAAAGAGGTGATAATATACTATCACCTGAAGTGGTATTAATCACCTAAAGAGGCCTGAGGCTATACTAATAAACTAATGAGAGTCAAATCTTTAAAAATACAGTACCTAGATCATATGAGAGAATTAATTACATCAATTGTTCCTACTGCTAAGAGCAAGATATTCCTCAAAGGGCATTATTGTGGAGGGAAGTCATTCTCTCCCTCTCCCAGGTCCATAAAATAGAATCTCCACTCCTTCAAAATTGTGAAAGACATTTGCCTTCCTGATAGTTCCCTCGCGGTTCGCCCTAGGGCAGGAGGGACTCAGCTGACTGGGCCACTAGGGAAGGAACTGAGCACACTCGGCCCCTGCTTCGTCTTCTCCTGGGACTAGCCTGCCCGCCAGACAGGTGCCTCCAGCCCTGAGCCCCTGCACACATGCATCCATCCCTGCCTCCCCAGGAGGTCTAGGGGGCAAGTGTCAGGAAGTCTGGTTGTAAGCCCTGACCTGTGGGGCTCTTGCACTGTGACCTTACCCTATCAAAGATAATGCTTCTATCTCCATGTCTGTTTTTCATAAGGTTCTGAACGCAGAGGGAGTAAGAGCTGCAGTTTATTGGCCTCTTCAAAGCCCCCATATTAAGACTTTAAGGAGCCCTGCCACTGAAGAGTTTAAAAACCAGCGAATAACCCAAAGAAATGACTTAAGCAGGAGACTAAATTCACCATATGCCCTTGAGCAAGAGCTGAGCTCCTCAGTCGGGAAGGGAGCCACCTCTTCCAGAAGAGGATGCAGCATGAGGGACTTGCACATGGGACAGTGAGGAGGCAGAGACAGCTTCTCAGGAGCCAGAAGAGGGGAGACTGACGTCACTGCGATCCCCTCATGTCTGAGGTGTGAAGTGGTGGCAAGAGTCATGAATTGGGACCCAGAAAACTTGTGTTGAAGTCCCAGCTCTTATCAAATGTGCAGCCTTTACTATTCTGAGCCTCAGTTTCCACATTTGTAATGAGCATAAATATCATTCCCACCTACCCTGTAGGGGTACTTTGAGAAATACATTATGTCGTGTATGTGAATGTTCATGTACACTGGAAAGCATGTTAGAAATATAAGGCAGCATGAAAAACATAGTGAGGACAAGGTACTTGAAGATATTTTGGGGTGGAAGTGCTGGTATTTTCCATTTGATCTTCCACATCCACTCTCCATTCTCATCTGTATCCTAGAGGCTGAACTTTCTGAATTGCATCAATGGGTTCCCTTGTCTTTTGGCTGCTGGCTGAGTTTCATCAATGAGGAGCAACAGAAGAGACTGGAGAGGGGGCTATTCGGCTGCTTGGATTAGACTCCCCTGGTCTCCTCCCTGCTGCTTCTCCTCCGGTTGGCTGCATCTCTCTATGGAGGGCACAGCTAGAATCAAACTGCCTTCTCCACACAGTTTTCTCCCCAGACCAGCAACATTGCCATCACCTGCGAATTTGTGAAAAATACAAATACTCCAGTCCTACGCCAAACCTACTGAGGCAGAAACTCCAGGGGGAGGCCCAGCAATCTATGTTTAACAAGCCCTGCAAGTAATTCGTACACAGTTTGACAACCACTGCTGTAACTAACTACTCTTTTTTTCTCTCTCACAGCTATTAACCCTGCAATACTGTCCAGTCCTTTGTTGTTTTCCCCCAAACTCTGTTTACCTTTGTAAATAGTCCTTTTACTATACTCTCCTCAAATTACTCATTTTGAGTATGCCATGGTTTCCTGCAGGACCCTAACAATGTCAACAAGGGGCTTCTTGGGATCCAAAAAATAAGACAGCTAACTGCTTTGTCCTCTGCCTGTGAAAAGGACAGGCCCACTGACCAAGCTGAAAGAAAAAACCTGTGATGGGATAGCCAAGTAAGGAGATCTAGTTACAGATCACCCCAAAATCCTTCAGGCAAAAGCTTGCAGTGGATCTCTGTGTTTCAGGAAATGTTTGTTTGGTAAACTAAGAAATGATGTAATATCCTTGTGAGACATATGACTAAAATCTGAGGTTTTTGTGTAGGCTTGGGCTGTAATGTTGGTTTTTACCAAGGGCTTTAGTCTGAGGAGGGAAAATGCTAAAATAAGTTGCCACTTGCAAAAGGAAGCTGATGGTATTTCTTTCCTTTGGCCTGGGCCAAAGCTATAGCAAGCTAAATTCATACCATTTATTTTTCATCCAATATGAAAGTCGTATAGACCAAGACATAACATTTGAGAACCAATAGAGAATAAACAAGTTCAAAGGGTCAGTCTGACTAGAATGTATAATGCCTAAGACAAAGGGAGACTGTTTCTAGGTGTTTGTTTCCTCAGGTCTCTTGTCACAAGGAGTCACCTTGTTTCCAGGGCATAAATCCAAGGCAGAAATATTCAACAGAGGTCAGGAAGGTAGCCTTGAGTAAAACTGAGAAGCCCCACTCCAGCAAGTCATTTCCTTTGGAAATGTAAAGGTTAGTAAGCCTGGAATCAGGATAAGAAAGAGGCTTTGGGAAAACTTAGCCCAAAGTGCTAAACTAACACAGGTTTTTCTTGCCTTTGTGGAATGAATCTATTGCTTTTCCTACAAATGAAGAAACTGGTTTTCAAAGTAACATCTCTTATTTATGCTTTATAAATTTGGCCAGTAATAACTGGACCCTAAAAAATGGCGAGTCAGGCTAAGCTTGTCTTCAAATTTTGTCTTTAATTCACTTTTTAAATACAATTCCCCTCCATCTCTCCTTCCCTTCTCCCTTTTCCCCCCTCCCCTGCCCCAGAGATCCATGGTTTCCTCAAGCTGTAACCTGTGTGTTCACAGCCCACCACTTGAACAACCTTCCCAGGTTTTCCCCTCTTTGAACTTTTCCAGAGCGCACTCAGAATTTAAAGGAACAGGGCCCTATCCCTCAGGGCCTAATGCAGATTATGGTTATCTACTTCCCACTGGGTAAGGGGTTGCTTGGTAACCCTCTTACCTGAGGCAGCTACCAGAGTGAACTGATCTCAGGGACATAAGGCCCTGCCAATCAGTAACTGTGTGATCTTGGGAAAGTTACAAAGAAAGATGCAAAGAATCATAGATTCTTGGGGTTGAAAGGGATCAGTGCTTGAATACATAGTCTAATACCTTACAGAGGTTTTATCCACCTTCTATTTAATGTTCTACTGAAAATAACTTCTGTCATTTATTGAGCACCTCCTATGGGCCAAGGCCTGAGTTAGGCATTTGTATATATTGTCACTAATCCTGAAAATAACCCAGCAAGGTAGTTAGCACTAGCCCCATTTTACAAATATGAAACTGAGACTTGATAGGGTGACTTAGTCCAAGTGGCAAAGCCAGGGTTTGTACCCGTTGCAGTTGGCCTGGAAGTCAGTGCTCATTCCACTTGACTGTATGATCTTCTAAGAGATCCCATTCTAACCCTATAACAGAAGCATACTTTATTTTTTTAATATTTTATTTATTTATTTGGTTGGACCAGGTCTTAGTTGTGGCTTGCAGCCTCCTTAGTTGCGGCTTGCTGGCTCCTTAGTTGTGGCATGCGATCTCTTAGTTGCAGCATGCATGTGGGACCTAGTTCCCTGACCAGGGATCAAACCCAGGCCCCCTGCATTGGGAGCGTAGAGTCTTATCCACTGTGCCACAAGGGAAGTCCCTGAAGCATACTTTATAATGAGCTGAATTTGTCTTCCTCTACCTCCCACCCACCTTCACCTCCAAGTTCTACCCCTCGGTATAGCAAAGTCGTCTTCCTCTTCTACATGCCACTCCTTCAGGTATTTGAATACTACAGACTACTTTGACCATCCTGAAAATATTCAGCCTTTCCTCCTATGAAAGTTTAAAATCCCTTCACTCTCCTACTGATTCCTTTTCAGTTCGTCTATGTCCCATATATCAACAACAAAAACCTGAAGCTTAATATATGTACAGAAAAGTGCACAGATTATATATACACAGTGAAATTTTTACAGAGTCACTCCTTGATCAAGCAACAGAAGCATTACCAGAACCCTAGAAGCCCATGCTATCTCATCTGTGCCTCCCCCAGAGGTGACCCACACCCTGACTTTTAATACATGGATTATATAGAGGGAAGCACACAATCTGCATCCTTTTGTGCCTGCCTTCATTTGCTCAACATTGTGAGAGTTTCATGTCATATTGTGTGGAGCTATAGTTAGTTCATTCTCATTCATTCCTTTCTGTGTACTTCTTAAAATATTGTGGTAAAATATGTATAATATAAAATTTAACATCGAAACAATTAAGTGTACAGTTCAGTGGAATTAAGTATATTCACAAGATTGTGCAACTGTCACCACCATCTGTCTCCAGAACTTTTTCATCTCCCCAAACTGAAACTCTGTGTTTATTAAACAATAACTCCCCACCTGCCCCTCCTCTAGCCCCTGGCAACCACGATTCTACTTTCTGTCTCTTTGAATATGCCTTCTTTAGGTACCTCATGTAAGTGGAATCATATAGTATTTGTTCTTTTATGATTGGTTTATTTCACTTAGTATAATGTCCTCAAGATTCATCCATGTTATAGCATGTGTCAGAATTTCCTTCCTTTTTAAAGCAAAATAACATTCCATTGTACAGATATACCATGTTTGGTTTTTTTTTATTCTGTGTGCTTTTTAAAGTGTGTTGACTTATATGGGACCCAGGGTCCCCAGTGGATCTGGCATGAGCAGGTCCTTTGCACAGCTCCACCACTGCATTCCCACACTCTTTTTTCTTGCTTTCAAGTCTGATTCCCATCTAGACAGAGTGCTCTTTGGACCTTATGCATCTTTGCTTCCCCAGCACCTAGCTCCAAGTAGAAATTCGGTGAACAATATCTGGTAATAAATGAATGAAAGTATAACAGCCCCGTGAAGTTCCTCCTCTTTACCTCTCTGAGCCTCAGTTTCCTCATTCTTGAAATAAAGGGTTCAGACTATTGATTCCTTAAATCTTGCCTAGCTTGACATTCCTGATTTTGTGACAGTCTTGCATTTCACAAGGCTCTTTGGTGACCTATTCCAAGGGTTTGACAAACAAAACAACAGTAATTTTTTAAACTACTTTTGTGTGTTTCAGTTTATATATCAATAATTTCAGTTTATCCCTTTGGTAACCCTGTTAGGAAATGTGAGACTTGAAGGCTCTGTGAGAAATTCTTCTGGACAAGGAAAAAGACTTGCGAAGTGGGTCATTAAGGAGGTCTCTGTTAGGGAGAGGTTTGCCAAGCTAATTTCTCTCCTTCAGCTGCTCAATTGAAAAGCTTCCGGGGCTGTAGGGAAGCTGCAATTCCCAACTCAGTCAATAGGTGGCCATTTAACTGCATCCAGAGGGAACAGATGAAAACAACTCCAGCCCCAGAGCCAGGATGGTCCCAAAGTGGCAGTCAACCAAATTAGCATTTTTCTAGGAGAATTTGCATATATAAAATGGTTAGAAGGCCCTGAGCATTCTGAAATATGCTATCACTGGCAATAGACTTAGAATGCTGCCCACTCTGTTCCTGGATAAGTTGAAATACAACAACAATATTTTATCCTCCATCTTGTGACTTCTGGTTCTTTATTCTCTCCTCTCTTCCTTCTCCCTCAACCAATTTATGAGAGGCATGAAGCCAAATTTTGATAGGCCCATGATTGAAACACACTGACTTAAAATGTCTCAAGGGACAGTAAGTTTACAGGCAGATCAGTAGCTCTCCAGCTGGAATTTTTAAAGGAGACTGAGCTTACTGTCTTATGAAAGAGAACACACTCATACATATTTCGAGAACATTTGGAAACTTCTGTGTCAGATCAGATCAAGATCCATACAAATAAATATTCTCTTCTTGCCAATTGCTGCTAATAAAGGGATGTATATGCCTCCAGATATTCTTTCCTAAGTACATACCAGCATGTTTTCTTCTTTATAAAAAGAAAAACTAACACTTTCAAATAATCTTTAAAACTTTATTATAAAAAGGACTATTGATTAAACCATGACATCTAACAGTTAACCTCACTCTCCATTCTCTTCTCTTACTTTGAACATTCATGGGTTTTGGTAAAGCTGTGTTCAGTTATTTCTTATTTTATCTTTCGAAAAATTAGCATTAATTTATTTTGGCCTCCTTCTGAATCTTTAAGTGCTATGGGCATTTCTGCTACAAAGGTATTTTTGCCAATTCCTACAACTTTCTCTTATCCTTTCGAATTACAAATTTGATGACTGAACCTAGGTTATATTTTTTAGATTGATTCATAACTTTTGAAACATTTGTTGCTCTATTTTATTATTGTTGCTTCCTTAGTCTCAAGCACTGCTAACTTAAGGTGGACTTAGCGCACGCTCCTGTTCTTCATTCTATTATCTTCATAAAAGTTCTGTGACCCTCCTGTTCTATTCATTCTTTAACGTTTGCAATGCCCCAGTGGGTTAAAAGCAGACAGAAAATCAGAGACTAAATAAATAGCTGTTTTGGGAGACCACAGAGAACAGCTTCAACCTACACATTAGTGTTATATCAGGCTAGAACAAAATAATGAACATGAAAGCCCTTTGAAAAATACAAAAGCATGCCATGCACATGTAATATTTGGCTTGACTTGAAGAGGAAACCAAGCTGAAATGGCTTATTAGGATTTACCAAATGCTTGGGGTCAAACATCTGAGGAAAGAGTTTGGAGACATAACTAGCATTATTTCTTAAACTGGTTGAATACTCTACATTCTTTACTTACAAGTGTTCTGGCTACAATTGTGACTTAACACATTTTAGTAACAGAGAAATAGGGAGCATTTTTATTTTACAGTAACCTAGAGATTCCAATAAATATCAGGGGACATAAATCAGCACAAAGTCTTAAAAGTGGCTGGTCTGACAAGAAGGAGCCAGTGTAATGTGGCTTTTCTATTAGCTTGGCTATAAAGTTGGCTATTAACTTAGCACCTAATTGGATCCTCCTACAGTGGATCTTAAAAGCATTCAGTCCTGCAGGCTAGAGAACATGTTGTGCTTGCTGAATGGTGTTTAAGGTACTTTAAAAGTCTGGTTATATTTGAGTGATGACTAAACACGACTTTATTATATCGGACATTTAGAGGTGGTAGGCATGGTGTCTTCCTATACAGAATTGTGTCTGGAGGGCTGCATCTGAATCCTAGCTCTACCATTTACAACTGCATGACTTTGGTCTTATATTTTAGCCTTTATGAGCCTCAGCTTCTTCATCTGTATGATGAGGGTAACAGTATCTGTCCTTCTTACTTCATAGAGTTAAAAGAATTAAGATAGACCATGCACAGAAAAGAGCTTTATACTATACTATACACTATACACACATTAGTTACAATTAACCAAATGTAACCCTCATGTTTTACCAATGAGTAAACTGAGGCCCAGAGAAGCTAAATGATTTGATGAAAGACCTATGGTGGCAGAGTTAGATTTAGAACGCAGATCTCCAACAGCCTCTTTTCTTTGTGGTGTATCAATCAGTACTGTTTTTTGACATTTTCTATAAACTAAGGTCTATATCCATGACTCATTTACATATAATTTACTGCCCAGCTATAAAAGGTCATTAAAATTTAACTTTAAGTTTGTTAGAAGCTAGATTTAATTACCATGTATGTGTAGATGCATTACTGAACTTACAACTAAAACTATAGCTAGGCTAGTCCTTGAAGGAAACCATTTTTTGTTTTCATTTTGCATGTCAGTGCTTGGCTAAAACCTCTGTTTTTATAAGAGAGTCATGTGAGATAATCTAAACCCTAAATCTAATTACAAAGAAGAATCTACAAAACAAATTCAAACCTTGTATGAAAGCCAAAACTTTCATTGTACTTTGATGGTCTTCGTAAAATAACTTTTTTCACCTTCATCCTAACATATATATATATTTTTTTTTTTTGGTACGCGGCCTCTCACTGTTGTGGCCTCTCCCATTGTGGAGCACAGTCTCCGGACGCAGAGGCTCAGCGGCCATGGCTCACGGGCCCAGCCGCTCCGCGGCATGCGGAATCTTCCCGGACCGGGGCACGAACCCGTGTCCCCTGCATCGGCAGGCAGACTTTCAACCACTGCGCCACCAGGGAAGCCCCTAACGTATATATTTTAAGCCTGTAATTTTACCATTAACATAAAAAGGACCAGACCTGTATTGTGGCCTCAGAGATAGCTTATTCTAATATTTTTGTCTCAATAGGTTCATTTATCAATAATGTGTATGTGAAAAAGCATTTTATCTAAAGGTGCTTTTTTTGTTTTAAATAAGGCTATTCTGGGTTTTCCCTTATACTTGAAATTTATGATGGATTTTAATGTCTAAAATTTGCTTACAACTTTAAATTCCTATGATCTAGAATTTAGAATTACAGGAAGAAATGGAATCAATATTTATTTTTCCAGTTATAGTCATGTAGAGATTGGGGCTAGTTTCTCTTCCACAGAAAAAAATACATAGGGGCATGTTCAACCTTGGGACCTTATTAAGGAGTATCTCTCAAGTTCTTTGTGAGTTTATAGTATTTAATTTTACAGTGTTCTACAATGGAAAACACATGGAATTTATATCTAAAATTTGGGCACATCTTGCCTGATCTTGAGCAGGATATCTAGCCTCTCTAGATCTCAGTTTTCTAATCTTTTAAATGGGGTTGTTTCAGCAGGATGCCCAGAACTTACAAGATTTTTTTAAGTGAGGGAGGGTTGGCAGTTGATTGAAAGAATCTAGAAAAGCTATTCCTTCAAAGCTAGAGAGTTTTTCAGTTTAGAAAGAGGTAAAAACTTGACTACTCATTGTTGTCACCCTTTGTCCTGGTGAAATGACCCAACTAAGCCCTTTACAAAATGTAAAACTCGTAACTCCCTGGGTGGTGGAAAGCACTTTGAGGAAACCTAAACACCGATGCTCTCAGTGGAGAACCTGGCTAGGTATTCTCATTGGTAACACAATTGCTTTTAGCTTCCAAACCTATGCCGTCTCTCTGCCTGCTTTGTCACTTTTGAGGTGGAGACAGTGCTGCTTTTATTTTCATATGAATCCAAATGGGTCAGGGCAGCCCTGTTGCTTGTGCCTGGGGAAACATGTATTCTTGTAGGAGAAGGTGCTATCCAGAAATCTGAAACTAAGGCCCTGGGGATGGCAGGGTGTTTACATCTAGAAAGTGAGGACAATGAAACTTACCTTGGAATGTGGTTGTGTGAATTAAGTGAGCTAATATGTGTAAGGCTCCTGGCACATAACAGATACTCGACAAATAGTAGCTATTTTGAAAATACCCAAGATTGTTTTCCAAGTCCTACCATGGTCTCTTCATCTGGCATACATCACGGGACATGGCAGAAAGCAGGGCAGCACTATACAGGTGCTGGCCTGAATGGTCCCACCCTACCCCTGCGACATGCACCTGAAAACCTTAGGCAGGGCTCTGTGTGGCAGTTGGACAGGGTTCACTACAAAAGTAGTCTGTACTCCTAGATCCTCCCAGGGCTGGCCCAGGGAGACATGTGACCTGCAGTTCAGCAGAAATGTAGGCAAGGGGTATATGCTCGGTCCCTAGTTTACATAGGCTTGCATTCATTTATTGAAACTTCAAACAGAAGAGACACAGCAGTACAAGGCAAAGGGACACTGCTGCCAGAGAGTGTGCCCAGGACAGTGCTATCTTGATGCTTTCTGATTATTTTAACCTCCAGTAACTGCCTTTAAGTAAATGACAACTAAGAGCATGAATTTGATGCTGAGCACCATCTTCCAAAGGTCTAACAGATATGAGTTGTGGAGGAATTAGGATAATGGGATTACATGGAAGTTTCCTCTACTTTTGCATATAAGGAAATAGTAAGCAAGGTGACGAGCACAGTAAAAGTGGGCAGGTGTGAACTAGGCGTCTAAGGGAGTGGGAGATGCGATGGAATAGGCAGGCAGAATGGGGGGGGGGGGCACGTGATGTCCATGACCACAAATTTAAATTGAGTCCAGTTAGCATGGTTGTGTGTGTCTCCCCAACACTTTTAAGTGTGAAGTAGGCAGAGCTGGTATTAATTAGAGTTAAGAGTTTGCCAGACAAGTGCTGTGAAACGAGAGAGGGGCAAAGAAATTGGGGGTGTGTGAAAGGGCTGTCAATGGAAGTTGGATAAGGAGGGAAGTAAGGACACAATGGGAGGAGGGGGGATGAAAGAGGTCAGGGTCAATGGATTCTAGGTCCCTAGTGGGCTTGAGGAAATTCTTTAAGCAAATCTTGGCATTAAAATCTTTTTCCTTTTGTTAGGTGTTTTAAGAGTGGGACATTTCCTTGACATCTTCCCACTTTACCCTTTCCCACTTTTTCCTTCTCCTTTCCATAGTTTAAATAGTAAGCTCAAGAGGTGTTGCTTTGCTGAGAGACATTTTTCCCAGTGCAGATTCTTGTATTTCTGGCAAAGAAGGAGTTAAATGGTGTTATTTGGAAGTACTTTAACATTATCCAGATTTAGCTTAGAGATAGTATTATGCTGATGTCCTTTATTTTTCTCCTTAATTTACAAAGAGCTCTTTTATCTCAGACATTCTGGTGCTTTATTGGAATTTTCTAAGTAATACAGCCTAGCACAGAGCAGTTTTTTGGGAGAGCTGCAATCTGACCCTTAAATTGGGGTAGGATTCTAGCAAAATAGAGGCCTCCTGGCCAGAGCTTCTGCTCAGATTCCTAACAGGAACACACTTCTCATCAGAATGGCTGCAGAAGATCAGATGACAGAGGGCTTTTATCAGTTTGTTGCACTGGTCTTTCACCTACCTGAAAACTATCTTAAAATGATTGCTTTCCAAAGGCAATGACACAGCAGTCTGTTTTCTAGAGACCTTACACTCAATAAGTTCCTTGCTAAGAATGTTTACCCTGGATATTCCAGAGGTGCTTTAAGGTAGAACAAGTGGTTCACAAAGGCACAGAAAGGATGGAGAATAATAGAATCTTGTTAAGATTCTGAAATCATGAAAAGTGAAAAAGGCCCACGAATATGTCCATCATCCCTACCTTGCCTGAAGGGACCCTGAATGGTCTCCATGTCTATCTTTCTACATCTACATGGGACTGAAGTAAAGCTGTTTCAGAAAGAGAGCTTTCTGCCCACTTGGAAATTAGGTCTCATGCTGTGTCAATGCCTCAGTAATTTTTTAAAGTTGATCTTGTATTTATCTTTAAGCAGATTTACTCTTCCACACTTTTACTCATTCTTCTATTGACTATTAAGGGATATTTCCAATTTGGAAGGTAATCCACTCCTTGTTGCTATAACAAACACACCTAATTTTTGAATTATCTTGTTACCCCCAAAAAAACTAATCATGGTAATCTAGGGTTTAAGTCTTGACTTTTTGGTTTTTTTGAATTTGTGAAGAGCATAACCTTTGGTAAGGTGACTTGAATTCTCCCTGAGTTCACCCCCCTTACCTTTCCTAGAACTATGGAATGGTAGACAGAGAAATAGAGCTGAAGTCAGAAGCCTCAAACCCCAACTCTCCTATTACAAGCTGCATCATAGTTTATATTATTCTTAAGTTAGAGCCCCATTTCATCATCTGCACAATGTGAAGCATACCTATGCCCCAGATAAATCAGGTAACAAATGTAAAAAGTACTTTGTAACTGGAAAAATATTGCAAAAGTGTGCCTCTTTTTAGGGTTTACTCCCAAATGCTCCATGTTAGCTTGTTTGGGGTCCTCCCAGGGCCCCTCTCCTTCCCTCCTCTCTTTCTTTGCCTGCCTTCCCCTCTCCTTTCCCTAGTGTCCAGCTCTCCTCTATGAATGTTGCTGTACCAGAAATCTCAGAGACTACACAAAAGCTAAAAATTCAGTCAAAGAAGAAATTGATACCAGTGTACAGAAACCTTCTTCCTGCTAATCACATTTCTTGGAGGGCGCTATAAGACTGGCAAAGGAGGAAAGAGAGGAAAAAGCAGACTGGAGACACTGGTGATGAGAGCAGGAGAGGAGAGAAGAAGAGTAAAGGAAGCAGGAAAGAATCCACTAGAAATGGAGGAGCATAGAACTCAACATCCCCCCAAGCCCCTGAACCCAGCTGGGAAAGGAAGGGAGAAGGACAGCATTATTCCAACAAACTGTGAAACTCTATAAAAGGGAGTTTATACAGAAAAGAGCAAAGTCAGCACAAGAGAAGGAAATTCTTTTCAGAGAGGAGAGTATCAGGTAGCACTGCAGGTAGGTACTGTGATAAACTGAAGTTATGATAGAGTATAAATTGCTGAGAATAGTTTAATAAGAGTATGTGATTCCTACCAATTACTGGAAGGTAATATAAATCACTATCATATTTTGTATTGCAAGTAAAAGTATACAGTGGAATATAGAAAACATATTTGCTTAAAATGTGGTTGACTTCTGCACAGCAAAGGAAACCATAAACAAAATAAAAAGACAACCCACAGCATAGGAGCATATATTTGCAAACGAAGCAACCAACAAGGGATTAATCTCCAAAATATGCAAACAGCTCATGCAGCTCTATGTCAAAAAAAAACAAAAACAAAAAACAACCCAGTCAAAAAATGGGCAGAAAATCTAAATAGACATTTTTCCGAAGAAGTCATACAAATGGTCAAAAAGCACATCAAAACTACAATGAGATATCACGTCACATCAGTCAGAATGGCCATCATCAAAACGCCTACAAACAATAAGTGCTGGAGAGGGTGTGGAGAAAAGGGAACCCTCCTACACTGTTGGTGGGAATGTAAATTGGTACAGCCGCTATGGAGAACAGTACGGAGATTCCTTAAAAAACTAAAAATAGAGCTACCATACGATCCAGCAATCCCACTCCTGGGCATATATCCGGAGAAAAACATGGTTCGAAAAGATACATGCACCCCAGTGTTCATTGTAGCACTGTTTACAATAGCCAATACATAGAAGCAACCTAAATGTCTATCGACAGAGGAATGGATAAAGGTGATGTGGTACGTATATACCATGGAATATTACTCAGCCATAAAAAAGAACGAAATAATGTCATTTGCAGCAACATGGATGGGCCTGGAGATTATCATACTAAGTGAAGTAAGTCAGGCAGAGAAAGCCAAATATCATAGGATATCACTCATACATGGAATCTGATTTTTAAAAATGATACAAATGAAATTATTCACAAAACAGAAGCAGTTACAGATGTCGAAAACAAACTTGTATTACCATATGACCCAGCAATCCCACTACTGGGCATATACCCAGAGAAAACCATAATTCAAAAAGACACATGCACCCCAATGTTCATTGCAGCACTATTTACAATAGCCAGGTCATGGAAGCAACCCAAAGGCCCATCGACAGATGAATGGATAAAGAAGATGTGGTACATATATACAATGGAATACTACTCAGCCACAATGAAACTGGGTCATTTGTAGAGACATGGATGGACCTAGAGACTGTCTTACAGAGTGAAGTAAGTCAGAAAGAGAAAAACATATTGTATATTAATGCATATATGTGGAATCTAGAGAAATGGTACAGATGAACCAGTTTGCAAGGCAGAAATAGAGACACAGATGTAGAGAACAAACGTATGGACACCAAGGCGGGGAAAGCGGGGCGGGGGGGTGGTGAGGTGAATTTGGAGATTGGGATTGACATATATACACTAATATGTATAAAATAGATAACTAATAAGAACCTGCTGTATTTAAAAAAATAAATAAAATTCAAAAAAAAAAAACTTACAGTTACCAAAGAGGAAATATGGTGGGGGGGCAGGGATAAATCAGGAGCTTGGGATGAACATACACACACTACTCTATATAAGATAGATAACAACAAGGACCTACTGTATAGGGAACTCTACTCAATATTCTTAGATAACCTATATAAAAAATAATATAAAAAATGAATATATGTATAACTGAATCACTTTGCTGTACACCTGCAACTAACACAACATTGTAACTCAACTATACTCCAATAAAAAAGGTTTTTAAATGTGGTTAGGACTCATGCTTTTACACTCTATCCACATGGTAGAGAGAATGTGGGAGATGAACTTGGAGCAACACACATTCCCATCTGCCTGCTTCCCTCCTCTAAAGAATCAAGTGGCACTCTGCAATCACTTGGAAGCAGGAAGACAGGTTTTTGATGGACACCAGGTGTGGGAGTTGGAAGAATGAAGGAATTGGAGGAGGAATCACGACTAAGGTGTGGTCTGGGATTCACAGAAGTATAGCGGCCTAGATGGATCAGCAATCCTATTAGGGACTAGACTCTTTCTAGTGGAATTTCTTGAGCAGGCAAACTGCTAATACCTAGTCTACCTATAATTTAAGGGAGCTACACAAGCCCCTTTGCAGACCTAGGTTCCTATGGAAATATCACCACCCAATACTCGATCTCTTCTGACACATATATAAGATGTCTTTCTCTGAGCCTGGGGAAAGACAGTAGCAGACCATATTATGCCCTGGTCTCCTATCCCCACCAAGACTATTTCAGAAACTAACATGAGGGGTAGCAACAGGTTAGTGAGCGGAGGTTGGGAGAATTATATTCTGCATCTTCAAACTCCCCAGGGAACAAAAAACTACAGAGGTAAACTATTTCTGTTTCACATTCCAAAAGTATCCCATGACTCATCCCATTCTTCTTTTTTTTTTTTTTTTTTTGCTGCGTTGGGTCTTCGTTGTTGCGTGCGGGCCTTCTCTAGTTGTGGCAAGCGGGAACTATTTGTTGTGGTGCGCAGGCTTCTCATTGCGGTGGCTTCTCTTGTTGCAGAACATGGGCTCTAGGCGCTCAGGCTTCAGTAATTGTGGCACGCAGGCTCAGTAGTTGTGGCGCACGGGCTTAGTTGCTCCGCGGCATGTGGGATCTTCCCGGACCAGGGATCAAACCCATGTCCCCTGCATTGGCAGGCGGATTCTTAACCACTGCACCACCAGGGAAGTCTCCCATTCTTCTTTCTTGATTAGTCCTTCTCTTTCTGATTACATCCATCTCAGGCAAATCGAACTTCTGTTACCCCACTGTGAGCACGAATATGGGTTTCTCATAGAGTGTTGTTTTAAGATTCATCAAGTTAACTTCACTCCTGCTTTGGCTGCTCTGAAATTACCCACCTTAAGCAAAATTGAATGTAGGTGCCTTATCTAAAGGTTGAATAAGGCGCCATTGAAAAGTGAGGCCATCTTTTGTTGGCTGGGGAGACTAGACTTTTTTTCTCATATGATTCAGGTATATACCTCTGCCACCAGGTCTCTAGGGAGCGTTCACAGCCATAAGTTATCTGCTTATGCTCTGTGGCCAACAAGAAGAGAAAACACACAAAAAATTCTAGGCTACTTCCATTGGCTTCAAAACTAGGATTTGATGACAGCTGAGGTCTGACCTCACTTGCAGGTTCAGAATCCTAAAGCTGTGGCTTCTACATTCACATCCCATTCAAACAAGTTAAGCAACATTCAACTCTCCATTTTTCTAGGTCATTGTGTAAAAGAAAGCACAGAGGGAGAATTATTGCCTAGAGTGCAAACCCTTCAACTTCCACTGTGAATAGAGCCAGTGAGACTGAACAGAGAACATCTTCCATTGCTACCTGCTAGGTGTTATAACAAGGGAAGGCAGGGACAGTTACTATGTATAAATCAGGAATGTTTGATTTCTTGAGATGGGAAAGCAAACAAAGGAGAGCCAATCTTACACTTATAAACACTCAAATTCAGAATAACTAGTATACAGTGAACCACTACGTTATGGGGATAAGAAGGGTTTATCCTTTTGTTTGTAAGGGAAGATTAAAGAATAACAAATATTTTGTGTACATATCAATTACCAATAATATGCCCTAAATACAGCCCATCATACTTCCCTTTATATTTGAAATAGGCAGCTAGGTTTTATTTTCAGTATCTCCCCTTAGCACAAATATGTTCCTAGCATTACACCCACACTTCATTACTTGACACTTTATCTTTTAGCTCTTAATAGGTTAGAATTTAACTGTTCCTGTTTCTTTTATTGTAATCCTCTCCCCATTTAAATTTGGAAGAATAAGGAGTATACAGAAGGAATGCATTACTTTAAAATAACAGTAAAAGTCATAACTTCCAGTCAATGAAAAGACCTTTCCTCCCATTCCAAAAGTATAGAAATAAAGCACACATAACAACACAAAAAATTAAATGCAATACATAAATACGTTCAGAAGCAAGACAGGGAAATCTCTGGATGCTAAAACGGATGCAGAAACTAAAAGCCATAAGAAGAGGCAAGTGAGAGCCAAGGCAGCTAACCCTTTAGGTGTCTTTTCATAAATCAGAAAATGGATAACCCTCTGAGTAGATTCACCCTCATGGCTGCAGGACTTGGTGAGTGGAGTTCAAGCTTGATTTCACCCCGATGCACCACCTTGCCCAGGTGCCCTTGTGTAGGATATAATCCATACAACTGTACCCAGTGGCCCTGACAAGTGGGAACAGAAACTACATCACTTAGAGGTGTTTTGAAGTTGGAAATAGGCCTTTGGGGCTGAGAGATAGAGTTTA
Organism: Delphinus delphis; assembly: GCF_949987515.2. NCBI lineage: Eukaryota > Metazoa > Chordata > Mammalia > Artiodactyla > Delphinidae > Delphinus > Delphinus delphis. The sequence goes on along the minus strand of NC_082684.1, from coordinate 93,981,160 downwards.
AATTCGTCTATGAGGAAAGGACACTAAGTCTTAAGTCATAGAGATCAGGGAACTAATTGTAAACCAATGCTCATAGCAGCATTATTCACAATAGCCAAAACGTGGAAGCATCCCAAGTGTCCGTTGAGGGATGGATGGATAAACAAAATGTGATATATACATACATAGAATGTAATTCAGCCTTGAAAAGAAAGGAAATTCTGACACATGCTGCAACATGGACGAACCTTGAGGACATTATGCTGAGTGAAATAAGCCAGTCACCAAAACATAATACAATATGATCCCTTATTTGAGGTACTTAAAATAGTCAAATTCATGGAGACAGAAAGTAAAATGGTCACTTCCAGGGGCTTAGGGGAGAGGAAAATGGGGAGTTATTGTTTAATGGGATGGAATTTCACTTTGGGAAGATAAAAGTTTTAGAGATGGATGGTGGTGGTGGTAGCACAACAATGTGCACATAGTTAATGCCACTGAACTGTACACTTAAAAATGGTTAATACAGGTCTTCCCTGGTGGTGCAGTGGTTAAGAATCCACCTGCCAATGCAGGGGACATGGGTTCGAGCCCTGGTCCGGGAAGATCCTACCTGCCGCGGAGCAGCTGAGCCCGTGTGCCACAACTACTGAGCCTGTGCTCTAGAGACTGCGAGCCACAACTGCTGAGACCGCATGCCACAGCAACTGAAGCCCACGCACCTAGAGCCCATGCTCTGCAACAAGAGAGGCAACCGCAATGAGAAGCCTGCGCACCACAACAAAGAGTAGCCCCCACTCGCCGCACTAGAGAAAACCCATACGCAGCAATGAAGACCCAACGCAGCCAAAAATAAAAATAAATAAATAAATTTTTAAATGTTAAAAAAATGGTTAAGATAGTAAAATTTTGTGTATTTTTACCACAATTTTTACATAAAAATTATTTTAAAATAAATAAATAAACACAAACTTTTAAAATAAGGTCATAATATTAATACAAGAAAAGGAGCTGAAACCTAAGTCCTTACATAATGCCAGGAGCCAAAAAGGGCTGCCCATGAAGTAAATTTAAAGTACTGTGGACTTCAGTGGAAGTATCAAGGAATCCTGCTATGAGCGTATGCCATGAATCAAAAGAAATTAGAAACCCAGACCTGTGCCATTCATGAGTGCAAGATCTACCTGCAAGTTGTAAGAACCTTAAGTAGAAAAATACATATAAAAAGAGATCCATGGCAGGAGGGATGAACAGCTGGAGCACTATGGCAATGACCTTTTAGATACAATACCACAGGCATGATTCAGGAAAGAAACAATTG